>NC_046324.1:7250265-7570815 GCF_009819535.1 Lacerta agilis | reverse complement strand
TACTTATGACTAATAACACTAGTATTACACTAGAAATGTTAAATTATTTAGGGTACTTCCAAGCTTAGCTGCAATGCAGTTGTGAAATCCAGTCTGAAGTACACAGTCACATTTCTCTGTATGACATAACTGTTTTCCCACTTCTGGGGAGGAACACCCTGACATAGCTTTGGTCACAAGTTGGCCAGAGGAAGAATGCAGTAAAAGATGTACATGAACTCAAACATCTGTATGACAGTCCTGTCCTTTGATAAGAAAGCTGACCTAGAAACCAAGCACTGCTGCCATCAGAGGTCTGATGAAAGGATATCATCAGAATATGTGACCAATTGAAAGGTGTTGGTTTTCTAAAGAGCATATGGGTTAAATGGATCCATATTTCAAAGGCTTTGAGAATTTAACATTGGACATAATGAAAGATCCCAGCTAGGGCAGTAGTTATCAAACTGAGGCAGGTCCCCACGGGAAATGCAGCATAATAAACTGACTGGCACTGAGAATGGCTAAATTCAAAAAGTTCATACCACTGCAATGGGTGGCCAAGGCTCCTGCAGAAGCAGCTTCCAGGAGGGACCACTTCCTTCTCCAACTGCTCCAGTGGCTGTCTCACAAAACCATGGAGTCCTCTAATAAGATCAGGCTGGAATCCCACTGCTGAGCTGGGACCAGGATCGTCTTCAAACAGTACTGCACTTTGGAGCACAGCAGCAGTATGAATTGCTCAGGCTGCTTTTATCTACTCCAAAATCTCAGCACAACTCCTCTTCTGTGTCAAAGAGGTTTATCATATTGAGCTTCAGAACAGGTATAAGCTTCTGCCAGCTTCAGACTTTACAGCAATGCAATAAACCTCTCAAGTTCTCTGCAATTCACACAGAGGAAAATTTGCCCAAGAAAGGGAATCTGAGCACAGCTGGATGTCCTGCTTGCCAAAGGCAAACACATCTATGGAGGTCTATTCCAGAATGATGGCAATTCCTGCTTAGCAAGAGATTTACATACAGTATTAGTATTATTAAAAGTTCAAAAACAGTCACACAATCTCTTTTGTACAAAGCTGTTTAGTTTCTACTTCAAGTTCTAATTAATACTCTGAAGAAATACATTCTTATTGTTATAGTAAAAGCACCACTATATACAAACATAAAACTGCAATTCTATGATCTACTGGTAGGTCCAGGCCTGAAGTGGGCTCATGAGACAAGGGAACATCAGAATACAAAACTGCAGTAAATACTTTGCAAGGAGCTGAATAATCATGGAGGAAATGGTGTTTATGGAAAAGCCAAGACAGGCATTAAGAGTAAAGAGCCAAGCAAGTTCCAGTTCCAGTTTTACAATCAAGCGGTATATAAATGTAGTTAAATAAATAAATAAATAAACAAGACCACAAAAGGTGGGTTTTAGGAATGTATTTGAAAATGAAAATTGAAACGTTATAGATATGAGCTGGAAGCAAGTTTCAAGATACACGGTAGAGAAGCAGCCAAAGGTAGGTAGAATTAAAGGAGATAATTCAAAATGAAACCTCTGCTTAACACTGGAGGTTAAAGAGAGTAGTCATCATAAAAGTTGTAGCTAAAAGAAAAATAGTAATTCCCATTTTTGACAAGTTGTGGCCACTAGTAATTTCCAAAAACAATGAGACATTTATGTTTTGACAAGCTTTTCCAGCCAAATGGTGGGGGGAGTAGGTCTCTGCCTGGGTATTTGTTTGTTTGTTTGCTTTTAAACTATTTTTATCATTATTTTATTTCACAATTATGAATTGGCTTGAGATTTATATGAAAGACAACTCATAAATTAATAATAATTGCATTTGCATCCTTGCTTGTGGACATTTTGCTGCCTAATTTAGTTCTACACTGTACTCTTCTATTTTAAAAGTTATGATAGTTGGGTTTAAGTACTATTTTATCTGAAAAGGAATTTCTTACCATTCCATCCTAAACATATTGTTAAATAGCAAGTCTCACTTAATTCACTTAAGTCAGTGAGACTTACTTCCTAGGAAGCAACCTAGTTCTTTAGAACCTCTTGCTGTTGGTATCAATCTGTCTCGGGAGACAATGGAACAGTGCACCTTTGGGGGTGAAGTCGAACTGTTGGAATATTGCAGTGCCTGCTGTGGCTATAGAGACCGATATAGGAGAGATGAGATTTATTATTATTATTATTATTATTATTATTATTATTATTATTATTATTTAAACCCCACCCAGCTGGCTGGGTTTCACCAGCCACTCTGGGAGGCTCCTAACAGAGTATTAAAAATATGATAAAACATCAAACATTAAAAACTTCAGATGGCTTCTAAAAGTCAGATAGTTGTTTATTTCCTTGACATCTGATGGGAGGGCGCTCCACAGGGCGGGTGCCACTACCAAGAAGGCCCTCTGCCTGTTTTGTGGTAGCTGGGGCAGTTGAAGGCATCAGGTTGTGCTGTTGCAGATGCCATTTCTTCTCCCTATGCTCCTCCCAGCGGTCATTCCTCCTCTGGTCACTGCTATGGATACACGACTTGACTGCCCATTTCCAGGCACTGTGATCATCTGCAAGGATTCCCACACAGCGGGGCCAATGTTGCCACACCCATGTTTGCAGACATCTTTGTAACACAGTCAGTCTTCCAATGGGTCTAGTGCCTGAAACTAGCTCCTTGTACAGCACATCCTTGGGGATCCTGCCATCTTCCATTCTGTGGACATGACCAAGCCAGCGAAGACGTCAATGAGACAGGAGTGCAAACATGCTGGGAATGTTGGCTTGGGAGAATACATCTTTGTTTGAAACTCTGCCCTGCCACGTGATACCCAAAATCTTCCTGATGCAGCACATGTGGAAGGCATTCCTGACACTTGTAAGTTGCCCATGACTCACTTTGGCCTTATGAGCTTCTCCATTCCATAAAATTGGCCACACAGGCACTGCTCTAAAGCCAGTCTCTACTGGAAATATGATTTGCATGCATAAGGGAAATGACTGTCTTAGTGATGGCACCAGAAGTATGGAATATCCTCTCTAGATCTCTAACAGATCTAGAGAGATCTCTCCCTCTCTACCTGCTTTTAGACATATTAACATTTATTCAGACAAATATTTGGCTTGTAATTTTATACTGTTTTAGCTGCCTTTATAAAGTTGCTGCTCTTTTTACTGGCTACTTTTTATAGTGATTATAGTGTTTGTATTAACAAAGCGTATACAGTAAACACACTACTTTGTATACATTTTTGTAGAAAAGGAAATAATAATAACCAAAAATATAGAAATAATAATAACCATCATCTACCTTACTGTATCCCATGTACCTAAAGGTGTACAGGAACAATAGGGGTCACTTGTTTGCAAGAGATAATTTACATGTGGTGTGAATGTCCAAGAGCAGCATGGATGGAGTTCTGGCTTGGCAATGAAGTCAGGCAAGCTCGTGAGCTGTGCACAAGGCACAGACTTGCTAAATTATTATTTTTCATTAAATAGTTTTTTTAAAAATCCAATAAGCTCAGGACAGTGTTTGCCTATGTACCACACTTTTATCCTCACAACACTCCTTTGGAAGTACATAAGGGTGAGATATGACTGTTCCAAAGTAACCCAATGACTTTGTAGATGAGCCGGTTTAAGCCCAACCCTATTCATATAACCACTACTCCACACTAACTCTTAAGTGAAGCAAACAGGTGTTAGAAGACCCCAAACCTTTTTTAAGATGTCCCTTAAGCCACTAGGCATTGAAGCACCTAAAGCAGGCATGTTCAAATTCCATCTTGGAGGCCTAATCCTTAAAAAAGCCCAACAACTTTGGGGTAAAATCGTAAAAAAGGCTCAACAAATTCAATCCTTAAAAAAGCTCAAAAACTTTGGTTGGCCCTCACACGTTTACTTCATCAAATCTGGCCCTCCTTGAAAAAAGTTTGGGCACCCCTGACCTAAACTAATTCAGTGACTAAGAGAGACACTGCACTGGACAGATGCACTGCAGTGTGATGACCACAGGCTGCAAATATTAACCAGGATCATCCTGACTTGCAGTAACTGCTTCATTCTAGTTCTATCAAGCAGTTAAAATTAGAACCCCTCCTCTAAGGTCACTATTCTCTTAATTATTTAATGCTACTTGTTCAATAAAGTTACTGCCAGTTTTTACTCAGCTCTGTGTGGGCTCCCATTTCCCTTCTCTATTCCACACTGTGGATATACTGTAAAGGCCTGCATATGGGTCAGTAGGAATGCACAAGATCCAAGTATGGCTTTCTATTAATATAATGTTTTCTATACATTCTATTCCCACCTTCCTGGGAATAAGTTCCACTGAGTGCAAAAAGACCAACTTCTGAGACAGTACAGGATTGCACTGGAAGTCTTCTCAATACTGGCATTTCAAGTTAAGCAAGTTTCCACAACCCTAATTTCAAATCTGAAGAATATAAATGATTAAGGGCGAGTCCATAGAAATATTAGGGGAAAGGTCTACTAACAAAAGAAAGTCAGTTTTAAGAGAATGACATTTTGCAGCCATTTCACTCAATGAATTTTTAGGAGACTGTTTTTGGTAATAATTTTTCTAACCCAAGAGAACACTGGCTGTTTTGTTTGAAACTGCCAAGAGCTACACACCAAGATCAGACTCCCTCCCCCCCAAAGTATACAATCCTAGCTCACTTCACACAAGCTTCCTTGTTCCTGCTTAAGTGCTCTCTTCTGTGAAGCAAGGCTTTATGTCCCCACAGTGGAAAAAGCCCACTAGTTTATTTCCTTTTCAAGATGCATGCAGTTAATTAAAGTGTAAAGTAATACCTGTTTTGAAAGTTTGGCACAGAGAAGTGACACATTCTTTTGAGTTGGGACCATTGCCAAGAGGAGTTCAACTTACACTCAAGGGTCCTGAAAACTATTGGGGGGGGGGGACATTGCACATTGTTAAAAGGCTAGAATAATTAATTTGGTTACTACATTGTGCACTGTATTTAGTTTTAAAACATTCTAAGGATTTGAACATTTAGCAGCTACATTTGGCTTTCAACTTATTTTTTCCTTGGAAGAACATACTCTTCCAATTTCTTTAAGGTAATTTGAAAGATATCAAATCAGTAAGAGGGCCACTTATTTTTCATATCAAACAGGCACAAATAGGCATCTGAAAGCATTAACCGGTACTAGTTTTCAAGAGTCATTTACATAGACTTAAGAGCAGCATGCTCCGATCTTCCTCATGTCACTTCCCTCATATTATGCTGCTGTATTTGAACCTCAGAACAGTGTGCACAAACTCTTCTATCTGTAGGGTTATGACATAGTTATAACTGTAGGATCATGACATAGTTAGAAAACCAAGTTCAATAAAATGGATACTTCGAAATTCAGCTTTGCTTACATAAAGATGTGCTAAGGAGAAAAAGTATCTCATAAGACAACACTCCCTTTAAAATACCAAATGTGCAATAAAATGTGCATGAAAGAACGACTTCAGATCAATTTTTAGACATCTAGTATTCTCAAAAACCAAGCTTATTACTCAAAGATGCACTATCAACTCTAAGGAAATGTTAAGAGAAGCATAATATTGTGTGTGTATATGCAGATTTCCCTGCGAAATTGGCATTCAATGAACATACCTTGGATATACCCTTTACTTTCCATTTGAATGAAGAAAAGTTTCCCTTATTGACAAAACTACACTGAAACACTCTACAAATGTTTCTGAGGAAGGGCCATAGCTTCGTGGTATAGTGTAAATGCATGCACAAAAAACAGGATTAAATCACTAGCATATCCAGGAAAACATGGAAAAGAACCCTACATGAAAACATGGAATCAGTGCACAGTAGGCAACAACAAGTTAAACAGGCCAATCATTTGACTCCATATAGGGCAGCTTCTTATGTTTCCTCAATTCAGTTAATCAATATAGCTGTTTTTGCTCACTAAGAGTGTGTGTCACTATTTTGGGGTCAGATTCAATCACATACCAGCAAATTCAGGTTCTGTGCAATTACAGTTAATTGGGAGCTCTTCTGCCACAAAGCCACTTTCCCAAAACATCAGACATTTTTCAATAAGGAAAGTAATGAGTAAAATGCAGCAGAAAGCATGGGATAATACTTGCTTTGACAAAACATCATCTAGCCTCCCCACAAACAAATCAGAATTTAAGTTCAGTATATAGCCAACACTGTTTAATCTTGCTACAAACATGTCAGAGTGACTGTTCTATAAGCTAGGGTTGCCATATGTCCGTAATTTCCCAGACAAAGCCAAGATTCAGTCATCGGAAACAGTGCCCAGGCAGATATTGGTTAAATGTTTGGGGAAATCTGGACATATGGCAACCCACATCAGAAGTGTATATAGCTTAAAATTTTGAGATTCTGAAAAGCTCAACAACTTTGGGAAAAACTAAGAAAAGCTCAACAACTGTCCCCTCCCCCAACTTTGGCCAAAATAAACTTGTGCACATTAAGCTTTACAAACTTGGCAAAAAGGGGGAGGTGGGCATCCAGGAGAAAAGGCTTTGGCAATCCCATCCACCATTGAACCCAATGTGTTTTGACTATATGCCACTTTGGCTTTAGGCGTATGATCCCCGGAACACAGCCCCTATGTAAGTTGCAGGCTTACTGTATATGCCAACAAAATTTTAGATGCATGTCAAAATCTGGGGCTAAAGCACGGGTAGTGAACCTTTTTATACCTACCGCCCACTAATGAATCTTTCTTGATGGTAAAATTTCCTTACTGCCCACCAGTGCTCAATGGAAGGAGGATTCAACTTGTGCCATAGAACCCCCTACCACCCTCCTAGAATCCCGAAACGCCCACTAGTGGGCGGTAGGGACCAGGTTGACAACCACTGGGCTAAAGGATTGCTTCTAACATAGAAATGTAATACGATCACGTCTTCCAGAGGGGTTATGTTCCAGAGATGTCATGTATATACAAAAACACATATACTCAAACCACCCTCTTGGAACCGCCCATGTGAGATTTTCCCCCTTTCCGAAGCTGTGTGCCAAGTGGGCCTTGCCCCCACCCCACCCAAAGCAAGCAGAAGAGATTTTAAGCCCTCTGCCTAGCTTACTAGACTCTGCAATGCTCTCACAAGATATTGCAGGGCCATCCTTAGTGCCTGCAAGCCTTAGAACCCAGTAAGCAAATTTGAGTGCTCCAGACTGCATTAAGTTGAAACCAGAAATGTTAGATGTGTGTAAATTGTGATCACACTGTAATTTCCTAAACTCAAATCAAGTTATGTTCATGGATACAAAATTAAAAGAAATTTATCAACAATTAACATATACAGTACTTTGGTTTCTATCCACTAAAACTTCACACGACCAGCGTAAAGTTACCTCATCCCCCAAGGAAAAAAGTCTCTTCAGCTGCAATCACTTCCATTCAAGACATGGGAATTATTTTATAGCCCAAACCACACTGCAAACCACTTGCCAGATCCCTACTGAGGGCCTCAAATATACGTCAGCTAGAACATGAAGTATAAATGAAATGAATATATTGGGAACAGAATAAGGAGGTTGCTCAGTTTTGGGAAGTCTAAGAGCATGATCTAGCCAATTCAAGCACTTTTAAGTCCCACTGAATCCAACAGTAGCTAAACGTGCTCTAAAATGTATCCAACTAAAGAAAATTGGACTTTTAAAAGTGCTGAGCTTTGTTTGATTTTTCAAACTTCATGGTATTTTTGTTTATCACACCAAGTTTGATTTTCATTTTGCATGCCAGCAAGTCACCTATCTTTTTAAAATGATTTTAAAAAGCAACTATTAATACAATATGACAAATTAAATAGTAAACATTCAACTAATTCTACATCCATAACCATTTTAACAATTCAATTTTGCACCACAGCATATGAAAAAATCTAATTCACAAAATAGAGAGTTCAAGAGAAAACAGAGTCTTTTTTCCCCTCCAAAATAAAATGGGGAAAAGTGAAACTGCACTTATCCAGAGATCTCTCTTCAGGTCAAAGTAAGGCACTGCCCTGCCTGCCAGCCCCACAGCTGTTAATCTTGACCCCAAGCATGTGGCACCATGACCAGTAACTATAGCAAACTTCAGCACACAGCAGGACAGCCATGATGAACCAGCATCAATGTTAGAAACGGATAGAAAAGTTATTCGGTACATGGCTACGGGAGCAAAAGCACAATGTCTAGTCACCATTTACCCCCCCCCCCCAATACAGCAGCAATTTCTATTTATTTATGTAGAGAATTCATTTGGTTCTTTTTGCATTTTGAGATATTTGGAAGGTTATAACCAGCCATATAAAAATAGGCCATACGAAGAGCAAAGTGGGACATAAGTTTAGTCATGTAAAGGACAGTAACACCCAGTGAACTTCATATCTGAGTGGGATTTTGAACCTTGGTCTCTTAGGTCCTAGTCCTACAGACATTCTAACTTCTAAACCAGTGTTTCCCAACCGGGGGCCATATGGCCTCCTAGGGGGCCCCAGGATATTCCATGGGGGGCACAGATGAAAATTGTGTTAATGGGGGGCCATGGCATGAGACTAGGAGGCCACAGAGGGAAATGAGAAGTGAAGAAAACAGAAAACAGAGAAATAGAGTGGGGATGGTGGGCCGGAGAGTCAGTGTGTGAGTGCAAGTGGGAAGCAAGCACGTGCATGTGGGAGAGGAGAGGACAGGAGAGGCTTGGAGGTGCTTAAAGCCTGAGCCTGTTTGTTTGGGGGTGGGGAGAGAAGTGACAGGGAAAAGGAAAATGGGGTGGAATGCAACAAGGGAGAGTGAGAGCAGCAGCAGCAGGTGCTGCAGCGCAGACTGAGAGGGAAGGACCTGCCTTTCTCCCTCTCATGCGGTGTACTGTGACTGCCTTAACAGTCTTGTGATTTTGGATCCTTTGGGCTTGACAATAGCTGAGTAACCAATCTTGCTATGTCCAAAACATATGACTTGGACTGCGGCAATGGAAGGGTGGCACCTTCCCTGTGCACGCAAGCCATGTAAATTGCGTTTCTCCTTGACAGTCAAGCCCGTTTGCCTACAATTTGATTGCCTCGCCTGCTTTGTGGCCAGGTAGCAATCTCACAGTCCTTCACATTTGAAAAGAGCGTTCTAACCAAGACTTGATGGACTCAGCAAGCAATCTCACTTTGTTGCAGCCGGGTCAGCGGTGGCATTTTTATGCTTCATCTTGAGTCTCAGTCAGGCACCACTATACTTCTGGAGGTGCTCACAATCAGGGAACTCTTACGTCACAAAAAGCACCTGGAGCACTGCTAAAATCGAATGGTGACAAGAATGGATGAAAAGTTCAAGTCAGTATCACAAACAGCCTGCACATTGTGGCTGAACTTTGTGTTAGATGTCACTGACCACAATACAACACCTCCACATCATACCACCAGTATAATGAAATGTTAAGGAAAGAAAGCAAAGACAAAACACCAACAGCACCCCAACAAATGTGGAATCATAACATTATCGAACACTTCTGGAAATTAAGTGCACGGATATATCTGGATGCACATGCTCTAAGAAAGAAATGCTTAGGGAAGCAGGGGTTACTTTCCCCCGGATATAAATATGGGAATTAATAATCTATCTTTTGTGTAGATTTGCTGATACAAGTAATAAAATTGACATAAAAGATGGAAAATTCCTTCTTCCTGATTCAGTTACTGATCATACAGCTGGCGACCATTTTGTGCACATCCAATTGACATGTGACCACCAATGCACAGGTCCTTTTGGACCCAGAAGAGTGTAGAAGGGGGGCGCTAACAGATTCATAATAGGGCAGAGCAGCTTTATGCAAGCTCCACTAATGCACGCGGGGGTCAGGAACAGAACCCCCGTGTAAAATGGTCACAGCCTGTGTAAAAAGTGTTGAGAGAATCATTTTTCATCTCCCTGTGCTCTCATCCAGCTGATAGTTCCTGGCCTAGGAAATGATTAAATATAATAGTTGCCAATATCATGCCATTATACAAATCTATGGTGCACCCCACACTTGAAATACAGTGTATAGGACTGGTCGCCTCACCTCAAAAATAATACGATGGGGCAACCAAAATGATCAAGAGATGCAGCAGCTCCCCTACGAAGAAAGGTTACAACATTTGGAGCTTTTTAGTTTAGGAAAAAAGATGAAGAAGGGTAGACATCATAGAGCTGTATAAGATCATGCAAGGTGTGCAGGTAGGGGATAGAGATATGTTCCGCCCCTTCTCATAATACTAGAAGCCAAGGCCATCTAATGAAGCAAAATGTTGGGACAAATCAGACAGACGAAATAAAGTACGTCTTAACTCACTACACAGTTACTACACAGCTCACTAGCACAAGATGTATTGATGGTCACTGATTTGGATAGCTATAAAAGAGGATTAGACATATTAATGAATGATAAGGATATCAATTACTTTCAGCCATTATGTCTAACCTTCAGTATCAAAAGCATTATGCCTCCAATGTCAATTAATGAGAATCACAAGTGAGGAGAATGCTATTGTGTTCATATCCAGTAGGCCTCAGGAGCAACAAACATGGGAGTTGTGTGCCTTTCAATAAATCACTACATCTGAACCTAAGCTCTCTCCACCATCCCAGCATTTTTATGAAAATCATATCCCAGGCAATAGCAGAGTGAAGCCAACATGTGTCTACCCATTAGGGGACAGCAATTTTATTCATGTCCCATCCTGGAGTTTGCATAAGGCAAATTCTGGACCCTGGTGGTGTAATTGCCTTTCCCAGTGATGTAAACTTTCACCCAGTTTTTCTTGTCACAGTGTGGGCCCTAACTGCAATATTCTTTGATATATCTGAGGGGGTGAAAGCAACAGTAGGGAGGGTTCAATCAGTGACAGATAAAGATTTCCCATAATGCCACAGTCACAAGAGCATATTTGGAGACTGCACCCCTCCACACAACTTCCACCTCTGGAAGTACTGGGGGGGGGGGGGAGTGCAAACAATCATCAGGTGGGGAGGGATTAAGATGCAATATGGCCCCTAGGTCCCACTCCTCTCCCAATAACACCTTCAGGGCATCAAGAGCCTAAAGGCATCATAAATAGAGAAGAGTCAGTGAACATCTTCTTGGTTTGCTTTTAGCAGACCAATTTCAAATTGGCCATGGGAGCGTACCCATCACTATTATATTTGCCAACTGGTTTGTAAAAACAGCATTTTCTAGATATAAAAACCAAACCACTTAATTACCTGCAAAGTTTATTAACATAGAAAGTGGTATTGAGATTGTTTGTTCAGGAAGATAAAATCATTCACCCTTTATCCAGAGAAGAGACATTTCACAGATAGGTCTGGCACAATATCCTGGTAATACAATATAAAATTTGAGTATATTGTATTTCAATTATAAGAGACTCCACTGTTCCAATACTGTTGCCTTCTTGGATGAATTCAAAACTTTACACTTCAAATCTTGCTATCGCAGATCTTAAACCATCAATTTTCAATTGGTCATCAGCATCTTGTCATCAAATAAGGCAATTCCATCCATTATATTATATGAAATATATTCAGGGATGTGGAGTCTTACACAGTGTTATTTTCATCATGCATTACCGGTAGAAATTTACAACAGGCACAGAATCATTGTAGAGTACTCAAAAAAATACAAGAAAGCACTATATAGAGAAGAGAATAGTACTTTGGGGAAAAGAATCTGAAAGGTAATATGAAACTTTGGATGGATGAACCTATGCTCACTAGAATCCATACCCCTGGCTTCATGTGAAAGGTTTCCTATCACCATTTCTGCAGATCTGAATATAAGAAACTAACAGAAAAGCTTCAACTTTGATGAACAGAGTAAGAAATTTTGGGTGTTAGACCAAGGATATACATTCCTCAGTATTTTGGAGACATATGGGTTTTACAGTTGAAAAAAAATGTTCAATGAAAGTTGAATTGTAATACAGCCAGTGAATATCATAAAATTGTCAGCCTGAATCTGCAGATTAAGTAGGAAATCTTCCCTAGCTCCTGAAAGCAATACTATTTCACATTATGTAAGTTAAAAATAGATGGATGTGGAGACTCACTATAAAATTATAGATAGGAGTTCAACATGGGAAGGAAAGTCTATGTCAGAAGCAAACCTTTCCTGGACATAACCATTCATGTATAGGATGTAGCTTTTATTCTATGCAAGGAAGGTCTTTCCCAGGAATCTTGTTTTCTGAAGCATATTTACTTACAATATTCGGTCTTCATCCAAATCACAGAAACTAATCCAATGAGACAAAGTGGTTAGAGTATTGATATAGGTAAAGGTAAAGGGACCCCGGACCATTAGGTCCAGTCGCGGACTCTGGAGTTGCGGCGCTCATCTCGCTTTATTTGCCAAGGGAGCCAACGTACAGCTTCTGGGTCATGTGGCCAGCATGACTAAGCCGCTTCTGGCAAACCAGAGCAGCACACGGAAACGCCATTTATCTTCCCGTCGGAGCGGTACCTTTTTATCTACTTGCACTTTGACATGCTTTCGAACTGCTAGGTTGGCAGGAGCAAGGACCGAGCAACAGGAGCTCACCCCGTCGCAGTGATTCGAACCGCCAACCTTCTGATCGGCAAGCCCTAGGCTCTGTGGATTAACCCACAGCGCCACCTGTGTCCCTAGAGTATTGATATACCAGGGTTGAAATTCTCATTCAGCCATCAACTGAATAAAAAAAGCTGCAAAGCTCAGGGTGGCCATAAAGGGTATGTCAATGTGCAAAGGTCATTATATCCTAAATAGACAATCCTTGCTTCAGCTGTAGCACATTTTAAAGAATTTTAGATAGAACTGATATTTTAAATCAGAAAGCAAACAAATCCTGATGAAATGCGACCGTCACGAGATTCCGGGGGGTCTTTTCCCCACAATCCTCCTTTCTTTGCCACTTCAGAGGACACATGAACTTGGCAACAATCCCATCACAGTAACAAGGACAGACACTGAATTGGAGGCTGCTTCCTCACGTCCTATCTTTTCATTGGTAGCTACGCGGCATGAGCCTGTCTCACACAAGCATTTCCTCAGGTAGGGGCTTTCCCTGTCCTGGTAGTATACTTCTGTTGCCTCAGGTCCCAAGATTAATGTTCTACAGCACCTACTATAGCTATTATCTCTGCTCTGCCTGGGAGCAACCTTTATGGAGCAGGAGAATATATTGGTATGCCTAGTAATCGGTGCTGCTATATCACTTCCTCTTTTCTTTTCTGCAAAATACAACGAGGAAGTGCTGAAGAGCTCCCTTCAGCATGGTTACTGAAAGAATATTACAGGACATTTCGACAACTTGTTTTTGGAGTATGAAAAATGTATTTCATAATATTTTTTGTATTGTACAACATTAATAGTGGGGGTCATCCTCCAGTAAAAACATCTGCCCTATTTTCAGACAAAAGAAGATAAGCATTTGAAGCCACTAGACTGGACAAAGCTCCACGAATTAAATATATTGCCCATTCCTCTAATGCCCCTTCAATGGTTCAAATATAAGTTTGTTTCACTCAAATTTACACCAACAAGTTGCAAGACTCATGATGTCACTCATTGTGTCACTGCTCCACATTAACAGCATGTAATTTAGAAGTCATTCCTTTTCATAGCAGCAAAGGATTGAGCCCCTACCTCAGAATTCTTCCCTCCAATATCCCTGGATGTAGCTACAGAAAGAACAGAAACTATGAAACATATCACAGCTGGATATTAGACACATCTAATGGTTACACCATGACCTCACAACTGCAAAAAGACACACTTTGATCATACAAGCAACAGCTCTCATTAAAGTCTTAATGCAACTTGAGTGATTTCACAACCTAGTGGCCTCTTTTCATGCTTATCAGCAAGGAACAATGAAGAATTTGGAATACAGTGGTACCTCGGGTTACGTACTTAATTGGTTCCGGGTTGCCGTTCATAACCCGAAAAGTACGCAACCCGAAAATCGTGAACTGCGCAGAACGCTTTCCACATGCGCAGAATACTTCTGTGCATGCGCGGCTCGCGCGGGCGCCCAAAAAAAACTTCCGGGTTACCAGAGTACGTAACCCAAAAATACGTAAGCCGAAGCGGACGTAACCCGAGGTACGGCTGTACATGCTTCAGGATAACCAAAAGGATTCATTTAAAGGGATACATTTCATTTAAAGCATCTGTACCAAATCCTTTCAGTTGTCATGGAAATAGTGCATTTTAAGGACTATTGGGGTTTCTTTAGTCTACTAAGATTCATTGCATGCTCATGTGAAAGATGTCTAGTTACGCTTCAGAAATTGTGAAAAAAGTTTATAGGAAGATTTTCTAGTGAAGCTGGAAAGAGTCCTAATGAGCAGAATGGCTTGTTGTATGCAGTGCTAGACACTAGTGCTGAGCCAAAACTGGAGAAGAGGGAGGGCAGCTTCATGAAAAGCTTGCTCAGATTTGAAAAGAGGGGGCCCCTTTTGGCTATTTTTCAGGAAACAGTGCAAATGGGCTGAACACTGCTCAGAAAACAACCCTGGGTTACCCATGTACAGTAATTAGTAATGGAAACACAGTCTTCATGTGAACCTAGTGGTGTCAGCACATAACTAAACCTAACTGGTTACAATGCACCAACAGTCACATGCATTGTGTGATCCCAAATTGGCTAGGCTGAATCAGCAAAAACAAAATGGTGAAAAGCCATGTGGTGATCAATACATATAGCTTCTTTACTGAAACTGATGTACCATTTTAATTTACATGGTTATTATAATGAGAAAAAGATTTTCTCAAAGTTTTTGTTTGTTGCATTTGTATTTCATTTTGTAAGAAATAGGTTGAAGTCTACCATCTTAAGGGGCCTTTTGATGTGAAAAGAATTTCTAATTGAGCCAGACTTTTTATTTTATGCATTACCTTATGATTTAACTGAATGGTATTTTGGGGTACTTAGCATACCTCAAATTTATTTATTTAGATTTATTTATTTATTGTCATTGTCCGTATATACACAACAACGAAAATCAAACACCCAAAGACCGGATTTACCATACACATTTGCACATATCTCCAACACTCTCATCCTTATTAAAACAAATCTATTAAAACATAACATAATCCAGAGTATAACATAACCTATTAAAAGCATAGCATAACCTAAAAGCCTGTCTCATTCCTTACTACTCACTGCTTACTATTACTTACTACTGACCCTGAGATCATTATTAAGTGCAATCAAAGCTCTTGGATTGAACATTTGATGTTTGTGTGCCCAGAAATAAGCTCATCTGATGCAACAGTTGAAAAAGATGTAATTTATGATTTAGGCCATGGGTAGGCAAACTAAGGCCCAGGGGCCGGATGTGGCCCAATCGCCTTATTAATCCGGACTGCGGACGGTCCGGGAATCAGCGTGTTTTTACATGAGTAGAATGTGTCCTTTTACAGGTATTTAAAATTCATCTCCGAGTTATTTGTGGGGCCTGCCTGGTGTTTTTACATGAGTAGAATGTGTGCTTTTATTTAAAATGCATCTCTGGGTTATTTGTGGGGCATAGGAATTCATTCATTTCTCCCCAAAAAATATATAGTCCAGCCCCCCCCCCCCCAAGGTCTGAGGGACAGTGATCTGGCCCTCTGCTGAAAAAGTTTGCTGACCTCTGATTTAGGCAAACCTGCATAGCCTGTTGCTCTTAACTAGGAGTAGGCTGCCTTTCATGGGCTACTCTCACCCACCCAAATGCCTCTGGCTGACTGGGGTGTTGAAGAAGAGGAGGAGGAGGAGGAGGAGGAGGAGTTTGGATTTGATATTCTGCTTTATCACTACCCTAAGGAGTCTCAAAGCGGCTAACATTCTCCTTTCCTTTCCTCCCCCACAACAAACACTCTGTGAGGTGAGTGAGGCCGAGAGACTTCAAAGGAGTGTGACTAGCCCAAGGTCACCCAGCAACTGCATGTGGAGTAGAGACACGAACCCGGTTCACCAGATTACAAGACTACCACTCTTAACCACTACACCACACTGGCAAATCAAGAGTACACCTCAAGATCTCTTAACTATTAAGGCATAACTAATCTGGAAGATTGGGAAAACCTACTGGGAATTAACTCAATAAGAAGTGAGCTAAAAATCCCACTAGGATGCAAGGGAACAATGATGAATTCCCATCCTTTTCTTAGCAACCACGAAGGGCATTGCTTAAGACAGAGCACAGAATAGGGGCAGATCTGCATCTTCAAATCTCACCTTATTATTTGTTCCCACAAACCAGCATGGTCTTCTGAAGGAGGATTCCCCTTGCCCCAATCACTCAAACATTGTTAGTGTAGAAAATGTATATATTGCCCCTTCCAACCAAGTCCCAAATCTGCATAGCCCTGTACTGGATTCTGTTTCTTGCTTAAACTGTGATACAGAACATCGTAAGTGTATGACTACTTCAAACTAGCAAAATGTCTGTATGTGTGACAGATTCCTGGAAGGGTCACATCATGCAGGGTCACATTTGCAAAGGTTAGGCCACTCAGTGTCAGAGCTTAAGGACATGTTTCACCCTAATTGTAGCTTCTGGACAACCTCACCCATGTTTCACAGTCACACAAGAGTGTGACAAAGTTTGGAATTGATTTCTGGACAGGTGGGGGAGGAAAGGAGAGCCCCAATTCTTAATTCTTATTCTTAATGACATATATACCCCACCCATCTGACAGGGTTGCTCCAGCCACTTTGGGAGCTTCATCTAACTTCCACACCACAATCCCATTCACCTCATCCATTACTCATTTTGCTCTCTCTGCAGTCTTAGAAAGTCAGCTATATAAGCTAATCGCCAAATGGCACCTTAAAGCTAGGTTGCGGTCACCATAATGGAATATCTAGGCCCCATTTTTCCCCAATGGAATCTGTTATTATTATTCATTTCTATACCACTTATATTTTAAAGAAAAAATCTCAAAGCGGTTTACAACACATTAAAACATCAAATAGAACAATCCAGAAAAACAAATTCAAGCTTCAAGTAAAATATTTCAGATCCTTCTCTAAGTGACATTTTGCTTTCTCCATATGTATTTAACTACTTACCGTATTTTTCCGTCTATAAGACACCCCATGTATAAGACTCAAGAAAATGGGGGGGACTATTTTGGGGGACTCAAGAAAATGGGGGAGACACTATCCATGTATAAGACGCACCCTAATTTTTGACATTATTTTTTAGGTAAAAAACCTAGTCTTATACACCAAAAAACAGGGTAATTTATATAGCTGCTCCATAGCAGAAGTACTCTAGGAAGCCAGTATGGTGTAGCGGTTAGTGTGTCAGACTAAGCTGGGAGATCAGGGTTCAAATCCCCACTTCAGCCATGAAGCTCACTGTGTGACCTTGGGCCAGTGACAGCCTCTTAACCTACCTCACAGGGTTGTTGTATGGATTAACTGAGGAGGGGGTGAACTATGTACTCCTTGGAGTAAAAGGTGGAATATAAATGCAATGAATAAGCCCTTCTGCTTAAGAAAGCTGAGGGGCCAACCAGATGGAAATGACAGTTGCCAACCTGGCATCCAGAGATCTCCCAATGATCGCAATCGGACCTGTGCTAGTCACAAAACGTGCCTGGCACCTGAGGAATTTAAAATACTGTCTCTTTGTTATAAAGGCAACAGCTACAGTGATGAATGATGAATGTGTGAGGAGAGTTCTTTCACCTATCTCCTATTCACTTCTGCTTCACTGACACTACCAAAGAACAAGGGAAACCATCTGGGGTGGCTTGGCTCTGGAAAACACTGACCTCCATGTATAACCTATCCCTCCCATATTGCCCTTTTGGCAGAAGACAAGAGCACCCCAAATTTCTAACACAGGAGACACCCGTACATCTCTGATCAAAGTGATGAACATGAAGGATAACTCAAAATGCCTATTCTACCATTCAATTACTAAAATTGTGAGATTGGATACAGGCATAGTCTAAAACAATCAGATTATTACCGAGGTATCCTTTTTAGATTCTCCTTAAAAATTGGGAACTCAAAGGGTAACCCTAAATCATGGGATGCCGAAACTTCTGGTAGCCAACGCATACTTCCCCCTCCCTAAATTATAAGTCAAGGCACACAATACAGCGAAAAGGTTTACTCAGAGTATGTCTAGAGTAAGAATTACCCACCATCAGAAGAGTCCACCACCCAGTATCTCTTCATGGCAGGCATCTGGCTGTGTGCCCAAACTGAAAGAAGCCAAGCTCAGAGCAGTCATTTATGAGTCAGACAGCCCACTTCCAAGAGCAGGTAATTCTGCTGCAGCAGAAGCAATGAGTTCCTTCCCTGCTAAAGCAAAAATACAACAAAACTGCCCCCCACCAGGGAACCTCAATGGAAGAAAAGACACCCAGGACAGTGACTTATGCAGAAGCACAACAGTAGCCCCTTCCACAGGTTGATGTGAGGAGGTCCACAGGAGCTTATCTTAAATATTTATTGCAGCACACTAATGGCATGTTCATGACAAACTGTGTAGAAATTGCTTGGTGAAGATAGTCCTATGATACCCAAAATTTTGACCATAGGGGAAGACATAGTCAAAGATACACCAAGAACTTATAAAAGTGTGACATTTATCCAAATAGTTAAAGCTTGAAACATGAAGTCTATCTCATAACAGAAGCAAAGCAGAACATAGTAACCAAGCTGAGCATAGGACAGACTGCTGGGCTGTTGGGATTTCATTGCCTTTTTACATATTTTGACTCACGCCTTGTTTTGAGAGTTGGGAAACTTCCCAGAGCAGCCAGGAACATGCATCATTAACTGCATATAGGTAATAATGCCTATTTTTAATGTTCTACTTACAAAACTGTTCTTTTCTCATATTCATTGACCACTGATTAAAAAAAAAACAATTTCCTTAAATTGGTGTTAACTTATACAGCTACACCCACATCTCTTTTCCCACTTCAGAACTTTTTTCAAATATGCTTCAATCCACTTTTCATCTTAATACCTTAAGATAAACCATTACATCATAAGGCATAGCACACTTTTAACAAAAACTGGAATGGTGTTTCAGTAACTCCAGTTTAGTATATCAATACTTTGAAATTTGTAATCCTCCAAGACATTTGGCAAAACAACCAACTCATTTTGTTCTTTATGAACAGCACGTGTAACACATTAGCCTACATGTTCTGTGATTTACAAAGTGAATCTCAGTCTGAATTGCATATACATATTGTAAGATCCCACCCCCAGCAAAATAGAAAAGCAGCTACTCTTACCGGTAAGTCAACTTTCCCTGTGCACATACACTTTACAACTGCACAACAATACTGCTAGAAAACTTATATACCGTAGCTATCATTTCTACTACTAGTACTGTATTCAGATTCACTTTCCATTGTTTTGCTACTGGCCACAACCACAGAACACAAATGTAAAACATACCAAAAAACACAAAAAACCTACATATGTAAAAGGTGGAAAATCAAACCAATGAGCAGCGTCAATTTTAATTATTCAAGTCAGCATATTAGCACCAGTAATTGAACAAAGATAGTGAGGAGTACATTTCAGAACACTTTTTAGCTCAAGATTTTTGGAATAAGTAAAAAGAAAATTAAGCAGCTGATTTCCCCCTCAATATCTTAATGTCAGATTTACCTAATTAAGAGACGTTCATGAGTATAATACTGCACCTACATAACATGCATGGCTATGTTACAGTATGTTAATCAGACTGTTAGTGTACCTTATTTATGATAGTATAAGCAGCCACCTAAGGGCCCAGCTTAATAACTTTCCAGAAGCATAATCAGGCTACAACCTGATTGTTTGGAATAAGCACCATCAAGCTCAGTACAATTTACTTCCAAGTAAACACACACAGGATCCCACTGATGTAAGCAGGGCATAAGTACACACTGCTAAAGCCAACAGAAGTTAAAGCACGTTTCATGTTTATGGTATTACAACTCACACCACTTCCACTAGCGCGGGGGGGGGGGGCACCGTGGACAGTAGGCTGGTTGTCTTCTTGAACACACCTGAGGCTCCTTGATTTCAAGAGAATTTCTCTCACCAAATTCAATTACTACAGAGAGAGAAAGGGGAGGGGTAATTCTGGCGAAGTATTCATTGATGAATACCAAATTGAAGGGGTGGCTTTGCAGTGGCTGCCTCTTCCTCCTGCACAACGTAGTAAATGGCACCAACAACTGATTACTACGGAGGTGTGCAGTGGCCTCTGCTGGCACATTAAACGTGTCCAACAGCGTGAGACTCTTACAAGTGGAACTGACCTCTTTTTAACAAAGCAAAACAAAAATCCCAGCACAAAAAAGGAAAAACACGCCGTTAAATAAGGAGGAACAGATTTGTGTCACACAACCTATACAAAGCTGCCTCGATCTCCAGGTTTTGTTTTTTGTTTTATTAGGCTAGTAGCGACAAAAGACAACACACAGGGAGCAGGACTGGGGAAAGGAGGAAAAAAATCACTGCCCATTCCTAGCGCGCTGCGCAAGGCCACTCGCTGTCTGCGGCAGCAACAGACCCTCCACAGCCACCCCTATAAATACTCCCTTTGCTCAGAGGCATGCAGGACAGGATCCCGTTGTTGTTGCCGTGTGTGTGCGAGCTGTTTTTTCTTTTTTGAGAACGGGGAGGGGGCGGGGGGGGGAAGAGGAGAGAGAGAAGGGAATTGTCCCCTTTCGGCGTAAGTTATTAATTAAAAAGAAATCGCAGACCCCACCCCCCAAAAGCACTGAAATGGCCCACGGCGACACCATCGCTTATTGATAAAAGCTGGAACTTGACGCGGTAGTAGCCCTCCTTCCCCACAACATGCCAGACAGGCAACCCCCCCCCCAAAAAAAACCACGGAGGGGGACACACACACGCAAAGCCTTTTAAAAAGGGGGAGGGGGCCACAAACCAAGGCGCGCGCAGCCTCCCCCCTTTTTTCCCCCTTGCTCGTCCCCCCCCTCCCGGCCTGAGGGTCTCTCGCGTTCTCTCACCTGCGGGCGGGAGGTTCTGCTGCTGAGGCGAAGAGCTGCTCCTGGCGGCGGCGGCGGCGACGCTCGACTCCGGGCGCTGCCCGAGGAGAAACGCCACCCAGAAGGAGCCGAGGAGGAGCCGCCGAGGGGCTCCCCGCGCCGCCATCGCTCCCCCGCTAGCCCCGAGCCCGGCGAGCGGGCGAGAAGCGGCGGCGGCGGCGGCTCCCTCCTTAGTAGCGGCGGCGGCGGCTGTGGCAACTCCTCCTCAGACGACTCAGTCACAGGTCCTCCTTCCAAGGCGCCCCAAGAATAAAAAGGAAAAGGGGGCAGAGGAGGAGGCGGCGGCGTTGTTCTCCGGTTTACTCCATGGCGGGCCGGTCCCAGCGCCGGGCTCTGAGCGGGGCTCCTTTTCCTTCTCTCCTCACACAAACACACACACACACACACATACGGCCGCCGCTGCAGCGGCAGCAGGAGGAGCAACAGCGCGCGCGCGCGCGCACCACCATCACCACTCCTCCTCACTCGCCGCCGCTCACGCGACCAACCGTCCTTCCCCGCTCCTCCTTCTCCTCACACGGCCGCCGCGCGCCGCCTCCGGCCACCGTCGCGAGCGCGCACGCTGAGCTGACAGAATTCCAAAGGAAAGGAAAAGGGGGTGGGGCAGTCCAGGAGGAGGAGGAGGAGGAATGCGCGCGCACCTCCGCACGCCACGCGAGCCGTCGCGCGGAGCAGCAGCTCCTTGGTACTTCCCACCTCTCCTCACTCTCTCCCCTCCCCCTCCCCCTTCACGGACATTCCCGAACTCCGCCTCGAGTGCGTGAGTGAGAAGGAAAACCCGGCACGGCGGTTTCCCCCGTCGCGCTTCCGACGTCCATCCCAAAGGAGGGATGGGATGGAATGGAACGGGGCGAAGGAGAGAACGTTGGGGAGAAAGGATTCGACGGGTGGCGTGGGAGCGGGATGCAAAACCCGCCCTGGCTTCGCTGCAAATAGGAACGGGAGGGCTTAAAAAAAAAAAAGGTTAGGAGACCCGGCGGACTTGCAAGCCCGGTCTCCCCCGGTCGGTTTACTCAGAAGTAAAGGAGTTGCTGGGTTCAACGGGGCCTTGCGACGGGGTGGCTGGACTTGCAGAGGCGGCTGTCCTGCGCGCACGCTTGCGTGTAGAGTGAATCCCCACCACCACCCAATTGAAGCCGGTGGGTTTGCTTTTGAGTAAACGTGCCTAGCCCAGGATTGGCTGCGGTGGAGGGAGGGAGACGGCAGAGAAGGGAGAGAGAGCCGCAGCAGGAGTCTCCGTACCCCGCTCGGTGCCTCCTGCTTACCAAACCGCATCCTTTCCCCCCACACTGCCTCCTTTGCAGGAGAAACCGAACCGAACCACGGCAAGCAATCCCAAAAGGAGGGTGGTTGATGCATTTTTGCATTTCCCGCCGTAAACCGAGAACAAAAATCGGCATCTTTGTTCTCAGCCATAAATGTCTCGGGTTTTTCTTTTCTTTCAAAGGCAGCATGCATATTGTTGGGAGGGCAGCAGCAGGAACCTGCTCGCATGCCTGTCTGTGGGCTTCTTATCACCTGCATCTGTCTGTTTGCTGCACTCATTGGTTGCCTCGTTTAATCAGAATTCCAGGTGATATGCAACAGTTGTATGAAGCTAGAATTAAACTATAGCAGTCGATGGAGCAGGGAAGAATGTGTTTGTGGTTGGTGAAATCACAGCCCCCAAATGGGCGGGAACTCCCCTTTTCACCATAGCACACTGGTTGAGTGTCTTGTTCTGCATGCAGAGGCTACGCTCAACCTCAGCATCTCCAGGCAAGGCTGGGAAATACCCCTGTCAGAAATCCTGGAAGGCCACTGCCAGTCAGAATAGGCAGTACTGAGCTAGATGGCTTCCTATGCTCTTTGCCACCTCTTCTCTCTCTGCTCCCCCCCCCCGCCCCCAGTTCTTCCCCATCCTTGCCACCTGCCTGAGATTAGGTAGAGGGCTGCAGGTTGCTCATCCCTACTTTTGAGCCCAGCTGCAGAGCAGCCTCAGCCAGCAGATGGAGGTGTGTGTTCTCCCACATTGGCTGGATGAAAGGAATGGTGACATTTTAAATAGCATAATTCATAGAATTCTAGAGCTGGAAGGTGTCCTGAGGGTCCTCTAGTCCAACCCCCCGCAATGCAGGAATCTCGACTGGATCGTCCATGACAGATGGCCATCCAACCTCTGCTTCAAAACCTCCAGGGAAGGAGAATCCACCACCTCTTGGAGTCTTATTTCACTGTCAAAGAGCTCTTACTGTCAAGAAGTTCTTCCTGATGTTTAGTTAGAATCTCCTTCCTTGTAACTTGAAGCCATTGGTTCAGGTCCAAGCCTGCTCCATGTGAACAGTGGTGATAACTTGAAGTGGGGGAAGAATCCCTATAGTTAAAAACACCTGTGATTTGGTTCCGACTCTTAAATCCCTTTCTGCTCTTTTCCTTCTTGAGTGGTGCTAGGTGAAACATACGCAAGAAGGTTCTTCTGCCCTCACCCCTGAGGAACAGGAGATAATTAGGCCTATTTCGCACATGCATATTCATTACTTGAGTGCCTCGATGAAGTATCAGGTTGTGACTCGTCCATGTCAGTGAGCCATCACAGATCAAAGACTAAAGAAGGAATTTCCATATCACTTCTTATCAGCTCAAAACATTTGCTAATCTGCAGTCTGGTATACTCATATCTGAAGGTGTCCTGAATATTATTTCTTAAAGTCTCATAATCTTACATGTACACTTTTTACATCTAACTCTTAACACTTCAAAAATTGTACCTCCTAAGGAAGGCAAGCAACAGAGAGCCATCAACACCTCAGTCTGTGGAATGTTTGTGGAAATTCCATTGCATATTCAGATACCCGGTTTACATTCAGACATACCTGTATGTAAGGCAAAGCTCCAAAACTCAGTGCAGAGATCCTGCTTGTCACACAGAAGGCTCCAGGTTTAATCCCCAGCATCTCCAGGTAGGACTGCGAATGTATCCCGTTTGGAATCTTGGAAAGCCTCTGCCAGTCACTGCAGACAATACTTAGCTAGATGAACAAATGGTCTAAGCTTCTTATTTTCCTGTCAACGAGGAATAAGTGCAGGGTTTTTTTTTCTGATTTGGAACAAGCTTTCTTTTCCCCCTGCCTCCACTCCTGCTATTTCATTCATTGCTTTTTTTCAATCAGACCCTTCCTCCCAAAAGAGCCCAGGGCATCACACAACACAACAGCAAAAACAATGCTTTGCCTGTGTAAATAAGAATGTTTTAAGACAGAGGCACTCACCAGGGAAGGCATTCTGTAAGCAGGTAAACACTGCCAAGAGGGTCCTGTTGCCAGTGGCGTTGTGTTCAGGGCCACAGGGGCACAATATTGTTAGGGGTGCAAAATTTCAGCACCCGGTGCTGCTTCAATACAGCTTCATGCTTCCCTCGCTGGGCTCCATTAAAAACGGTTTCTCCATGCGAGTATATAAAACAAGCAGGAAGAAACAGTCAGGCTGCAGATATTGAAGATAGATAAGATGTAGAATAGATGAAGTTATGTTAAAGATACTAAATAAGATAAGATGATTAGAGTATTATTATGAGAATAGAAAAAGGTAAAGAAATTACTAAAGATGACTTACAAGGAAAGCAGACACAGAGGATGTGAGGAAGTCAATTTACAATGTTATAAAGAAGAATAGATAGGTTTAAATAAGTGTATTTGTTTTGTATTCTGTTATATTGTCTTTTATTGTATGTAGTGTTTTGTAGTGTTTTTGTTTGTGTTATGATAAAATTAATAAAAACATGGGGGGGGCGGTTTCTCCATGCGAACCAGGGCGTGACCTCTCCAGACAACGGAATGCCTCTTCCTATCTCTGTGGCTGCGATCTCCTAGGTGACGCAGATGCCATTGGACAGTTGAAATGTGCCTGGGTGCTACATCCATTTCCCTCTCACCCCCTCCGTGTGGCCCCGGGTGCTGGCAACCCATGCTATGCCACTGCCTGTTGCAGACCAGTGCCAGCCTTGCACCACCACCACAAATATGCTTTCTATGCTGTTTCTCCTCACTTTACTTCAAAGTAAGCTGCCTACTTTGGGGTTCCCGCAAACACCCTGTGTGATATTTTGCTCAAACTTTTGATTTAAAAAAAAATTAAATACATATATTTGCAATTTAAAAACCGGATCCAAGAAGACTAAGGGTCTGGTGGCTAAATGACCGATGCAAAAGCCAGCAATCACCACCCTGAGGAGGGGAAAGGCGGCTTTGGGACTGACCTAAAAGCTAGCCATTGAATGCTGCACCAATCTGGCTTCTGTGGATGGGTCCCCTTCAGCTGAATCCGATGGGGCCAATTGCCTGTGGAGCGGTGAGCTCTGCTTCACTGGAGGCCTTAAGGCAGCGACCCTGCAGCCACTCACTATAGATTCTCCAGTTCTGGATTTGCTTCATGAAGCTAGAGGTTAGACACAGGCAGAAGGATGATTTGCAGTACATCAGCAACAATTTCTGATTTGCAATTGTTTAACAATAAAATGCCTCTTCTTTCTTAATTAGGCTGCTGTAATGAAGAAAGCTTGGGGGGGGGATCGGGCTTGGATTTATGTGTGAAATGACTGAGCTCCATCTGGATACTGTAAACAAATTCATGGGCTGAGCACATGCACAGAGGCATCCTGTTTCTTAATTCTAGGAGCGTGTCTGCCCCACTAAGCTCCTATTACGCACCTGACTTCAGTGGCTTGGGGGGTTATAATCAAAGAACTAAGTTGTTTGCAGAAGGCTGACGTCTGCCCGCCTTACAGCCTCCCCTCCAATTTTAACATAGTACAATTGCTGAAAATGCATGATGTGCGTTTCCACAATAGGCTCAGTGCTAAAATTATAGCAATGTGCCCTTAAAAGAGAAGAGCCTGGAGGAGATTTTCAACAGTACCCAGGAATGTGTATGTAGGCTTGCACGATGGAATCAGTAATTTACTGAAACAAATCTTATCAACCTGCGATTGCAACCCACAACCCCATTGCCTTGGAGCAATCCCATGAACTTCTCTAGGAACTCACTCAAGCTACTAAAGAGTGAGTGGGGTCCCTGGATTGTAGCCACGGAAACATTCACAGGGGAAAAGTTCACCAAAAATAACTGAAAAAAAGAAAGCAGACCAAATAACAATTGCAGCGTAATTAAGTATTTATGGCTCTCCAGCAATGGGTCAATTTGCAAAAATGGGCACTGTTATTTATTTTGTGTATTTTGGCATGGGAAGTCTACATTTTGGCATTAGAAGACCACAGTTCATAACAGACATGAGTTTTTAATTATTTAGCAGCCAAACTCTATTGGCCATTGCATTTGGCTTTGGCTGATGAACAAGCACAATTGTATCCAAGTACAACTCATGAATATTTTACATTTTCTTTATTTTACTTTTTGGGGGTAGATGTCAGTTTTAGTTGACATATTTTTTAATCAGAATTGTTTATTTGATTCCCTTCATTTGTGTTGTTTATTCTGTGCTGACTAACCTGGAAGAAATACCACCCACTGGCTCTCAAACTCCCAAGGGCCTCATTTATACAATATTTGAGCCTGTAGCAGTTGTGTTCTTTATGCAACCCACATAGCTCATGGCACCACCAGCTCAACCCACAACAGAGTCAAAAGATGATGGCTGCTGTCTATCCTGTGCCAAGCTAAACCAAACCCTAATCAGCTTTTCACATTTGCTTGATAAGCTTCCTTTGCAATGAAAGCCAAATCAGACTCAACATAGTGCGTGAGCAGCCAAAACAGCACCCTCCAAATTTTTTAGGGCTATGAGTCCCATCATCCATGACTACTGACTATACTGTTGTGGCCAGTGCAAGTTGTAGTCTAACAGCATCTGGAAGGCCCCACGTTGGCACATGTCTGGCCGTAGCAGCCAGCTTTCGCACAAACCAGCTTGTCCCTTGACAATGGTCTTAACTGAAAAGCACAACTGTCATGGGCTCAAATGGATTGTGTGAATGACCCCCCAGTACAGAGATGGGGAGCCTGTGGTCCTCCAAATGTTGTTGGGCTCCTGCTCCCATCAGCTACACCAGCCTAGTTGGTGGTGAGTGAAAGTGGGATTTGTAAATGGGTTTTACAGTTTACATCAGTTTACTAGGTGGTGATGCAATTCCCATGAAGGGTGGGTGTGCTTCTTCTTTCACCATGAACCAAACAATGTGCATTTTCTTAGCATAAATACATACATTCATAAACCACTTCATGGGGGGGGGGAATCTCTAAGCACTGCTATATTGCACTGCAATATAAAAAGAAATGATAGCATTAAAACAGAAAGACAGCATCAAACCAACACAGCAGTAGTATAAAAAGAAAAAAGAAATTCAATATATTCAAACATGAATATTTTTGGAGCGCTTGGGAATGCATTTGCATTTTAGACACAAAATGCCCCTGAGCAAACAAGTCAGTATTAAGGTCAGTACTATCAAGATCTGGTGGAATGTATGTTTAAATATGGAAGAGGCTACCTGTTATGTACTGAGTTGAATAGGATCCAAAAATGCAGCAGTCTGATTGGTCCTAGAACAATAGGATTGAGATTGCAGCAGTCTGATTGGTCCTAGAACAATAGGATTGAGATTGCAGCAGTCTGATTGGTCCGCAGGAGCCACCCAATCCAGCTCCAGGTGGAAGTGAATCCGCAACCCGATTGGCATACAGGAGTATCCCGGAATTAGCCAATCACGTGGGGCCCATTGTGTAAATAGTGTATATAAAGCAAACGTTTTGGGGAAACTGCATTCCTCACTACTATGAGCTGAATAAAGAGCATGAAATTCACACTTGACTCCAAGTATATTTCACTACCGTAAAGCAGACTTCCCTAATTTTGTACCCTCTGGATTGGACTCGTTTGTACTACGATTCTCATCACCTTCAGCCAGCATAGCCAACAGTCAGGGACCACTAGGTCTGCTTAATAATTCGTTCTGAGATGTGTTTGGTACTCAACATTTTGAGATCAACATTGGTACTTCTTGAGAAGTTGTTTTCTCTCTTTGTGCTTATCAATGTCTCTCTCTTTCTTCCATACACACAAAAGCCTAATCCACCTCTCCCCCACCCCCGCTCTGTTTTGCGGGGGGTGGCAGGGGAAGAAGTTGGCCTTTGATCTTCTGTGTCCCATTAGTTGTGGAGTAGACATGGGACGCAGGCCTGTTCCTCCGCCATGGGAAGTGGATTGTCAGGGGCTCATTTCATGCCAATGGTTTACTCCAAGGGTTAGCAAACCTGACATCCTGGAGGCCAGGTATGGTCCTCCAGCCCTTGGGCCTGTCCCCAGGCCGCACCTCTCGCCATTTCTGCTCCACACCCTGGTCAGATGCTTTTGCTTGGCTGAAATGTGTTCTTAAACCATGACAATGCCTCTTGCTTGTCTGGATGAAGATGGAGGGAGGTTGTTTGGTATAGAGACCTTTGATTCTGCATGGCTACAATGCAGCTTGATGTTCAAAGGGAAGAGTCACATCCATTCTTCTGCCTGCTTTAGCTATGGCCCTACTGACCACAAGCATGCACCCCTGAAATATGAATGCATACGTTTGGCTGCAGTAGAACATAAGAAGAGCTCCCCTCCTAGTTTTACTCCTTAGCAGGCAATGAATGCAAGTCCAAAATATGGCACCCCAGTCTCCTGCTCCACACAACCGTATGTGAAAACAATTAGGGAAAAAAGGCTGTTCATCAGAATGGTGCTAGTCAATACAAGTTTCATTATTATGGTGACTAGCTAAACAAAGCGTTACTATGAACTGAAAGCGAAGCTCGTGAAAGCAAGATAGAAGCCCTATAAAAACAAACCACGTGTGAGAACTTGCTTCTCCAGAGTGGGTGGGTCCTGGTTGACTGGCAACTTCTCAAATAATGAAAGAACAAAAGTTATGTACCAAGCATCTTAAGGAATAAATATTCATACATTGCTAGGATGCAGAGCGTCTAACAAAAAAAAAAAAAGTGGAGGCATTCTTTGAAAAAGAAAGGAGGTAGGTGGGAAAGAAATATGCCTTTGTTCTTGGTTATAATTACATACATTTCCTACGCAAAATCATTGGAGAGCACAGTGTTTACCAGCACATTTTATTCTGAGTACTGAAGCTCGTTTTGCCTTGTTTTCCAGAATGAGAGAAAAGCTGCAGAGATACGTTTTTCCTCTCATAAGCATATGAAATAAGATCCTTGTTTTCTTTCCAATTTGCTTCTTCTGAATAATATTGTCAGCGTTATTTTCCAATTGGCGTTTGTGGTGTTTGGGGGCTTTGAGGGTTCCCCCCCCCAATTGCTTCTCTCTCTCTTTTTTTAATATAATGTCACCTAATTTAGTTTATAATGTCACCTAATTTAGTTGTCTTTCTCCTTCAGTGCATAAATTATGTACTACTAAAGCTCAAGAGGTATGGTGGTAATCATGAGATAACCATTCCCCTGGGGCAGTAAGACATGAAACACAGCTAGGCGGACTACATCCTCCAGCTGTGAGATTGTACCATAGGCTGACTTTGAGCTAGTTAAAAACACTGTGTGTGTGTGCGTGCGTGTGTGCGCGCGCTGTGGAAGAAATGTGCATGGAACAACAATAATTGCTATTCTCCATCCCCCCCATCTATCTATAGCTTCATCTAAAACATCCATTAGTCAGCCAAAGGTTCGTCTTAACCCATCTTATTTCTAGGTTGCAGGCCTAAAGCAAACATTTTGGCTAAGTTCCAACCAATATGCAAAATTCAGATCCCTCTCTCCTGGCTCCCACCCAGTACTCTACATTCCCTGGGCCAGTGCCTCAGAACTGCACAGTATGTACCCAGCTAGGATTTGCTCAGTGTAGATCTATTAAATTAATAGACCTACGTTAGGCATGTTCATTAATTTCAGTGGGGCTACTCCAAGTATGACTAGCATGGCGTACAACCCTAAGGGAGGGTTTCATTGCAGCTTTAAGGAGATCACGCCATCTGTGGAACTATGTCCCATCTCCTACTCCTCTGTGCTGTTCATCTCTTCCCCTTCCCTCCCAAGAGCCAATTGGGGGCAGGGGAAGAGATGGGGCGAACCCTATTAGGCTAGTGGAAGTCATGGTGTGGGCTTCGGCAGCAGGACCCTTTAGCTGAATCCAGCCATGTATGCCCACCTCACTCCATTGATGCCAACACCTTGGGTCCCCCAATGTTGTTGGACTGCAACTCCCATCATCCTTGACCACTGGCTATGCTGGCTGGGGATGATGGAAGTTGGAGCCCAATGACATCTGGGGACCCAAATTTGAGCAACACCGCAAAGAAGAAGAAGAGTTTGGATTTGATATCCCGCTCTATCACTACCCGAGGGAGTCTCAAAGCAGCTAACATTCTCCTTTCCCTTCCTCCCCCACAACAAACACTCTGTGAGGTGAGTGGGGCTGAGAGACTTCAAAGAAGTGTGACTAGCCCAAGGTCACCCAGCAGCTGCATGTGGAGGAGCGGAGACGCGAATCCGGTTCACCAGATTAGGAATCTACTGCTCTTAACCACTACACCACACTGGCTGATTCTGCTACCTGCGGAGGTTGACCTGGCTATTCATTTTGGCCCTCTTGACGTGTCTTCTGGGAGTAAAATGAATAGGTGTAGATTTTTAAAAGTTGTATTTCTCTACCAGTCTATATATGAGATTCCCCATTTCATTGAGCCTTGCTGCAGTACATATCAGAATTATTGATTTCGGTTATGGTCTCTGGCACAGATAGCTTTAAGAGAGGATTAGACACATTTATATATATGTATATCCCCAAAAAACAACCCAACAAGGATCAAGCATGCACCAAGAGCCCAGATCGTTGAGTGTCAATTGGAAAAGAAAAATGGAACACAGAGAGGGCAGAGGGAAGAATGATTTGAGTAAAGACCTAACAAATTATAACTCTGTAGGAAGGCATACACCTGTCTCCTTGAACAGAAAGAACGCTCCTGTTAGGAGGTGAAGATGCACTGCAACGTTTTATTGCAGAGTCTTCTGAATACATCTGCCATTGCCTTTCACACCTGACTTGTGAGCTTCCTAGAGGCATATGGCTGGCCATTGCATGAAGCAGGATGCCAGACTAGAGGGAAATCTCATCTGATGCAATAGGTCACTTCCTACATTCAAGCTCCTCCCTTCCCAAATAGTCAGCAGATCCTGGCGCCCTGCGAGTGCTTTCCCCAATCCTGTCTCTCCAGCAATTTTTGTCTCTGCATCTTCCAAATTCGAAAGAAAAGCCTTCTTCGGAAATCAGTTTTGCAGTTAATTAATACATTCATTTTTTATGTACACTGTCCCCTAACATACACACTTTTGTAGATGTTATTCTGGTGGAAAACTGCACTGGGAAATTCAGATAAGTGCGGATTTGAAAGGATAATTGTGTTTTGGTTTCCGTGTTCGAGGAGAGCGAATGACGTCATTTCTCATTAAGATGCAAACAGGATCTAATTCCCTCCCCTGCTCACAAACTATTTCACTTGCTGTCTGTTTTCACATTAGGCATAAAGTGTCGAAACTATTCAAGTATTTCTCAGCACAAATCTACCAGGAAGAGGCTGTCAGCTGTCATTTAGTGCATCGGCACACATGCACACATTTTATGTAAAATTAATGCGGAGCAAGCCAGAAATTCCTCCTTTCCCACTTGTCCCTGTTTATCCCGCCACTCAAGCAACTTGCATAAAGCAAGAGGCCCAAGATTAAAATTAGACTCTCTCCATTCACAGAGTAGGGTTGTCTTTGGGGAGGCAGAAGCTTTTGTTTCTCTGTGGAAGGTCCCTGCCTAGCAGCCAATCTGTTTAGCAGCTGGTACCAGCACAGGGCGGCTCTGTGCCCACCTGCTACATGGAGGCGAGGTGCGACTTTTCCATTCTCTAGAAAGCAGGCGGGGACTAGAAAAATACATAACAAAAAATATATGAAAGGAACTATCAAGATGACGGGGTGTACCAGTTTCTCCCCCAGCTTGTGCCAAGGGACTACAGCTAAAATAGAACAGATTGACAATGACTCGTCCAAAACAAAAAAACCCAACCCACCAGGGATGGGGAGGAAACCTAAGACACAGAAGATATTGCCTTCATTCTAGTACAGTTTGCTCTAAAAGCAGCCCTTAAACAGGAAGGCAACTGGAAAAACGGGGCTGGGATTTCATTTGGTTGTCAATAGCTTTTCTGTTAGATAGCAGCTCCTATGGGGTTATAGCTGAGGATGTGCAGAGCTGAAGGCAGAGGAGGAAGAGGACATAATCCCTGGCCAGTCAATAGTTACAAATGAATGAAGAAGCTCCAAATAGGATATATTTCTATCACATTGGCCTGAAAGAATTTTTTTCAAGTTACAAAAAGAAGTCTGTAGCTGGTGGGAAATAGAATGTACAGTGGTACCTCTGGTTAGACTCTTGAGAGTCCAATGGACTGCTAGAAGATCAAACCTATCCATTCTCAAAGAAATCAGCCCTGAGTGCTCACTGGAAGGACAGATCCTGAAGTTGAGGCTCCAGTACTTTGGCCACCTCATGAGAAGAGAAGACTCCCTAGAAAAGACCCTGATATTGGGAAAGATGGAGGGCACAAGGAGAAGGGGACGACAGAGGATGAGATGGTTGGACAGTGTTCTCGAAGCTACTAACATGAGTTTGGCCAAACTGCGAGAGGCAGTGAAGGATAGGCGTGCCTGGCATGCTCTGGTCCATGGGGTCACGAAGAGTCGGACACGACTGAACGACTGAGCAACAACAACCTCTGGTTACGTACTTAATTCGTTCCGGAGGTCCGTTCTTAACCTGAAACTGTTCTTAACCTGAAGCACCACTTTAGCTAATGGGACCTCCCGCTGCCGCTGCGCCGCCAGAGCACGATTTCTGTTCTTATCCTGAAGCAAAGTTCTTAATCTGAAGCGTTATTTCTGGGTTAGTGGAGTCTGTAACCTGAAGCGAATGTAACCCGAGGTACGGCTGTACAATAATAAGGAAATACTCTTACGTGGCTTTGCAATGTTGCAATGCAGGCACAGTGTATAATAGCACAGAAATATGTTCTAAAACATCTGAATCTATTCAGTGCTGATGACTGAATATATCTTTCAAATGCTAACTGTACCACAGCCATGAAACGCAAAGGTACGATTGGCCAGACTTGGAAATCCAGAAGATTTCAAGGGACTGTTTACAACAGAGGTATTTTGGAAAGACTTGCTCGTTGTTCTTCTTCAGTGGCATGTAGTTGGAAAGGGGCATCTCCTTGCACATGAGCTTCATGGCAAGGGGGGAGATCAGCCTGTCCCCATTCACTGGCTAGAGAAAGAGCCCTGACAGAGTGGCTGGTTTCTTCTAACCTTGTCCCTAGGGGGGGGAAAACACCCAGCTCCAACTGTCATCAGGTTGAACTGCAGAAGCAAGGGGAAAGAGCACTTTGGCCCAGAGTTCTTCAACCATAAGCCCCCAGATGTTGTTGGACTACTATTCCCATCAACTCCAGGCAGAAATGGTCAAGAATGATGAGAGTCACAGAACACAGCTCTGACTATTCCATCGGCCGAAGGAACAGGGTCAATCAGCTGCTATTCCAGCAAGTATACTTCCTACCTGCAAGATCATGTCCAAAGTGTAGGATTGAGAGACTAGTTTGAGCCCCACGGTCTTTGCGCTACGGGGTATTGCAGGGTACATTCTTGTCTCCAATGCTGGTTTTGCTAATTTGGAATTGGTTTTTATTTTTTATTTTATTTTTGAAAGACTTTATTGACTAAATCAAAACAAATGCAACAAAGCCAAGAGCCCAAGAGTGACTTCCCAATGCTGTTTAACATCTACTATTTATTTAAAATAAGAAACTTTGTCGTTACCATTATGGCCATTCTTCATACCGAATGGTTATCGACATAAGCACATACAAAATGCAGTAAGAATAATGAATGCAAAAAATACAAATAGAAAAATAAAATGAGAATACAGAGGGAAGGGGGGAACAACTGAGAGTGCAATACAGCATACATTTATCACATATAAGAAGAAAAAGGCGAGTCAAATTAGTTCTCGATAAAGCCTCTCCACATATTTATTTGTGGAGCAGGGGTTTAGTGGACTGTGCTGATGAGTTAACACAAGATAAAAACTTATTCCAAGTCAAATAAAAGTGGTCTATTTTTGATGAACCATTAAGAACTCTCCATTTGTGTGCCAGCTGTTTTGGCAGTGCAATTTTTTGCTAGTCACTTCCTCTCGGGAAGGAGGTGAGTCGGATTTCCAATGGGAAGCTACTGGCATTCTGGCTGCGGCAAGTAGCACAAACACTAACATCTACGTATATGAAGTCACTGGGTGTGATCATGTGGAGTTGGGGGTGGGGGTGGGCAGCGTCCTCAGAGATGGTCCATAAATCAGCGGAAGAACCCATGGTTTAATCTGTGCTGTCTCCAGTTTTTAGAAAGGTAGCACAGCAGGGAAAGGCTACTGCCTGTAACCTTGGAGTGGCGCTGCCAGTCACAGGAGACAACGGCAGACCACATGGGCTAATGGACTAGGTCAGTATAAAACAGCTTCATATAGCTTTTAAGCATTCTTCAGTAACCAAATTCTTCAATATCACCTTCCCTTCCATCGCATTATTTTCAAACCCGTCACCATTATTTCTGCCGGTGTAAAACCAATGAAAGGGAGAGACAAATCTGCCATTATGTCCCTGCTATAGCATCATTTCCTCTGGGACTTTCTAGGTCACTCCAACCTCCAATATGTCAATTTCCCTCCCTCCTCCAAAGATTTAACCTTTTGCAGAGCAGCCATTGACTGCCCCTATCTCCCCTCTCCCTTCCCCTGGTCTCCAGCTCTGTAAAGTCCCCTTCGGGAACATAAACCATTCCAATAGCATTTTCCTCAGATCCAAAGTCTCCCAAGATGCATGCGCCAAAGAGCTGACACTCTGGAGTGCAGACATCTTGACTCAGCGCCAGGTTGCCTGTGACCTATTGTGTACGAGATGAGGCCCGTGGGAATAACTATGTGACAGCATCATTTACAGCATCATTAGTGGTCAAGAAAACCACTGTTAACCCTGATCTAAATGCTACAGTTCCTTCTCAAGCAAGGAACTGACTTTCCTGTGATTTCGGCTCGTCAGATTTAAAGCAGAATTCATCTTATCCATTTTTATCTGGCTCCAAGGAGCTCGGGACGGACCCCCCTGTTATCCTTTCGCAGAAGCCTTGTGAAGTAGGCAAGGCTGAGAGTGACAGGCTCAAGGTCACCCAGCCTACAGTGTGGCTGAGCAATGAGTTGAACCTGAGCTGCACCCGGCACTTAGTCCACTGACATCACGATGGGTTTGGTTAAAAAAACAAACAAACTTTAAGGGCTTATATTACAAGAGAGCTAACCATCAAATCAGCCACAGCAAAACACAGGAACATACACATAAGCAGTCGGTGAAGATCGCTTTGCAGTTTAGCAACTGTCAGCAAATGAAATGAAGAATCACAACAAAAACCCTTGACACAGCAGCCAACAAGGGCAAGGGGGAATCCTTCAGAGCCCTCAAGAAAACAAATTTGTGAAAAAGTATATCTGATGTTGGAATACCAGGAGAAAAGGGAAGGAATGAGGTTCTACTAGAAAGCAATTTCTTGCTGCTGCTGAAGTCTCTGCCCAAAGTAAATCTCCGCTGTACTTCAAACAGCGGTGGGTGAGTACTCAGAGGAGGACCTCCAATGGTGGAGGCTTAAATTACACAGTGTTGTAGAATGGCCACATCCACACCATCCATTTAAAGCATGTGGATTCTCTCCCACCCGAACCCTGGGAACTGTAGTTTGTTAAGATTGTTGGGAGTTTTAGCTCTGTGGTTGGGTGAACTACTGTTTTTATGGTTCTTTGGGGGGAGCCATGTGCTTTAGGTGTGGATGTGACCTCAGGAGGCTGACTTACAGCATAATGCTCTCATTCCACCTCTAGGTCTGATCCATAACTTCATCCCCAGTGCTTCCCCACCACCCACCCAGTTTCTTTCTCGGGAATTAGAATGCCAACTGGGTGTTCTAAAGCTACTTGCAAGCAGGGCTGGCGCGTCCATTAAGGCGAACTAGGCAATTGCCTAGTGCGCCAAAATGGAGGGGGCGCTGGCCAGGCTTGGGCGGGATGGGCTAGCAGCAGCTTCTCCGCTGTAGCAGAGAGGTGCTGCTTGCCCCCTACACCACCCCCCAGCTCCCACTAAAGCAGGCTTTGGCGGGGGGTGGGATGGGTGAGCAGCAGCTTCTCTGACCGGCAGCGTGGGGAGTGGCAGGAGGGGCCGGCGCTTGTCACCCCCACGCGCTGCCGCTCGCTCAGTCGCCCCGGGAGCAGCAGAGTCGGACCGCCGCTTCCACAGCCTCCTTTTGAGCCGCAGAGCTTAAAAGCGGGCTCTTCGGCTTAAAAGCGGGCTGCAGAAGTGGCGGCGGCACTCCCGGAAACGCCCCGGGGGCGGGGCATCGTGACGTCACAATGTGGCGTCACGACGCCCCACCTCCGGGCGTTTCCTTTGCCGCCCTGGGTGCCCCGGAGCCTAGCTCCGCCACTGGCTTGCCAGCTCATGAAGTCAGAGCTGTCCATACAAGCGTCTAGCATATCTCGAGCCAGAAACGAAAGTAAAATACAATAGTACAGTACAAAACATCATGTGTGGGGGAAAGCTGGCAGAACTAGTGGCTTTCCCACAGGATAAAAACAGACAGTCATGTGAACCTCGCTCCTGAGGCTTTTGCAGCTCGGCTTGTAATAATATCACAACACTTAGAACCTAGGAAGCTCCATTAGATGCCAGGACAGACAGTCCATCTATCCCAGTCTTGTCTGCTCCAGAGGTGAGGGTGCCAAATGCAAGCCCTCCAAATGCTGTTGGACTTCAGCTCTCACCATCTATTGGCCAATGCCGACCGGGGTGGGTGGGAGCTGTTGTCCCATGACAACTGGATGGCATCAGACTGGCTACCTCTACATTACATTATATCCTGTGCACGCATATCAGGAGAAGCTTCTGTGCTCCACTGTTTTATCTTATTATTATTGTATTTTTGCAGCATAAATCTCATCAAAAAATATGAATGGATTATTTTTGCTTTTCAAAACTGATTTTTTAAAATTACTTCCCTGAGATTGGTGTCTGTATAACAAAATATGAAATGATCTTTCCAAGCCAGCCCAGCATTATTTGATAGTGGGATTGAGCAGGTTTTTAGGAGACTGGAAGAGACTCAGCTCATCCATTGCCTTCATGGAATATTTAACTGTTTGCACCAAGTGGTCTATTTGGTGCGTGAACAGAATAAAGTCTGGACTGAGAGGCTAAGAGAAGATGAAAGAGACTAAGAGAAGATGATAGACAAGAGGCAAGATGAAGTACTCTGAAACTGGAAGACACATGGATGCTGATGGAAGGTTTAAGACATAAGAACATAAGATCCTGCTGGATCTGGCCAATGGATGAGAGGGATAACAAAGGCTACTAGCCAATGGCCCATCCAGCCCAGCTTCCTGTTCTCACAGTGGCTAACCAGATGCTTATGGGAAACCCACAAGTAGGATCAGAGCACAAGGATGCAGTCTCCTCCTTTGGTTTCCAGCAACTGGCCTTCAGAAACATTATTAACTGCAGCTTTGGAGACAAGCACAGCCATCGTGGCTAGCTAATTATTCAGTCCTAGCCCAGTTTCAATAAATGCATCTTACATCACTTTCAGAAGATGCACAAGCTCAGGCTTTGGGGGATCTCCAGAGAAAGGAATTCCAAGAATGAGGGGCAGCCACCTTGCATGGCCTTTTGTGTGTGCTTGCTGCCCTGTTTGGGCACCTGAACTGGGGCATATATTTACTGTTGTCAGAGCTGAGAGGCAGGCAGGTGAGTTGTACCATGGAGTCAGAGCCAAGGAATCAAACCAGGAGGGAGAGCGAAGTAACACTCTGAAACACACCCAGTCAGGAAGGCCATTGTTCTCAGCCTGAGTGTGAGCCTAGAGTCCAGACAGAAAGCCCTTCATACCTCTTTCTGCCTTCTTGTTGTTGTTTAGTCATTTAGTCGTGTCTGGCTCTTCGTGTCCCCATGGAACAGAGCATGCCAGGCACTCCTGTCTTCCACTGCCTCCTGCAGTTTGGTCAGACTCATGTTGGTAGCTTCAAGAACACTGTCCAACCATCTCTTCCTCTGTCGTCCCCTTCCCCTTGTGCCTTCCATCTTTCCCAACACCAGGGTCTTTTCCAGGGAGTCTTCTCTTCTCATGAGGTGGCCAAAGTATTGGAACCTCAGCTTCAGGATCTGTCCTTCCAGTGAGCACTCAGGCCTGATTTCCTTCAGAATGGATAGGTTTGATCTTCTTGCAGTCCATGGGACTCTCAAGTGTCTCCTCCAGCACCATAATTCAAAAGTATCAATTCTTCGGCGATCAGCCTTCTTTATGGTCCAGCTCTCACTTCCATACATTACTACTGGGAAAACCATAGCTTTAACTATACAGACCTTTGTCGGCAAGGTGATGTCTCTGCTTTTTAAGATGCTGTCTAGGTTTGTCATTGCCTTCTGCCTAGGAGGGTTCAATGACCAGGCTAGGTGGATGGAGCCACTCCAGAATCTGAGAATACTTCACTTAACCAGGAAGATGCTCCAAACTGCTTCTCCAGTGACTGAATGCAGAGGACAGTTGCACCCACAGCTGAAGGGACAGTATGTGATCCAATAATATTTTCAAATGACGCAATCATATCTCCCTGCTTTCACAGACAGCAGGTCACTTGTTGTTTCTTGGTGTTTCCTGCAATCATACACAAGAGAATTCAGCCAAAAGGTCGTGACTGAATATGGGGGAAGCAATGTGTGCTAAATGTGCTTTAAATATATGGTGTAGATGTAACCTGAGTCTAGAAAACAATAAGAAAGGGCATGTTGACTGCTGTTGATTTTAATGTGCCCATACATATCTCTACTTAGACACCCACCACTGATAAGGGAATTTGCTTTAAATATAATTAAGCAACGAGGGCTGAACTGAACACTAACTGATATTAATTTGGATTCCTTATAATTAATTTAGAATCTTGAAACAGAGCCATGGGTAGCAATTTCATCCTGAGCAGCAAGTTTGAGAAGCCTTCGGCAAAGTCAGGTAGAGGAGCCATGTCATCACCTAAGAGGCGTATACTGAGATACGTTATCAAGCCACCTTGATACTCTCTTATTTGAGGATTTTGTCTGACGGCTTCTGCAAACAATGAGAGCGATCAAGGGGATGGAGCAACTCCCCTATGAGGAAAGATTGCAACATGTGGGGCTTTTAAGTTTAGAGAAAAGGGAAGTGACAGGCAACATGATAGATGTGTAAACACACACACACACACACACACACACACACACACACACACTATGCACGGTATGGAGAAAGTGACTAGAAAAATGTCTCCCTCTCTCTTAACGCTTGTAGGATTCAAGGCACATAAAATAAAGGACCTCTTCACACAGTGAATAGTTAAAACTATGGAACTTGGCCCCTGCAAGATATAGTGATGGCTCCTGGCTTGGATTGCTTTAAAAGTGTTTTAGACAAATTTATGGGAGAGAAAGGAAACAGTCGTTACTAGCTAGTGATTATTTTCTACCTCCGCAGTGTCATTGAATTCTACTCAATATTGATCCAGAGCTGATTCCAATGTATAGTTAGCAGAGTGACAACTTAAACACGTTGCAGGATCCCCAAAAATAGACCAGAGGCAATTGTATTTTATCCAGCAGAGCTTTTCTGCTACTGAAGGCAAGTGAGCATAATGATCACAAATCCACACTTCTTCAGATACCATGAAAGCTCATACCAAGAACAAACTTAGTTGGTGTCTAGGGTGCTACTGGAAGGAATTTTTTTATTTTTTGTTTTGTTTTGACTATGGCAGAGCAACATGGCTACCTACCTGTAATTAAATTTGGGGTGTGTGTAGGTATTCAGTGACACCCATACCCAAAAACATTCCAGGGACCACATTGCCAAGCTAGCTCCCTTTCTTCTACACACACACACACACACACACACACACACACACCCCTGTCCCCTGAGGCCAGTGATCAAAGCCAGGAAGGTTGAAACTGTGAGGATGTGAAATGTAGGGGATTTCACTGTGAACTATTGCATCTTCCTGACAGGTACGCTGCACACTAAACACATCAATATTCGTACCTCTGGTGTGGGTTGACCACCCTTGAAATCTGACCGACAGCTGCTCAAAATCAAATTATCCTGAGCACTACAGGCTCTGACCCCCATGCCTTGAGAGCCGTTAAATCAGGTTAATTGAAACAACAAATATTCCTAGATAGTGTTGTTTCTCTCATATATATATATATATATATATATATATATACTGTATATGAGAGAGAGAATGTGAATGACTTCACTGGACTGGACATATTGAGTTGGCTGCATTTCTGCCACTGCTTTTGATGTCTATTGATTTTGAGAATTATATAATGAACTTCAAAGGGGTCACACTATGATTCTGCCAGCCACTACTGAGACACAGTAATTCATAAAACTACAAATGGAATAAAGTGTTTTTATTAAAACAACAGGATCAGGAAAGCAGTGCCAGCTTTCCCAGCCAAGATCATTGGTTTCTTTAAGTCATCATTGCAACAAGATTCTTTAAAATTGATGAGAATTATTTCTATGCGGGTGGCGCTGTGGGATAACCACAGAGCCTAGGGCTTGCTGATCAGAAGGTCGGTGGTTCGAATCCCCGCGACGGGGTGAGCTCCCATTGCTCGGTCCCAGCTCCTGCCCACCTAGCAGTTCGAAAGCACGTCAAAGTGCAAGTAGATAAATAGGTACCACTCCGGTGGGAAGGTAAACGGCGTTTCCATGCGCTGCTCTGGTTCGCCAGCAGCGGCTTTGTCATGCTGGCCACATGACCCGTAAGCTGTACTCTGGCTACCTTGACCAGTAACGCGAGATGAGCGCCGCAACCCCAGAGTCGGACACGACTGGACCTAATGGTCAGGGGTCCCTTTACCTTCCCTTTACCTTATTTCTATGCAGATACTGTAGAAAAACTGGCAATTACAACTCCTCTCCAAGAAAGACTGAGAAAGGGAAGAATTCATGCTAGAAAATTCACAGTATTCAAAACGGGGCAGGTCTAGCCCTCCCATTGGGCATAGTGAGGCAACCCTCCCAATTGGCTGGTTTTGAATGCCAGGAAACAGCTGAAAGTTACTGGTAATATGACTTATTACTAGGCTATAGTCTTTTTACTGACATCGAGGTCAGGGAGTTGGTGCTCATGGAATCTTCTTCCTCGTGCAGCAAAAATTATGCTGCCCTTGGGTACTGTGCACCTTGACTTGATGGGTGGGCACAATTTGTTGCTGTGACTTGGTTGGCAATGTGTCTTGAATAGGGTGACCACTTGCACATCTCTAATAAGAAGAAATTAATCAGTTATGAAGATGACACAGATCTGCAGCAAAGATGCATATGCTAATTTCTCCTAACACAAAAAATTGTGTGCAATTTTGACTAATGTACACATGCCCAAAATAAATATTTCCCAATAGGATGCCTCTCCCAAGAAGGCTACTTGTGCTAATATGTTCATTTTTATGCACACTTTCCCCAGTACAATATATGCCTTTTTGTAAACATCCTTTTGTTAGGAAGCTGCATTGCAAAACTTGGGTACATGTGGATTTTGAAGGATGGTTGTTTTTCAGTTCTCCTATGTATTGGAAAGTGTAGATTTGATAGATTCAGCTTTAAATGTGAACTGAATCAAATGTCTCCCCCATCCCTACCTGTGATGCAAAGTGATCCTCAAGAGAGCCAGTGTGGTGTAGTGATTAAGAGCGGTAGACTCGTAATCTGGGGAACCGGGTTCGTGTCTCCGCTCCTCCACATGCAGCTGCTGGGTGACCTTGGGCTAGTCATACTTCTCTGAAGTCTCTCAGCCCCACTCACCTCACAGAGTGTTTGTTGTGGGGGAGGAAGGGAAAGGAGAATGTGAGCCGCTTTGAGACTCCTTCGGGTAGTGAAAATCGGGATATCAAATCCAAACTCCTCCTCCTCCTCCTCCTCCTCCTCCTCCTCCTCCTCCTCTTCTTCTTCTTCTTCTTCTTCTTCTTCTTCTTCTTCTTCTTCTTCTTCTTCTTCTTAACTTTGAGTCATAGTTGAGCAACTTTGTCTGGACACTTCCTCAGGGGTATTCAGAGGAGGGGGGTAGCAGTGGTGGTTCGGGTAGTAGTCAAAAGTGGGCAGTGAAAGAGTTAACAGTGTGCAAAGCCTCCCTCCCTCCCTTCCTTCCTTCCTCCCTTCCTTCCTTCCTTCCTCCCTCCCTCCCTTCCTTCTCTATCCTTGCCACCTGCATGAAATTAGGCCACAGCTGTCCCGCCCAACGCTGCTTTCAGCTTGTATGACCTGGTTGTTAATGGGAAGTAATGGCACAGTGCTGGACAGTCAGCTATTCCAAAAACATGGAATGAGGGTTACACCCAGCTGTAGATGTGTGGAACAGGTCTGGCCGGAACGAGGGTGCAGGGTACAGAATGCATTTGGGAAGACAGCTGAATAGGGAAGTCAGCTTTCAGGTTTTGGTCCTGTACGGAGGTATTTTGAGACTAATAAATCAGAATGAGGCTAGTCTTCACACACCTCTATAATACCTGTGACACCAACACCTTTGAAGGTAAACAAAGCCAAATCATTATATGTCTCTGCTCCTGCAAAGGTTCTCAGAAAGGTGTCCTTAACTCAGACATGGAGGGATGAGAGAGGCGGAGAATGTAAAATGCATGTGCATTTTGCATCTTACTGAAATCCTATATTAACTTTGGAAAAACCAAACAAGTATTAAATTGACTGGGTTTAATTCAAATATGGAGGATATAATTTTCACCCATCTCTTTATTAATATAGTGGGGGTCAACTGTCTGCCTTGCACAGATTTAGGGCCACTCCAGACATCCTTTTGCACATTCATGATTTGTACTCATGGGGGAGTTATACGCTATCCCAGTTTCAGAACTGTTTGTACCTGCAAAAGCGTTGTCACAGACCCGAAGCTTCATTTCCAATCAGTGCAGGTCCTGTAGTCGAAACCCTGTCACTTTTCATACCATAAACATGCCAGAGTTGTTTTGCTTTCTTCAGCTTTTATTGTGCTATAGTATGTCCCTCCAGATGGCAATAATGTAATAATACTGGGAAAGCATCATGAAACCAGTAAAGCTGAACAATGTGTGGATGATCCAGTGCCAATCCACTACTAACCCACAGTTATTGCAACAACGACATTGTGCTAGTGACGTCATCCCAGTATGAGAGTGAGAGAGTTAAATATTTGTTAAATGACTGTCCAATGAAGACCCAGGGGGGGCGGAGTCATCTGTGGTATATAGACTGACGCACAGGGGTTTTCAGAGGCAGTTCAGTCAAGAGAGTTCAGTCAGCCAAGAGGTTCAGTCAGGAGTTCAGTAAGATCAGTTGGCAGTCTGTGAGATGAGTGGAACGGTGTGTCAGTTTAGTCAGAGAGTCAGTGTGAGAGCTTTAGCTAGTCAGACAGTGTGAGAGAGTCTGAATTAAGAACCTAGACAGTTTGGTTGGGAACTGGGAGGTGGCTGGTTCGATAGGAAGGTATAGGACGGTATAGGAAGGTATAGGCAGGTATAGGAACTAAAGTTAAGATACTGACAGAATATTATCTGAGAAACCGTAAGCTTGTTACTGTTTGAAAAATAAACTTGTTCTTTTCGGTTCAACTTTAAAAACTGACTGGACTCAGTGATTTACCAGGGAATACCTGGTTGGTGGCAGCGGGAAAGAGGGATTGTGGTGGCACAGGGATCAATAGACCGTTAAACGTCCGGGGACCCTGTGTGAATGCCACAGACATATTACAGAGGTACCATGAGGTAGACTGAAGCAGCCACTTCGGGTGGCAGAATCTTGTGGGGTGACACTCCTGCAGGCACTGTGCCCCACCCCTGCCGCCACTGCTGGGTTTTGTGCAGCTGCGGCTTCTGGTTGGATCCTGCTTCCGGTGGTGAAAAGGGAAGAGTCAACACTGGACATGCGCCTGGGATGGAGGGGACACCAGTCTTGAGGGGGCCCTAGGTTTCTAGAGAATGAGGGCCACAAATGTTGCTTCTTGGGGTTGGAGAACAGATAATATTTCATTTGCTTATAGTGCGTCTATTTATCACACTTCTATCCCACCATTACTCCAAGGAGCCCAAGGCAGCATCCACGGCTCCCTTTCTCCCTGTTTTATCCTCACAACAACCCTGTAAGGTAGGCCAGCCTGAGAGTCTGTGACTGGCTCAAGGTCACCCAGTGAGTTTCATGGCTGAGCAGGGATGGAACCCGAGTCTCCCAAGCCCTAGTCTGACACTCTGACCACTACACCACACTGTTGTAGCATATGCATACTGCAGTCCGGCATTTCTCCCATTCAGGGCACTCACTTGCAGGCAGAGTTAGCTTCCTGGATAGGCAATGTCAACATTCCTGCTGCCAGCACGGCAGCTAATATGCATTCAGATGTCTTTTGGAGTGGATATGCGTATGTCAAAATAGTTAACCCTACAATTATGCACTGAGTGTGCCAAGCAGCGAGGGCTGGGGCCTGGGAGTGCTCTGGCTCAGAAATGGTTGCACCTATTTTTAGTGCTCTGAAGATACACATCCCTCTTGTCGAGGCGTTTCTGTTGCAACAGCCCTGCGTGGCTCACTCTGGGATCTGGGGCACTTGAGGGGAGATGGTCAAACTGGTTCAAAGAGGGCAGAATTGAGAATCAATTACATTTGCAAAGACTTTGTGGCATCATGAGCTCATTGTTTTAACCAAGCTGGTAGAATTTAGGATTTATTACTCTTAAACGAAACACAGGGGTGTGTGTGTGTGTGTGTGTGTGTGTGTGTGTGTGTGTGTGATAGCTGTCAACTTTTCCCTTTTTTAAAGGGAAATTCCCTTATTCTGAATAGGATTATTTGCAAGAAAAGGGAAAGGTTGACACCTGTGGGTGTGGGTGTGAGTGTGTGTTTGCTAGGGCTGGCCAGAGATATTTTGGCCCCTGACGCAAACCACCAAATGGTGCCCACCCCCCACCAGAGAAGAAGGGGTGAGTGAACATTGGGAACAAGGGGGAAAGAGAGAAATATATTGGGAGAAATACATTGCTGTCCCTGTGGCTCCGGCCACCTGAGGCAGTCACCTCACCTGGCTCCATGGGAGGGACAGCCCTGCCTTCACCTGGCTCCCTCCCTCCTTCCCTCTAGTTGTTGTGATTGTGAGCTTCCTTTTCCAGGAAAGCTTTTGTGTTCCAAGTGTGCTACTGAATGGACTGTCTTCATACAGCAGATTTGTTTCCTTCAGGTAAAGAGCTTGCAGACAGTGCTGGGAAGCCTTCGGCACTCTGACACAGTAAAGAGGACCCACCACACACTAACACAAAATTGCTTGAAGAGCAATAACTCCCCCCCCCCCCAGGTTACCTGCTTGAATCTGTGTCTAAATTCATAACATGATGTGCAGGCAGGAACGGACAAATCTATTAATTTCAACTTCTTTCAGTTTCTCACTTTTCCAGTCCTAAATTTGGTTCTTCCAGTTTCTACAGTATTTTTTTAAAAAAATCCTCATGAAAATTCATCAACATTTCATTGCTATCTAGCACTAACCAGGGACGCGGGTAGGTGGCTCTGTGGTTTAAACCACAGAGCCTAGGGCTTGCTGATCAGAAGGTCGGCAGTTCGAATCCCCGCGACGGGGTGAGCTCCCGTTGCTCGGTCCCTGCTCCTGCCAACCTAGCAGTTCGAAAGCATGTCAAAGTGCAAGTAGATAAATAGGGACTGCTCGGTGTTTCCGTGTGCTGCTCTGGTTCTCCAGAAGCGGCTTAGTCATGCTGGCCACATGACCTGGAAGCTGTACGCCGGCTCCCTCGGCCAGTAACGCGAGATGAGTGCCGCAACCCCAGAGTCGGACACAACTGGACCTAATCGTCAGGGGTCCCTTTACCCTTTACCTAGCACTAACCAAACCCTACTTTTCTGCTGCAAGCCACATGCAGAATTGCAATGGGTTTCTCCACAATTATTTTTTTGCACATGGGGGGAATTAATAGCACTCTCTGTCTGTGTACCTTGCGTAGTGCTCCATCTTCACTAGTAGGAATAGCATGGCTGTATGGCTGGAAATGGGATAATTCCCCATAGCATGTCTTTAAAACAAACCCTTTCTTTTGAAAAACATTTTTCAAAATAATTAAAAAATTTGCCCCGCAGCACTTATTTCAATATATGTCACTACCATGACTTTTACTTCATTGTTAAAGAGTGGAATGAACAAAATTAATGTTTTTTTGTTTTTTAAAAAACTGGAGTGGAGAATAAGCACAGTAAGAAAATGTTGCAACCTGCAGAGACAGGAAATACAGCATATATTTTTAAAATGACAAATTTTAAAAATGAAAAGGCAGTTTAGCAGCAAGTTAGATATTATCGTGTGAACACGTTTGTTAAATTTGTTTAAATTTGATAAAAAGTTGTCAATTAAAAGACCACTGTAAAAAAAAAAAGGTTTTTGATATGCAGTGTAATTTTGTACATGCTTATTCAGAACTTATCCATCCTTAAAAAAATCAGCCCGGAGTGCTTACTGGAAGGACAGATCCTGAAGTTGAGGCTCCAGTACTTTGGCCACCTCATGAGAAGAGAAGAATCCCTAGAAAAGACCCTGATGTTGGGAAAGATGGAGGGCACAAGGAGAAGGGGACGACAGAGGATGAGATGGTTGGACAGTGTTCTCGAAGCGACTAGCATGAGTTTGGCCAAACTGCGAGAGGCAGTGGAGGATAGGGGTGCCTGGCGTGCTCTGGTCCATGGGGTCATGAAGAGTCGGACACGACTGAACGACTGAACAACAACAAATTCAGAAGCCCCAATGAGTTCAATAGGGCTTCCAGGAAAGGGTATACAGGATTGCCCTTTAAAATGGCAAAATAACAGGCAAGATAACAGTGAAGCTGCATGCCAAGAGATAGATGTGCAGTGGGAATGTAAAGAGAAAGAAGGTTCTTTTTATCATATGTGGTGGTTTTGTAGTAAGGCTTACTGGGAAATGATATATAATGAATTGAAAAGGATGTTTAAAAAATATTTGTTTAAAAAAAAACCAGAAGCTTTTCTTTTGGGAATTACAGGGACAGAACTACCCGAACTGTATAGAAAATTATTCATGTATGTGACTACAGTGGCAAGAATGTTACTTGCCCAAAAATGGAAAGCAGAAGTCTCAGCAAAAGAAGAATGGATACAAAAACTTATGGAATATGCAGAAATGGCGAAACTTACCAGAAGAATAAGAAACCAAGAAAATAAACTTTTTTTTTTAATCAAAGAATGGAAATGGTTTATTGAATATTTACAGACATATTGTAAACAGATAAGAACACTTGCAGGATTATTGTAATAATCTATCCATTAATAATCTATCCATTAGTGTGGAGACTACTCCATTCAGATCTCCTATCAAAATTATTTTATAATCCAAAAAGTCCAGTAACCTTGTTTCCAGATTCTTGAAAAAGTCAGCTTTGCCATCATTTGGTGCATAGATTCCCACCAATAAGAATTTTTTCGCCTCGTGCCGTAATTTCCACAGCAATCCATCTTCCTTCTTCATCCTTTAAAGTAGATGAATAATTGAGCAAATTAAGTTAATTTGGATATGCAGAAGATATTAAAAATAAATTTAAGGACCCACAGAGGGGGAAGGAAGTCGAGTTTTGAAATGTTAAAATGATTGTGAAATTATTGTAATGTATAAAACTGACAGTCATAAATATATTTTATATATATATTGCAGCAAAAGAAATTATATTTCTATGCTGCTTTTCATTCGCGTGAATCACAAAGCGGCTTACAAACAATAAATATCAATGACATAATAAAAGGTAAAGGTAAAGGGACCCCTGACCATTAGGTCCAGTCACGGACGACTGGGATTGCGGCGCTCATCTTGCTTTACTGCCCAAGGGAGCCGGCGTACAGCTTCCGGGTCATGTGGCCAGCATGACTAAGCCGCTTCTGGCGAACCAGAACAGCGCACGGAAATGCCGTTTACCTTCCCACCGGAGTGGTACCTATTTATCTACTTGCACTTTGACGTGCTTTCAAACTGCTAGGTGGGCAGGAGCTGGGACTAAGCAACGGGAGCTCACCCCGTCGCGGGGATTCGAACCGCCAACCTTCTAATCGGCAAGCCCTAGGCTCTGTGGTTTAGACCACAGCACCACCCACGTCCCATGACATAATAAATGACATAAAATGCAACATGAAGCAGACAATATAAATTTTATGTACAGGATTAGTCTCCAAGTGGATGAGCCTCAGTGCTAGGAGAACTGCGGAGTTTTGCTTCAGTTTCAAAGCATCTCTACTTTTCCCTGCATTCCAAGCAGAGATCTTTGTTTTAAAAACAAATTCTTAGTCAGTTTTGTAATAAATCGGCTTATAATCGTGACTCATAAAGCTGGTTCCTCCGCTGAGAATATATGTGCTAAGGGGGGGGGGGAGAGACAGGGTAGGACCACAATCAGGAACTGGAATACCTGAAGATGCTGTTTTGAACAAGAAAAAAGCTGGCCCCTGTTTGCCAGCTGATGTCACAAAGTGCTGCTTTTTAGGCAAGCCTTATAATGCCCTGCAAGGGGGATGCCTGTCAGATGAGAGAGAGAGAGAGAGAGAGAGAGGAAAGAGAGAGAGAGAGAGGGAGTGTATCAAAATGGATGCAGAAGGTAGGAGGCCTAGAGAAGATGAGTGGCATTATTATTATTAATATTACTACTACTACTACTAGCTGGCCCAGCCATGTGTTGCTGTTGCCAGGGGCGGAGCAAGGGGGTGGGGGGTGGGCCGAACCGGGTAGCGCCCTGGGGGGGACGGACACTCGGGGTGGGGCCCTGTTTCTGTTTCTCCGTCTCCCACTCCCTCTCCTCTCTCTCTCTCTGATGACGTGGGTATGATCTCGCATAGCGTGTTTCGTCGGCTGCCAATAGCCTATTAGCGTAGCCGCCCTCGCCTCCAAGGCCCCCCTCCCTCCCTCCCTCTCCTCTCTCCTCCTGCACTCTCTGACCTTGTATAGCCTGTATCACGGCAGTGATGTCACCACGTGGACAATGGTGGTGGCTATGTAGTGTTGTGATGTCATGCTGCTCACTATGTGATTGGTTAGGATCTAAAAAAGTATGTTTTTTTCCTTTTTACCTGTCGCTGGTGTGACATCTATGTAATATTTTTATGTAAAAACACTCCAGGAATGGAACCCAACGTTGTCTCAAAATTTCAAAGCAATCGGTGCAGTACTTTCGGAGATTTGAGGTTTTGAACAAACACACATTTACATCATCATCATCATCATCATTATTATTTTGCATGTGGCTTGACTTGTTGACAGCTGTAGATAGCTTTGCCAGGCCCCTGCCTCTCAGCAATGCAGCTCTGTAGACTTAGCCCCTTTTCATGCTGCAGGAGCCCCAAAGGGATGGTGTGTACACAGCCTTTGGTTTTAAGGGAAAGGCGTCCAGCGGGTTTCAGCTTGCACGGGGCAGGAGCCTAGTGAGATTTCTTTTGTGCTATTTCTTTGCACCATCACTGTGCATGACCCTTGATCAAAAGGTTCCTGCCCCAAGGGGCTTACAATCTTTAGTATGACACAGGGAGGGAACAGAGAAAGGTTGAGGACGAGGGTGGATCCTGAGTCCCCCTGCCAGACGTGAGCCAGAGTTTAGACTTTGGGATTCCCGGACATTTCCCCAGCTGCACCCTCTTCCCCTGTTTTTGCAATATGGCAACTGAGGTGATGCTATTAGAATTCCAAAGGCCGTGTCAAGCAGGGAGGGAGGGGGGAAGAGAGAGAGAGGAATTCTGGTGGAGACGGAAGAATGGAGGAAGCTTGGAAAGGGAACTGGAATGTTGTGGGGGGGGCAGGTTAGAGTCGGTTGAGAGCGGTGGGTTCTAGACGGAGGACGTCAAGCTGCGCTGGGCTTTGGACAGTGGACATCGGACTGAGGATGTGGCCGTTCAATTCGGAAAGGAGAGGGGCTCGGCCAGCTGCCCGGGAACAGGATTCCCAGAATTTGGGTGAGCCACGGACCCAGGGCTTGGCTTGTACTGCTAATGCCCAGGTGCCTCACCCCCCCCCCCCCAAGCTTTACAGAACTGGGCTAGGCCTGGTTATCGTCTCCCAAAGCAACTACTCTATTCCAAACTTATTTTCTTTCTTATCATGCATTGGCAGAATACTGTTCTGGATTTGTAGCGGTCACCTCAATGCCCTAGAAATAAATTAATAAATGGTAGGATGTGGTTGATTTGGAGTGTTGTAAGAATTTTAAGGTATTTTATTTATATATAATAATGGTTATTAATGTACCAAAACAAATAAGGCCACATGTCTGAAAAACAGCACAGGAAGACAGGCCTCACTCCATTTTGACTCCCAACTGACCCAGTATTTCTTTGTCTCAGGAACAAAGGAGGGGTTGCCCCTCCAGCTACTCAGCAGCCCCCTGCCTGAGTGATAATCTCTGGCATCCTGATACCTGAGTGTCAGACAAAAGGGTGTGATTAACTTGGCTGGGATATAGGGAAATGTAAATATCTTTTGTTTCACTTGATGGGTTTTTGGTGGAGGGCAAGAGGAGACTTGGGGGCAGGGTCCAGTGTGCTCAGATCACTGCTACCAGACCCTCCCAATTTTTTATGTAATTCTGATGTATGGAGGGGTGGTCTTGAGCTGGAGGGGGGCAATTTCAAAAGTCTATATAGGAGCTTGCGCACCTTTGTTCGTGGTCTTTGGCTTGCAAGACACCCTGCTGCAGCAGTAACAAATAAAGGGCTATCGCCTTGCTTTGGGAGATTCTGTATCGTCTCTATTTATTCGTAAGTGCTCCTGAGAGGAGGGGAGCCCTACTAAGGCTCTCCCCCAGGTTCGTGGACTCCCTTCTGGGGTTGAACCTAATTTTTATAACAGGAGTATTCAGGGAAAGGAGCCTAGCAGGCTTCAGTTTTCACAGGCCGGAGCCTGGTGAATTTTCTTTTGTATTATTTCTTTGCACCATGGCTTGATCAAAAGGTTCCTGCCCCGAGGGGCTTACAATCTTTAGCATGACACAGGGAGGGAACAGAGAAAGGTTGAGGTCCAGGGTGGATCCTGAGCCCTCCTGTGCGGCATAAGCCAGGGTCTCTGAGTTTAGACTTTGGGATAACTGGACATTTCCCACCTGTAACCTCTTCCTCCCTTTTTATTTTTCTTTCTGTCTCCTAGGGCATAAAAGGATATTGCGCCGGCCACAGGAACCACCCCTGACAATAGAGGTAGGTTAATTCCATGGGGAATCCGTTCCCCACATGTGCAGGGAGGTCGTGGCGCTGAACTGAGTGGTTGGGGGGTTGCAGGCCCAACTCGCCGCAGCCCCTCGCCCCCTCCTTCCAAGCCAGGGGTCAGGCCAGACAGGAGCAGCGACCATTGGCAGCCAGTGGTGACGTGGGCATGGGCAGCCTGGCAGGGGTGCTTGTTCTGCCCCCCTCCTTCCCTAGGTCAGCTGGCCAGGCACCCTCGCCAGCGCTCAGGCTGTCCCTACAGAGGTTTGGGGGCTTCTCCCCCCGGGGGTCCTGTGTCTCCACCGCAGGAGGGCCCCTACCTCCACTGGCTTGCCTGCCCATGGGCTGATGCTTGTCTGCTCTTTGCCATGCAGGAGAAGGAGGGGTGTGGCTGGGGGGAGGCAGCAGAGGGAGGAAGATGGGAAGGAAATAATTGAGGATGGCCCACGGGACCACTGTCCCCTAGGGAGTACAATGTCCTTCTTCCTTCGCAGGGTCGTGGATTGTTTAAGTCCGTGGAACCAACACCCCAGCAGCAGCCCAGCGGTGGAAGAAAACAAACCAGCAAGCAGAGGTAAGCTGTGAGCTTCCGTGGCAGGGGCAGTGTTTCCCAGGGATCTTGCTATGGAGAGGGTTTCTCTGTGGTCCACTTGGCCAGGACACAGAGCCTAGGGCTTGCCAATCAGAAGGTCGCCAGTTTGAATCCCTGCGACGGGGTGAGCTCCCGTTGCTCGGTCCCAGCTCCTGCCAAATCTAGCAGTTCGAAAGCACGTCAAAGTGCAAGTAGATAAATAGGTACCACTCCGGCGGGAAGGCAAACAGCGTTTCCGTGTGCTGCTCTGGTTTCGCCGGAAGCGGCTTAGTCATGCTTGCCAAGCTGTACGCTGGTTCCCTCAGCCAGTAAAGCGAGATGAGCGCCGCAACACCAGAGTCGTCCGTGACTGGACCTAATGGTCAGGGGTCCCTCTACAGGCAGGACTGTAGCTAGGGAGTGGTGAGGTGGGCCCCAGCCAGGGGCACAGGCAAGGGGTGGGGCGCAAAATCGGCTCCTCCAACCAATCAGACTAACTGAGCTTGTTTCTTCCTTAGGCGAGAGGCCGGCCAGAATGAGAGGGGAAAGGCTCCTACTTCAGGTAAGTGGAAATGCCAATTGAGTGTCCTATATTTTAGGAATGCTTCCTTCCCATGTTCCCCCTCCCTCATGCGCCAGACTGGTGCTAGCGTGGCTGGGAGCCAGGCGCTTGCTGATTCCTCTGTTTTCCTTTGCAGAGAGGGAGCCTTTCCCAAACATCTATTTCATTCTGGCCGAATCCCTGGAGCGACGTGGCGAACATCAGGTACTGGGACAGAAGGAAGGAAGGGTTCCTCTTATGGGGGTCATAGGAACACTCTCCCCACCCGTGGCTTCCAGAAAGTGCCTTTTGGAAGCATTTCTCCCCTGATTCCTCTGGGCTTGGCCCAAAAATCTTCCTCCACAGAGCCACGCCTCCAGGGATGAGGCTCCAACTCCAGCTCCCGGGAGGAAGAGCAAGAAACCATCCCGGCGGCTCCCGGCCCCTGACCCACTCCTCCATCTCCGTACGGGCATCTCGACTCCTTCCCGGCCCGACTTGGCGCAGCAGCAGCAGCCAAGGTTTCCTTCCATTCAAAACACTCCCGGAGTTGTTTCGGAGACCTTGGCTGCTGCTTCTGTGGCAAGTGGGCCGGGACGCAGTCGAGATGCCCGTACGGAGTTGGAGGAGGACATGTGGAAGTTTATAAGATCAGGTAGGAGGAAATGCCCCCTTCCCAGGTCCCCCACCCTCCTGGCCCAGACTGGGGCTATCGTGGCTGGGAGCCAGGTGCCTGCTGATGTCTCCATTTGTTTGTTTTGCAGCAAGGGGAAGGAACAGGCTGGGAGCCGCCAAGCCCTGGGAGGGAATGGAGCCGAGACAATGGCCTCTCGCCTATACGGTAATGGGACAGGGGGAAGGAGGGGGAACAAGGAGGGCCTGCAGGATCAGGCCAAGGGCCCGTCTGGTCCAGCCTCCTCTTCTCCTAGAGCCCAAGAGCCCTTTGCCCACCTGGGACTTCCTGCAACAGCTTTTCTGAAGCACTGTCCCTGGCGTTTGTTGTGTGACAAAGATTCCTTCTTTCTTGCAGGATCATCTCGATTGTCCACCGCTGTGGCTGCTGACAAGACTCCCACGCAAATAGATTAGGTAAGAGGAAGGGGAAAGTTGCGTGGAGCGGGGAGAACACCCTCTAAGTAGAGAGTCCGTGTTCATTCTGCATTTAGATGCAAAGTTTTTAATTGGTGTGGAAGAGAGGAAGGTTGCAGATGACTGTTATTGAAATTGAGATAGGGAGCCCAAGTGGGCACCCTATTTTGAAGAGGATCTTGACTAACAGTTCTGTTTTTCTTTAATTTTCAGGAATCATCATCGGTTATCAGTGAGATGCTACGTTCTTCATTTGTTAAATTATTATTAAAAATTATATAATTTAAACTGCTTTATGTTGCATTTTGTGTGTCTTCACTGTAAAAGGGAGATGTGATGTATGTGTCTTTAAGTGTGGAATCACATTGTGTACACCTGAATCCTATTAGCTGGGATACAGGTATTTTAGTTGTAATCTGTTCCCCCCCCCCATTCATTCCAATTCTCTGCCAGGTTTCCTTGGAGCACAAGAGGACACGGGGATAGAAAAGAATCCCACTTCTGACACCATGTAATGTCTTTGAGAAAACCCTGGACTTTGGCAATGAGGAAACAACGCTGCCAAAGCAGTCTTTACTAAGCTGCAGCCATTGTTTTTTAAAGAATCATACACAGCGACGACATCCCCCACGAGGAGGGAGTAAAACCCTAAATGAATGAATGGGAGGGGAACAGATTACAACTAAAATACCTGTATCCCAGCTAATAGGATTCAGGTGTACACAATGAGATTCCACACTTAAAGACACATACATCACAGGAACGACTACACAAAGTTTCCTATTTTTTTCACACACACTGTTTGAAATGGTAACTGAATCATCTTGTCTTATTCAGGTAAATTAGAGTAGAATAGGGCTTAATTTTCTTTTAGCAAGGTTACAGAGATCATTTTGCCAAAAGAACATCGCCGAGATCCAGGAGGAAACATTCCTCCCTTGTGGTGTCATGTTCCAGAGCCTCTTTTCCTCCTGCAGCACTGAGAATGTCTACATGAGGGAATGTAAGAAGGTGAAAGGCTTCTGGGAAATGATATATAATGAGATGAAAAAAATGTTGAAATATACATTTATAAAGAAACCAGAGGCATTTTTGCTTGGAATTGTAGGAAAAGAGATTAATAGACAGGATAAAAAACTATTCTTATATGCAACAACAGCAGCAAGAATGTTATTGGCACAGAAATGGAAGCAAGAAGAATTACCGACAATGGAAGAATGGCAGACAAAATTAATGGACTATGCAGAATTAGATAGGATGACAGGAAGGGTTCGAAACCGGCGGGACCAGGAATTCCTGAAGGATTGGACTAAGTTTGAGAAATATTTGAAAGACAATTGTAAACAACAAATCACGCTAATAGGCCTACAATAAGTTTGTAAGGTTAAATTTAGGAAATATTATGGAAATAATTTTGGATGGTAATAATTAATTTTTGTGATAAAAAATAATAGTGAAGTTGGAAATACAATAAGAAATTTGAAAATTTGAAAATCCTGAGAAGCGGTTGAGGGAAGTAAAAAATATGTATAAGAGATGAATAAGAATGGATATTTAAAAGAATGTATGTAAAATTTAATAAAAATTATTAAAAAAAGAGAATGTCTACATGAGATTAGTTCTTAATGAAATAGCTCTTAATGAAATAGCAAATGAAATATACCATGGGTAGGCAAACTAAGGCCCGGGGGCCAGATCCAGCCCAATCACCTAAATCCAGTCCAGAGACGGTCCGGGAATCAGCGTGTTTTTACATGAGTAGAATGTGTCCTTTTATTTAAAATGCATCTCTGGGTTATTTGTGGGGCATAGGAATTTGTTCATTTTGGGGGGGACAGTGGACCGGCCCCCTGCTGAAAAAGTTTTCTTACCCCTGCAATATACTAACAGAGTTTAAAATTAAGGATGTGGACCTGTGGGAATGAGAGATATGGCCAAGTAATGTGGCATGTGATGGGGGGCATTGCGGCAATGTCAAACCCCCCCCCCCCGGGATGACACCCGGGGCAGCCCGCACCAACCACACCCCCTTCCTCTGCCAGTGGTTGTGGGTTCGTGCCCCAAATTGGGAAAATATTTCTGCATTGCAGGGGGTTGGACTAGATGACCCTCGTGGCCCTTTCCAACTCCATAGTTCTACCATCAGGGACGTCAAGTTTTGGAGGGTGCCAGGAAGAGGCAGAGGCTGGACGCGGCGCCTCCGGGCATCAGCTGACCGCCCTTGCCCACCTCCGCCATGCTGCACCAAAGCAGCACTGTGCCCAGAGCCTCCATCTGCTGTGGCCACTGTGGCATGAAGTGGCCAGCTGAGCCGGAAGGTGCCGCATCCAACCTCCGCCTCTTCCCCACCGGAAGAGCCACCCTCCAGCTGCTGCCCGCCTCCTCCAGCCCTGCCGGCAGCGACGTCCTCCCTAAAACAACTCTGAGAAACTAGGGGGGAGGCGCCGGAGGGAGCTTTGCACCACGGCGCTGGATATGCTTAAGACGACCATGTCCTGTGTGTGTGTGTGTGTGTGTATAAAACTTACAAGGGTCCTTTGCAAAGCAGGCTTTGTGTGCTCAAGCCGAGAGAGCCCTGGGAGCACTGAAGGCAGAGTTCTCCTCATCTCTGCATTGTTGAGCAGACCCTCCCCACATTTCTGTGGTTCCTGAAAGACAACCATATGTGTTGTGGCACATGCAGGGGCGGGAAGCCAAGAGGCACCCCTGGGAGCGTGGGCATCGCAGCGCGTGCGTGCGTCATGACGTCATGACGCACGCACACGCGGCAACGCCCCGCCCCCGGGGGATGCCGGGCGGGGGCTTTGGGAGCCTCTGCGGACTGCAGAGAGTCCCGAAGCTGCTGCTGTAGCACAAAGGGGTGCCAGGCTGCGGCTTCGGGACTCTCTGCAGCCCGCAGAGACTCCCGAAGCTGCCGCCCGGGCCCCCTCGGGGGAGTGCAAGTGGGGCAGGGAGAGGGGCGGGTCAGCGAAGAGGGGTGCCCCGGCTCCGCAAGCCAGCCAGCGGCGCGAAAAGCCGCTGGAGGGCGGGCGCTATTTTCGGCGCTGCCGGGGCAGCGCCGTAGGGACAACCAGCGAGGGGGGTGACACCCCGACTCGCTGGCGGCCCCTGCAGCTCCACCCCGGCAGTGCCGAAAATAGCCTAAAAAGAATTTATATTAAAAAAAGCCCCGTGGGCGGGGCCGCCCCTGATGTGTCACCCCCAGCAGGGGCGCTGCCCGGGGCCCCCCGCCCCCTCCGCCCCCCCTGCGACGCCCCTGGGCACATGCTTTCCTGGACTCAAGCTCACTCCAAATGCAGGGCACTTGATGGCAATGATGATAATAGCAGTGGCCATGGAGGATAAATTACCAGGCAGGCCCATCTGTTTTCCACACCTCTTGCCAGCAGCAGCAGGAGAGGAGCAGAGCAGGGGGAACTGCCTGGGACTGTCTTCCTGCTCTGCCTTTGCTGTTGCTGCTCCCTCTGAAGGGAGGCGAAATGCGGGGCCACCCCTGGGCCCACCAACTGCGGATTCACAGCAGCTTCTGTGCCTTTTAAAAGTACCAGAAATGTGGCCCTCCAGCTGCGTCCTTTTCTTGGGCATTTGCATGTGGGTCCCCTGATGCAAATGTTGCAAATCAACACCTTGTTACCAGGACCGGCGCTAGGGCGTCTTGCGCCCCTAGGCGAACCACCTTCTGCCCCCCCCCGCTGCCGCCAAAGCCTGCTTTAGCAGGAGGTGGGGGTGGTGGAGAGGCAAGCAGCAGTTTCTCCGCTGTAGTGGAGAAGCTGCTGCTCACCCGTCCTGCCGCCCGCCCCCCGCCAAAGCCTGCTTTAGCGGGAGCCAGGGGGTGGTGGTGTAGGGGGCAAGCAGCACCTCTCCGCTACAGCGGAGAAGCTGCTGCTAGCCCCAGGGCCGTCTCAGGCACATCTGCCGCTGTGGCGCGGCGATCCTTCCAGCGCCCCCATGCCTCCGGGGCATCCGGGGGAGAGCGCGGGCGGTGCAAGCAATGTATAAACTTGAAAAGTACAATTTTATTTTTTTAAGAGATAGATGATAAGCTCACCTATTTAACCTGCTACATCATTAATGTTCTGTTCGATTATGTGCAGTCTGGAAAAAAAGATGTGCAGGGAAAATACGGGACAGAGACAGTTGGGTGATTTACTTAACAAAACAAAATAAAAAATTCTTTCCAGTAGCACCTTAGAGACCAACTGAGTTTGTTCTTGGTATGAGCTTTCGTGTGCATGCACACTTCTTCAGATACACTGAAACAGAAGTCACCAGATCCTTAAATATAGTGAGGGAGTGGGGAGGGGTATTACTCAGAAGGTGGGAATGGGTGATCAGCTGATAGGTGTGGAAAACCTGTTGACAACGGCTGCAATTAGTCTTGCAGGGAAAGGCAAGGGGTGAGATGACTAAAGATAGCTTTGTTATGTATAATGAGATAAGAATCCAATGTCTTTGTTCAGACCAGGCTTCTCCATAGTTTTAAGTTTGGTGATTAGTTGCAATTCAGCCACTTTTATATTATTATTTTTTCCCGACTATGGCAGACCAACACGGCTACCCACCTGTAACTGGAACTAAAAGTGCCAGTTTCACAGATCGAAGTGGTCAAGTGGGCACATATGGAGTGAGGTGATTCTGCAATAAACAGCAGCATTCAGAAAGCAAATTAGCCAAGTGTGGCTATTCTACCGTAGACCTCCATGTTGGAAGCGTCCTCTGGACCGGGACAGATCCAGTTTCGAGGCAAGAGAAGGCACGTTATCTTGCAGCTCTCTGTGCATGATCCACGCTGCAGCCGACCAAACTTTTTATTATTATTCCGCCTTGCAGCTGGCATGTCTATAGCGATTCTGCCCTTGATATTAATAGTGCAGCTCCCACTATAAATCAGAGGGTAGTGTGTTTACCGAATGAAATGGGAAAGCAAAAAGAGAGAAGGAAAGAAAGAAAGGAGAGAGAAGACTTTTTTGTGTTTTTTTTAAAAGCAGCTATTGCAGTTAAGGGCCTTGGAAATGTACACCCAGATCACCTCTGCTGTGTTATGACAGGGTAGCTGCAGGAATGACTTTTTCATTCATAGATTACAGTTGCCTGTGAGAGTTATAAAAATATACAGTGTGTGGAAAGGGGACAGCCAGCTTTGGACAGCAGCTTTGAAGCGCAGAGTTGAGGAACTAGAGCAGGCATAGGCAAACTTGGCCCTCCAGATGTTTTGGGACTACAACTCCCATCATCCCTGACCACCGGTCCTGTTAGCTAGGGATGATGGGAGTTGTAGTCCCAAAACCTCTGGAGGGCCGAGTTTGCCTATGCCTGAACTAGAGTTTTAATTTCAGTTGGGCTGAAGGGAGAAGGCGAAAGGGAAAGGGGAAAAGGCACTTTGCTGAGCGGTTTCTGCCCGTTTCTCATTTTTCCACTTTTCAGTTCAGTTCTCCACATTTCTACATCAGCTTCGGTCCTCACGGAAGTTCATCAGCATTGTGGTGCTGATTCCTCCTAAGACAGACTTTTTTGTGGACAGTTTTGCCTAACAGACATGTTTGTGAAGGATGGTTGTGTTTTAGTCTGTGTACTGTTCCATAAAAGCGTGGATTGGGGCTGGGTAGACTTTAAATGCAGACTGTATCTAATTCCTCTCCCCACCCCCCCTTTTTACCACCAAATTGCTGATTAGTGGGCTGTTATGCAAAAGACAAGGGTGACAGCAGCAGCCAAGATCACAAAGACAGTTGACTCAGGAATATTGACTCAGTTTCCACTTATCCACACGCCAATCCCTCTTCCAAATTTCATCGCTAATGCTCTTCCCCTGGAGAGCTATTCCTTGACAGTATTCGCCCCCCCCCCCCATCTAAATCCCCCTTCTAGCTATTTGAATAACATAGTTCAAATAGCAGCATAGCTGTGAAGGAAGACAGGAAGGAATGAGTATGTCGTTTTAACCAGAAAAACGATGCAAAGGGGGGGGGAAGCAGCTCTCTCAAATGCATGTAAGGCTCCATAAAGAGATTCCGGAATTTTCTGTTTTGTAGAACCCATAGTTTATACATTTAAACACACAGAGAGAGAGAGAGACCCTAGGTGGGTTTTCTAAACTTTAAAGATGCAGATTTACGAACGTGTCAGATTCTTTTTACCTAGAGCTGGGAAACTCACCAGGCTTTATATGACTGAAAACCTATTTGGGACAATATTTTTTAAAAAAAGGCAAAATATTATTCCCTAAAAGGCTTTCTTCTGACAATTCAATTTGATATTCTCCTAACCCCCCCTCCCCATTTCAGACTACTGCTGTATATACTGGTTTTAGAAAGCAAGAAAGGAAGTGGTTGAGGTCACCATTAGCAAATAACCCCCAGCAGGGCCAGCCCACCCCTGAGGTAAGGTGAGCCGACCGCCTGAGGCAGGAGGATCCCTAGGAGCAGCAGATCCCTATGTTGATCCTTCTCTCCCCTATCTCTCGAGGTGGTCCTGGCCCCTAGAAGGCTGCCCACAAGGGAAAATGGCCCTCAAGGTGAAAAAGGTCCCCCATCCCAACACAAAGTCAATGTTGTCTTATTTTCAACCCCTTACCTATTAAATCCTCTCCGGGAATCTGCACTTTTCAATGCCACCATGCACTGAGCTGAGTTTCCATTGAACTATCCACTACGACCCACACAACACTTCTCCTGCTTAAAGGTAAAGGGACCCCTGACCTTTAGGTCCAGTAATGGACGACTCTGGGGTTGCGGCACTCATCTCGCTTTATTGGCTGAGGGAGCTGGCGTACAGCTTCCGGGTCATGTGGCCAGCATGACTAAGCCGCTTCTGGTGAACCAGAGCAGTACACAGAAACGCCGTTTACCTTCCCGCCGGAGCGGTCCCTATTCATCTACTTGCACTTTGACGTGCTTTCGAACGGCTAGGTTGGCAGGAGCTGGGACTGAGCAACGGGAGCTCACCCCGTCGCGGGGATTCGAACCGCCAACCTTCAGATCTGCAATCCCTAGGCTCTGTGGTTTTACCCACAGCGCCACCCGCGCCCCTTTTTTCCTGCTTAATCACCCCTAATTCAGAACCCAACGGTGTATTCATAAAATTGAGTTGTTTTGCTGGGTTTTGAGATGCTACAGAAGGATGAAGCAGCAGCAATTTCTTGCCTTCTGTTCCCCAAAGCTTCCACCCTCCTTAAGAATAGAAAAAAATGAGAAGCTTGAATGAAAACAGAACTGACATGTTTGCGCAGCGTGCTCTGCATGTAGAAGGTCTCACATTCAACCCTGATAGGGAAGACCTCCGAGCCCCTGAAGGGCTGCTGCCACCAGACTTAGTTGACAATCCTCTACTAGATGAGCTGGTGTAAGGCAACATTGCTTGCTTCTTATTTCTGCTTTGTGAGGATCCCAAGTAATATTCCTTTTCATAACAGCTGTTTTAGCTAATATGATGGTCAGGCTGCTACGAAGGGCTTTTTGAGCTGACTTTGGATGACTTCCATGCCTCACAGGAATGGTGTCTTTGCCCTGCTGCATGAACTGGCAATGCCCATGGTTTGGCTACTGGAGCTTGAGAGATCAGCAGAGTCCTAGGGGTAAGGGGTGGTGGCTCAATAGCTAAACAGCTCATGAATGCAAGACCCAGCAGGGGACACTGTGCAAACTGGTCTCATATCACGCTCCCCGAGGAGCAGGAAATATGAAACAGAACGCACAAAGAACAAGCAGGTGTCGTCCCTCACATTACGACATTAAAAGCTACTGGTGTGCTCCCATTACCCTTCCCCCAAATCACTTCCCATGACTAAAATAACAGGGTGGGAATAGTTGATCTGCTGGCAAGCAGCAGCAAAATCTGTCAACTCTTCTGCAGGATCCTCATCTGACCTGTTCTCCCACGGAGACACGACGAGCACACCCTCCTCTCACGTCATAATTTTATTCAAATGTGGGTAGCACTTATATTGCTTCAAATCACAACATGGGCCATTGCCTCGGGAAGAAAGGAGAGGTACTAATTATTTCATGAGAGACAGTCATAGGGGCCCAATGGAAGGCATTTTGCTGAACTCTTCCCCCCCCCCCCAAAAAAATCCCCTGAGCTGGCTGTGTTTGCTCCACAAGACACCCCCTGACACATGCTATGGTGCAACATTCAAATATGGCATTCTTTTAAAAGGCACAACATGTGTGCAATTATGTTATGTGTTTATTCCCTGCTCTGTTTGCCTTGATAACTCTGTACTGTATTTGGTGCCAGGGACCCAGGTGGCACTGTCTAGGGCTTGCCGATCAGAAGGTCAGCGGTTCAAATCCCTGCGACGGGGTGAGCTCCCGTTGCTCGGTCCCAGCTCCTGCCCACCTAGCAGTTCGAAAGCACGTCAAAGTGCAAGTAGATAAATAGGGACCTCTCCGGCGGGAAGGTAAACGGCGTTTCCGTGCGCTGCTCTGGTTCGCCAGAAGTGGCTTTGTCATGCTGGCCACATGACCCGGAAGCTGTCTGCGGACAAACGCCTGCTCCCTTGGCCTATAGAGCGAGATGAGTGCCACAACCCCAGAGTCGGACACAACTGGACCTAATGGTCAGGGGTCCCTTTACCTTTACCTTTACTGTATTTGGTACTTAAGGTACGTAGGTCAAGTAAACTAGACTGTGATGAATACAGCATAGTGTGAATAGGAATATGTGACACGGTCAATTTAAAATGTTGGCGGTGACCATTTGATCTGGGCATATGTACCCAAGACTTCATGGGTGCAGGGCCCTGCTGTGCGAGAGCCCCGTATGGATGCCTGGTGATTCCAGAGGTGAAACTGCACTCATAAAAAAGCAAAGAATAAAAAGGAAGGCACAATTGCTCTGGCTGCAAAGAACAAGCCATGTAATTGAAGTAGTTATTAAAGCATATCAGGAATGCCATCGCCAAACGATTGAACAGGAAAAACCAGCTTTTGTTTTTTTTTTCAGGAATGGGCAAGTGAGAAACTGCTGATTACAGGAACATGAGATCCAAAAATCTTCAGTAGTGCCTGGCTAGTCCCTCCCACTGTGTTTTAAGACCAAAAAAGAAAAGAAAAGAACAAAAAAAATATATCACGCAATCAATTTTTTTTAAAAAAAATATCCAACCAGAAAAAAGATGAAAGGGCCACACGGAAAATATTGACGACCTTAACATATGGACAATAATGTATTTCCAATTCTCCTTTAAAATGGAGAGGACAAATGATGTCCATGCCACGGTGGAAGCAACTGAATTACCTTTTAAAACTACTTAATCTTCAGCATATCTGCTGGTGGTGAAACCCACAAAGAAAATGTGCTCTGTGAAGTTTTACCTCCTTTTGTCCATCTGCCAATAGCTCCGTTGGGTGACAGAGAAAGGGAGAAAAATTATCTCGTCTTTGAATAGCAGCGACAAAGAATATATCTTCAAAAGTTGGCATTGCTACCGCCTTGAAGGAGCCACCAGAACATCATGGCATCAGCCTCATTCAACAGGGAACCAAGAATGATGACTCGGCCTTCCTTGCCGGGTATGGGATGTGTTCATTTCATTGCTGCAACTGCAGCGAATTCATTGGGTCAAGACATGCTTTGAGTTATATCCACACCATACATTTGGAGTATATTAGTATTTGTTGTTGTTCAGTTGTGTCCGACTCTTCGTGACCCCATGGACCAGAGCACGCCAGGCACGCCTATCCTTCACTGCCTCTCGCAGTTTGGCCAAACTCATGTTAGTAGCTTCGAGAACACTGTCCAACCATCTCATCCTCTGTCGTCCCCTTCTCCTTGTGCCCTCCATCTTTCCCAACATCAGGGTCTTTTCTAGGGAGTCTTCTCTTCTCATGAGGTGGCCAAAGTACTGGAGTCTCAACTTCAGGATCTGTCCTTCTAGTGAGCACTCAGGGCTGATTTCTTTAAGAATGGATAGGTTTGATCTTCTTGCAGTCCATGGGACTCTCAGGAGTCTCCTCCAGCACCATCATTCAAAAGCATCAATTCTTTGGCGATCAGCAACTAGTATAGTTGTTATTATTAATAGATTGGTTAGGATCTTTTCTTACAAATTAATTCAAATCGACTTACATCAAAACCAATTACAGTGGTGCCTCACAAGACAAAATTAATTCGTTCTGCGAGTGTTGTCATATAGTGGAAATTTCGTCTTGCGAAGCACAGTCAGAAGAATCGCGGTTTGACAGGGGGGAATCGCAAATCGTTTTCGTTTTGCGAGTCACGGCCATAGGAAACTTCGTCTTGCGAGTCACCCTTTCATTAGCGAATGCCTTTTGTCTAGCGAGTTTTTCATCTAGCGAGGCATTCGTCTTGCGAGGTACCACTGTTTAAACTAGGTCTTGCTGATCAGAAGGTTGGCGGTTCGAATCCCCGCAATGGGGTGAGCTCCCGTTGCTCGGTCCCAGCTCCTGCCCACCTAGCAGTTCGAAAGCACGTCAAAATGCAAGTAGATAAATAGGTACAGCTCCGGCGGGAAGGTAAACGGCATTTCCATGCGCTGCTCTGGTTCGCCAGAAGCGGCTTAGTCATGCTGGCCACATGACCCGGAAGCTGTACACCGGCTCCCTCAGCCAGTAACATGAGATGAGCACCGCAACCCCAGAGTCGTCCACGACTGGATCTAATGGTCAGGGGTCCCTTTACCTTTACCTTTTACAAGTAAAAGGCTAAAAACACAGCTGGACACAAAGGGAGGACTACAGGTCCTGCCGCACTATAAGAGGGAAAATTAAAAAAAGTCTTTAGCTAGTGCCAAGAGCTGGATAAATATGGTGCCAGGCATGCCTACAGAGAACATATCAGTAGTGGGGGTGGGCACTACTGAAAAGCTGAGTTCTCATGTTCTTGAACCTTCCAAACCTCCCATGGTGATTTCAGGGTCTAGGTGGGTTCATCTGAGGAGAGACATTCCTTGAGGTGCTGGGGTCCTAAGCCACATAAGACCTTATTGGGCAAAACCAGCACTTTGAATGGAGCCCAGAAACTAAGTGGTAGCAATGAAGATGTACCAGAACTGGTGGGACGCAGTTGGCACTGTGGTCTAAACCACTGAGCCTCTTGGGCTTGCTGATCAGAAGGTCGGCGGTTCAAATCCCTGCGATGAGATGAGCTCCCCATTGCTCTGTCCCAGTTTCTGCCAACCTAGCAGTTCGAAAGCACGTCAGTGCAAGTAGATAAATAGGTACCGCTCCAGCGGGAAGGTAAACGGTGTTTCTGTTCGCTCTGGTTTCCATCATGTGTTCCATTGCGCCAGAAGCGGTTTAGTCCTGCTGACCACATGACCCAGAAAGCTGTCTGCGGACAAACGCCAGCTCACTTGGCCTGAAAGCGAGATGAGTGCCACAACCCCATAGTCACCATTGACACCTTTAACTGCCCAGGGGTCCTTTACCTTTTACCAGAATGGCTGCTATATGTTCAGACTGTCCTGCTCCGGTCAACAGTCTGGCCGCAGAATCCTGCCCCAGAATTTTGAAGTATTTTCATAGGCATCGCAACAGTCCAACCCTCAAGTTACCAGTGCATAGACAAGAAGTTAGGCTGTCCCTTTGCAGCTCGGGCACAGCTGATGGAAGGCACTTTGTGCCACTGAGATCTCTTAAGCGGCAGCAAAGGATCCAGAAGTACCCCAGAAGTACATAGCTCCCCCAAAGAATCGTGAGAGCTATCCTTTTCCCATCACAGAGCTATAATTTTCAGCACCCTTCATTGGGAACTATTCAATGCATTTCCCCATCACTTTCCAAACAGAAGAAAACTCAGGGTGGGTTTTTGTTTTGTAATAATAATAATAATAATAATAATAATAATAATAATAATAATAATATTTTTAAAAAATTATATGTCACCCATCTTGCTGGGTTTCCCCAGCCACTCTGGGCGGCTTATGACATAAATGAAAACACAACAAAACATCAAACATTAAAAAAACAAAATATCCTATACGAGCAACAAACCAACCACTAAATCAATAGAAACCAATAACAACAACAATAATAAACAGATTACAGTTATACCCAAATTAAAATAATCGCCACCCCAACTAAACATTTAATCAACATCAACCACCTGACAAAAACAAAACGAAGGAACCAAAATTAGAACCGTTTAAAACATTTTAGCCCATTGCCCCAACCCAATAGTGCATGCCTGAGAAAGCAATGTGGGGGATTTCTAAATGTGAATATTATAACGAATGACTGGACTCCTAGCTTTGACGATGTTGCATCCTGATGGCACATGCTTTGGCAATCCTCTGATACGTACTAGGTGGATATATCTTTCCCCCACTATAATATGTGCCCCCGATGTTATTTGCTTATTATCTGAGGACAATGCAAGCAGCGACAGAACATATCAGTGCTGGTTAATGCCCAAATGAGCCTGTACTGCAGCAGAGGGGGCAGCGAGGGTTGGAACCGATGGCTTTTGGATCCCTTCTCAGTTTGATGAATCTATGATCAAGTGGAGCCTTTGAGTAACTTTTGCCCTTCCGTGATGTTTTGGGAAACCAGCACTGTGTAATCATCTTCCGAGAAGCCAGGATTGCAAGTTGGTCTTGTTTTGTTTTGTGGGTTTTGTTTTTGTTTTAAGTAGATCTGTTGCACTGGGGTGATAAAGTGAATTAAACGATTCCAATTGCACACACCTCAAGTTCCAGTACGTGCTCGAATCACTCTTGCAAAATATCATGCACTTTTAGTAGCAACTGTATTCACACTGACTTCGGAGCAAACACTGATTTCCACTCAAATTGGCATAGGGTTGTGCCGCACATCTTTGAAAACAAGCATTTCTCATTTTTAAAAAAGCACACACAAATCAGATGGAAATGAATTCTGGAGCGGGGGCATGGGGTGGGGAACTTTATTTGTGGTTTTGATATATAGCAGTTGGTATTTGGCAGCCAAGAAACAGCAGACACCCAAGGACAATGGCCAGAGTTAAGTGACTGCCTGGGCCAACAATGTGGAATTTATGGAATGGGACGCTTGGAACAAAGGCATAAAATGGCATTGGCTATTGCTGCAAGGGAATTTCTTCCTCTTTATAGGCTGTTGTGAAGCAGCAAGAATGAGAAGCCTCCCCCCCCCCTCCTCGTTTTATGCACAGATGAGAGCATACCTGAAGGGCAATTATACGCATGCACACAATTGCTGCATGCCAATATTTATACCCATTCTAAGCCTGCTAAAAGCAAAGACCCCTAAAGTCTTTGTCCCAGATGTCTGAGGTCAGACAGCATAAGTCACGACATCAGAGAGCCTCCAACGCCCCAACTCTCCATCACATTCTCATAAAATGTTGTCCTCCTGTAGTTATTCACCAGCATTCAGTACCCAACATTGCTCAGGGTTTTTTTTTTCTCCCACCCCATACCACTAACATTTATAAATAGCTGGTTTTATTTTTTTATCTTCTTAAAATATTTTTTTTTCAATCTAATGCTGTTGGATAAACTAATAGAGGCGGCTCCCCACTTAACACAGGGGTTGCATTCCCAGGAACTGGGGTTATAAGCAGGGGCATACAAAGTGGGGGGGGGGGTCGCCCCAGGTGCTATTCTGGGTGTGTGTGAGAAGATGGCCCCTGCCTCCCCCCAGCTGTAGAGCGGCTGAGGGCGCACGCAGTCAGTATGGGCGCCGCTCATGCGGCATCCGTACGGGCTGCTGCTCTTGTGTGCTGTCCATATGGGCTGCCTCTCGCATGGCAACCATACGGGCTGTCGCGTGTGCACACTCTGTACAGTCTGCACAGTCTGTATGGGATGCCACTCATGCATCCCGTACGGTCGCAGTGCAAGCGGCAGCCTGTACGGACACTGCGCAATGGCAACCCACACAGAGTGCGCACGTGCGGCAGCCATAGCTGTCAAGTTTTGGATTTGAAAATAAGGGATCAGCAGTCTCACCTATCCCGGGGGACAGTCACATGTCAGTGGTGGGCGGAGCCAGAAGCAAAAGTGGGCGGAGCAGCAATGTAAACTCCAAGCGGGCTCAGGCTCGGAGTGGAGCAAAGAGGAGGGCAGCCAGCAAAGAGGAGGGCAGCCATGTGCTCCGCGCAATGGAGCCCCATCGACTTCTTGTCTGATCCCATCAAAACAGGACAGGAAGCAGCAGCTACTCAAAGGCAGCCAGGCTCCGCCCACCAGCTAACCCTACTGGCCGGCTGAGGGGCTCGGCGGCAACGGATAGGGGCTGATGCAGGGGGAGAAAACACCCCCCTGTAAGCATGGGAAACGGCTCCCTGCTTTGAGGGCTGAGGCTTTTCTCTCCAAGTAGGCGAGGTCTTCCCACCCAGTCCCTGGCCAGCAGGGGAGGAGCTGCTTCCATTGAAAACGGGAAATTTAAGGGAAATAAAAAATAAGGGAGAGCAGCGTGAAACTGCTTGCAATAAGGGGAAAACGGGATACTTGACAGCACTGGCGGCAGCCTGTATGGTTGCTGTGTATGTGTGCACTCCGTATGGGATGCCGTGCATGCACCACCGGGTGGTTTGCCCCGCCCCTCGGCTTCCCGCCCCGGGTGCTGGAGAGGGTTCCACCGCCACTGGGTATAAGCGAAATTGCATACACTGAGGGACACCATATAAGCAGCCTGTAAACACAGGCCAAACCTCTGGAAAACACTTTTAAAAAACCAGTAGCACTTAACAGACTGGGATGAATGGTGGCAGTGGTGGCACTCTCTGGGTGAGGATGTGCAAACAATATGAAGGGCCCCAAGCTTTGGTGCAAAGGTTCCTGGGATTGCTTGTCATTTTCCTGCTCTTTTTGCACCATTTTTGCCATTTTCCTGTTCTTTTTGGGCTGCCCCCCCCCCCCGGCAATAATACAATTGGGAACTCTAGGAACGGGCAAAAGAAATATCTTCAGATATGGGAAAGAATGGAGCGGTGGAAGGAGAGGAAGTGTGTTTCAGAACTAGAGAGGAGTTTTGCATATTAAAATGAAGACAGAGCTGAGCTGATTCACAGAAGGGGCGTCTGCTAGACCAGTGGCCCCCTGCCCACCCCTGCATTTCTGGTTATGATAGCAAACATGGGATTAGGGTCATGTATTACTGAAAAAAACATCTAATTTCACCATCAGCAGCAAAAGAGAAAAACATAGGGTGTCGATTTCTCCACAATCTGGCCTAGAGAGAGAAAAAATCTGCAGGACTGGAATTCTAATATCTGAAGAAGTGTGCATGCACACGGAAGCTCATACCAAGAACAAACTTAGTTGGTCTCTAAGGTGCTACTGGAAGGAATTTATTTTATTTTTTATTTTGTTTTGTTTTGGAATTCTAATGTTACTTTTCCAACCTATTTGCATTTCCACCCCTATTTGTGCCTTCTGCAACTTTTACAAAACAGGAGGCCTCTTGCAAAACACTCTTAGGAGAGTACTTTCTACATAACAATTCTTCCACCCACTATTTAGTTATCACATCGGTGTGGGAATACAGGTTCATATCTTGTGGTGTGCAGCAGCCAAAAGCAGAAGCAAAGAAAGAAGAGTGGTCCACCATAGATTACATGGAGTCAATTTTCTTATGTAGAAACTCTGTATTATGTATAAACTCTGTATTTCATATCAGTAGCCTGATCCTAAAATATATTAATTTGGAAGCAAGTTCCATTGATGCTTGATTACGTCCAAGTAAGATATAATTAGGACTTCAGTATTAGATAAAACAGGAAACCTGAAATCAATTTTTAAAATACAGTTATTGGATTTAGCTATAATTTCTAGATGCTGCAAAAAATGTAAATGGATGACACTGTATACGGTAAATAATTCCATGCAATTCCACAAGCTTCCATTGCCTAGCATTACAACACAGAAGACTGGGGTGGGGGTGGAGTTTAAATCAGTGGCAGCTGGTAACTCCTGGACCTTGTGGGGTGGCTTGTTGCCAAGGAAGTCGGGTAGGTGGGGCCAATGAGGTCACATGGGCGGGATCATGGAGGTCACATGTTTAGGTTTACTTCACAACCCCCCCCCTCCAAAGGTGTGGACACAAAAGCATTGCAGATGTATAAGTACTTAGCACCTAAACAAAACTGAAAAGTGTTTAACCTTGATTTAGAAGGGTGTCCCTGCAGCCAAACAGCCTATATTTCCATGCTTTACTTTGCTGCATGTTTTGTGACTTTAAATCTCGGCTGGGGTTCTCTCACCAAAGAGTATTTGCCCCAAACATGGATATTGGCATCCAGGGAGTTCTTCTTTTAAACCTGGGTTTTTTTTTAAAAAAAATGTATTTATTTGGTTTTTCAAATTACAGTTTTACAATCATATATCCAACATACAACATAAAAACAAGATTCCATAGAATCTCCTGGACTTCTCTCCTCTCCTTTGTGGGTCCAAATCTTTTACATCTCCATTATATCCAAAATTCACCATGAAACTGCAAGTGTTATTCCAATCCTACAAACAATTTTAACTGTTTACAATGGTTTTTAAGATAAATTATCAATTTCCCCCATTCTTTATTATTAACATTTTGGTCTTCCTGATTTCTGATTCTTTTTCCCGTTGGCTTGCTACAGCCCCTCTGAACAGCGCCTACATTTGCCCTCTTCTATTTCTCTGGAGCTGTTTCTAGGATCCCTGTTTGTGCTTCCTGAGTTCTCAAAGAGGGAAGAAGATTGAGTTCAAAGACCCAAGATGGTGCAAGTGAAGCTTTGAAACAAAGGGCCTGGTGTCTATGCCCACTGGGCTAGCACCTTCTGCTTCCTTCTTAGAGTGAAGAAGAAAGTATTCTGGACTCCCTAACTTGTCTGCCCTGAGAATTGATTCCATACAAATAGCTCAATAGCTACTGAAATATACCTGGAGTCAAATGTGGATTTCATTCTCTTTATTCAGCTCATAGTAGCAAGGAATGGAAGTTCCCCAAAACATCTGCTTTATATACATTATTTACACAATGGGCCCCACGTGATTGGCTAATTCCGGGATTCTCCTGTAAGCCAATCAGGTTGCAGATTCACTTCCACCTGGAGCTGGATTGGATGGCTCCTGCGGACCAATCAGACTGCTGCATTCTGGGTCCTATTTTTCTAGGACCAATCAGACTGCTGCATTCTGGATCCTATTGTTCTAGGACCAATCAGACTGCTGCATTCTGAATCCTATTGTTCTGGGACCAATCAGACTGCTGCATTTTGGATCCTATTCAGCTCAGTACATAACAGCTACGGAAGGGAGAGGCAAGAGGTCGGGAGGGAGAGATCAGATTTCTTTGTTAATTTTCAAATAGGACTCCAGGTTTTTCTTTGATCTTCGATTCTGGAAGTGCAGTGGAGTGAATCTGAGCTGTCCCTTAGCCACGTTCAACCTGGATGGAGGAGAGTAAACAAGAGAGAGATTATACATAATTATAGACATATCATGGTGTCAGGGATAAACAGGAATCACAAGCGGCAATGAGGCACTGGATGTTGGCATACCCCCAAGCCTGGAACAGGGGCCAGCCAACACTAGGCAGCATGGCTGGAACATGCTTTTCACAATGGGCCTGTTTTCAGTGAGCCTGAGAGATGCTGCTTGCTTCTTGCTTTTGGCTCTGGCCATGTCCCTTGCAAAGGAAAGGAGCTTGCCCAATGCAGTGCAGAAGCCAAACTAAAGCCAGCAGAATACTCAGCAGAAGCAGCAGCAACATGAATGAACTGCAGACCCTCCAAATGTCCCTATTTTCCAGGGACGTCCCCGATTTAGAGAAGCCGCCCCAGTTTCTGATTTGATCCCAGAATGTCATGCTTTACCTAAGGATGTCCCTATTTTTATTGGAGAAATGTTGGAGGGTATGGAGTTATCCAGCCCCTGAGCCGTCTGAAAGCAGCCCTGTATAGAGAAGGTTTTTTTTTTTAATGTTTAATGTTTTATTATGTTTTTATATGTGTTGGAAGCTGCCCAGAGTGGCTGGGGCTACACAGTCAGATGTGCAAGGTATAAATAGTAAAATTGTGATGGCCTGGGACTCGGGCTCGGACTCAGAACCAGAGGAGTCTCAGTCTGCATCGGATCATCTGCCTCAGACATCATCTGAACCAAGTCTGGGGCCTGATCCCAAAATGCCCCAGTCTGCACAGGTTCCCCTGCAACAAACACCCACTGGGCTGAGTCAGGGGCCTGAGCCTGTCCTGGCTCCAGATGTGGAGAATACCTCTTTGCTGTCAGCTGGGTCATCACCGACAGCTGCTCCACTACCGGCTGGGTCAGGAGAGGCTGAGGCGGCCCCTGGGTCTAGTAACCCACCGGCGTCTCCTGAGTTGCAGAGAGTCAGGTCGGAGAGGAGGAGAGACCTGAGTACTCGCAGGAGGAGGGCTCACCTTTGGGCGAGACAGGGTGGTGAGTCATCAGGGGATCAGGACCGGCCATTACCTCGTCGGAGATAAAAGGCTGTCGGACCCTGCCCCAGGTTGCGGGAGCAACATTGCTGTTTGCCAGATTCGGCCTGTGATCCTGTTCCTGACCTTGCCTTGTTTCCTGCCCATTGGCTTTGCCGGATTGACTCCTCGCTTACTCTTTGGACCCTGGACCGGACCTAGATCTCGCTTTTTGGATTACCCTTGGGACCAGCACAAAAATTATCATTATGGAATGGGACGTCCCTATTTTCATCAGAGAAATGTTGGAGGGTATGGGATTGTTCCGCAAGGAATCGGCACAAACGTTGCAGCTTGCAGCGAAAAGGAAGAGGGGAGAAACATGAAAATACCCCTCCACGGAATTCTGTACAAAGCAAAACGAAAGATGTTTCAGAGCGAAGTGCTATTGTGCTTGTGGGCTTCTATGGGTATCTGGGAACAGAATAAGAATTTTTGTCCTGCAGTTTCAAAAGTTGGCAATACCAGTATACCCAGCTCATTTTCTCCTTTCCACCTAAATCTGAGGAAGCTGCCTCAGGTGCTAAACTGGTGTCTGTCTTCAGTAATGGACTGGATGAGGATGAACAAATTGAAACTTAATTGAAACAAAACAGAGGTGCTCAGAAGGCAGAACAGGGGATAGAGCACATAGGTTCACAATTTGCATGTGCTCCTGGACATAGATGCTGAGGTCTCTGCAGTGGCCAGAAATGCATTTGCAGCATTAATGCTAGTGTGCCAGCTGCACCCGTTCCGTGAGATTTCTGCTTCAGCCACAGCAGCATTTGCCTTAGTTACATTCCATTTAGATTACTATAACACGCTCCTTGTGCGGCTGCCTTTGAAAAATGCTCCAAAATGTCAACTAGCTCAAGGAGCTGCGGCCAGATTGATTACTGGCGCAGGTTATAGGAAGCATATGACTCCCTTGTTGCGACAGGTTCACTGGCTACCAATCTGTTTCTGGGCACAATTCAAAGTCCTGGTTTTCACCTATAATGTCCTCCATGGCTTAGGCCCAAGCTATCCCTCATATGAACCTGTCTGGGTTTTGAGATCTCCAGGTGAGGCTCTTCTCTCAGTCCTGACGCCCTCACAGGCTTGCTTGGTGCAGATGCAGGAAAGGGCCTTCTTGGTGGCTGCTCCCAGACTCTGAAACTCCTTCCCTGGAGGCGAGAGTCACTGGGTGACCTTGGGCCAGATCAGGACGTGGGTGGCACTGTGGTCTAAACCACTGAGCCTCTTGGGCTTGCTGATCAGAAGGTCGGTGGTTCAGATCCCCGCAACAGAGTGAGCACCTGTTGCTCTGTCCCAGCTACTGCCAACTTAGCAGCTCGAAAGCACACCAGTGCAAGTAGATAAACAGGTACCACTGCGACGGGAAGGTAAACAGCGTTCCCGTGCGCTTTGGGTTCCATCACGATGTCCCGTTGCACCAGAAGCGGCTTAGTCATGCTGGCCACATGACCCAGAAAGCTATCTGTGGACAAACACCGGCTCCCTCAGCCTGAAAGCGAGATGAGCAACGCAACCCCATAGTCGCCTTTGACTCAACTTCACCATCCAGGGTGCTTTACCTTTTTTTACCTTTTTGGGCCAGGTGCCGCCTCTCAGCCTATCCTACCTGTCAGCGTTGTTGTGGGGATTAAATGAGCAGTGGGGAGAAGGGTGTGCACTGCCTTCACTTCAGCTCCTTGAAGGAAAGGTGGGCTATAAATATGGACACACACACACACACATGCATACTAATTAATATATTTATTCCGGCCTGCTTGCATGTATGGCTTCCAGGATGCATCCAGGCCAAATTTAAAGTGCTGGTTTCAATCTGTAAAGTCTTGAATGTGTCAGTATCTCAATATGTCATGGGAATCCCATATGAATTTACCCAGACCCTGAGGTCACCATCCAGCAAAAGTCTAGAGGGCGGCGGTGACTAGAGAGAAGGCTTCTTTTTCGCTAGTGGTTCCCTCCCAGATTATGGAATAATGGGGAGACCCAGCCAGATGGGCGGGGTACAAATAAATTATTATTATTATTATTATTATTATTATTATTATTATTACTACTGCCCCAAGGAGCCTCGCCTAGCGCCAACATTTACATCTGTTCTGTACCTGGTGAAGACTTTCCTCTTCCTTAATCCTTTTCTCTGGCTTGCTGGTTAGTTGTTACCTGGTTTTTTTAATCTGCAATCTTTCTGTTCGTATTGTGACTTTTGTTGCGAGTCACTCTGAGACGTTTCTGCTACAAGGTGATAAACCGATGGAAATGAGGATAAGAAGAATGACTGCCTCATCGTATACTATCGCAGTTCCAGATATATCTCTGCATCTGCAGTGTGTGAAATAGCTGGCTGTACGCTGCATGGTGCGTATTAATCTCAAAATGTATCTAGGCAGCTGCCTTATAATACTGCATGGATCCATAGATCCATTTAGCTGGGAGTAGCTCTTCAGTCAGGAGTCTTTTCCAACCTGCCCTGAAGTTGTCCAAGAGTGAACATGGAGCCTTCTGCAGATGGTTGACCATGGCTGGTTATAGGGAATATTTGACCAGAGCTCCACTGCCTACCAGTCTGTTTCTGGGCACAATTCAAAGTACTGGTTATGACCTATAAAGCCCGAGATGGATTAGGTCCAAGACCATATCCCCTCATATCATCCTGCCCAGGTTCTCTTGGTCCCGCCACCCTCTTGGTCAGTGGGAGAAGAATGGAAGGGGGGAGGTGCTGGCAGCTGAAGAGGCAACAGGGTTTAGTGGGTAGGAAGAGGCTGTGGCAGAGAGCAGTCCAGAATCAGAGGCAGAAGTGGAGGCTAGAAAGGAGTGGGGCCAAGAGGCAGCGATGAGACAGGCTGCTGAAGAATCCAGGGGATCTCCCCCTCCTGCTGCGACCTACTCCCCTCCCCTCTGGTCTCCCAGAACCCACAGAGAAATGAAGAGGGAGAAGGCACAGAAGACGATGGAGCCTTAGGTTGCTGGGGGGACGAATTGGAGGAGGAGGAGACTTAGAGAGCAGTGGGAAGAATTGCTGTGATCATTAGGCCTGCGCTGTTTTGGTTTCTTTGAATAAAGAGTTAACTTCCCAGACACGGGGTGTTTTATTGCTGACCTATTCCTGCCTTCGCCTCCTGACAAAGTCTCCCATGGGCGACTTTCCAGGGGCTGCATCCAGTGGTGGCTGGCACCAGGAACAGACTGTCATGCTGCTCTCACTCTTTGAACAAGAAGCACACAAAAGTCAGGGGTTTCCACAGCCCCTCCCCTCCAGCATTTCCACGCCCTCCGTCCAGGCAAGCAAGAGACGCCATCACAGTTCAAGGACGCATTTCAGCTAGGCAAGACCACTCCGGGAAAGTGTGGCCTGGGGAGAGGAATGTCCTAGGGAGAGTCTCCAGGGCCAAAAAAGGAGGCTTGAAGAGCCACATTTGCCTCTGGGCCCCGAGGTTTCCCACCACTCACCTAAACCTTGAAGGATGACATTAGCAGCTTGAACTACCAAATAGTTATTGTTGTTGTTCAGTCATCCAGTCGTGTCCGACTTTTCGTGACCCCATGGACCAGAGCACGCCAGGCACCCCTGGCTTAGCCTCTGTCCTTCTAGTGAGCACTCAGGGCCGATTTCCTTGAGAATGGATAGGTTTGATCTTCTTGCAGTCCATGGGACTCTCAAGAGTCTCCTCCAGCACCATAATTCAAAAGCATCAATTCTTCAGCGATCAGCCTTCTTGATGGTCCAGCTCTCACTTCCGTACATTACTACTGGGAAAACCATAGCTTTAACTATACGGAACTTAGTTGGCAAGGTGATGTCTTTGCTTTTTAAGATGCTTAGAGGCAAAAATAGGAGCTAAATAGGAAGAGTGATTTGCTAAGGAGCAGGACTGTCCCTGATGAAACGGGCTGTTGGTGCATAAGGGAGACATGCACAAGCCATGAATCCACATGCAGCCTGCATTTGTCCACCAGCGAGATTCCCTAGCGATATCAGAAAGGACGGCTGCCAGCCGAAAATGCGTCAGTTGAGTGACTGGCCAAATGTGCATTTAGCCGGGATGCTTCTTTGTCCTACCCGAAGCCACTCTTAATCTCCTCCTTTCACATTTCAAAATGTTGGCAGGTATGGATTTAATGCTGTTTTATTCCAGAACGTTATACAGCCAAAACAAAGGTTGTCCTGGATGCTAGATAAGGCCGTCAATTCCTGAACTGCGGCCATGGCAAATTCTTCACTGCTGCTGGCAACTTTCACCTCAAATTCAAAATAATAAAAATTGCATTATTACACGTAGTCTAAAACACAGCCAAAAGCAGGCAGGCAAGGAAGCAAAGTAGTGGAGGAGGACAAAAAAAGAAACTCAGGATTGATGGTCAAAGCCACTGAAAAAGAACAAGGAAATTGTTCTAATCACAAGGGATCACAGCAAGCAGATAAACAAGGCCGATTTATCTTCTTGCGCTTCACATCCATCCCTAAACTAGACAGAAAAACCCACAGAACACTACATTTTCGGCACTACAGGATCAATGGCTACATCTGTTGAAAAAGAAATCACTCACAGGCCGATTATTAAGTTGTTTACGCCCTAAAACAACCCAGGCCTTCTCCAGTTTGTGGGTATCTTCATAAATGAATCATTCACAAGAGGGCAATTGGTTTGAGGCTTGCGTTTGCAAATTTCACTGGCTAGAAAGGAGTTTTTAAAAGCATTTCTTTACAATTCAGCCCCTGCTGCAGCATCTGCAGATTTTGCAGCCCCTAGGCTGGTTGTAAGAGGAAGGATGGGATATGCAGGGGATGGGGTGGGTGGAGACTGGAGAGAGGATTTAGGAACTGGGCACACGCATGCAAAAAAGCGGGGAAAGGAAGGCAAAACAGCAATCTCTCTAAGCCCTCTGAGAATATAAGTCAAGTGTGGCCCTCGAGTGACTAGTGCTTGTGTCAGCAAGGAATCTAATCAATAGACAAGGGAGACAGACAATGTGCTGGAATGGAGTGTTGCTGCACTGTGGTGGCCTGGAGGTGGGTGAAAGCAGGAGGCAGGGCTAATGTCCCCAGATTGCAATAAAGCAGTTTGAAGGTGACAGATTTCATTGTTGAAGGTGATAAGATTCCAGGGTGGTGCTTTGCAAAATGAGGGCTGGAGCTAAGAGAGGGAGAGGGAGGGGAGGGGGCTGAGGATCTGGAGGAGCAGCAATGCACAAGAGCTGCTAGCATCCCTTCAGACATCAGTTGCAAAGGCTGCAGCTTTGTCTCGCTGGCATTTCTAATTGATTAAAAGAAGAAGAAGTGTGCTGGCCCCCAGGGGTTTGTCCATGAAGCGAGGTCCAAGTCCAGTCCTGGGTCTAGGGGTCCAAAGGAGGTCAGTCCGGCGGGGAGCGAGGCAGGGAGCAGGTCAAGGTCCAAGGCAGGTTCAGGCACAAGGTTGCAGGTTGAGCACACGCTTGCAACTATGTTGCTCACGCAACTTGGGCTGGGTCTGGCTGGCTTTTATCTGGCCCTATGCTTAGGGCCGCCCCGATCCTCTGGAGACTCGCCTCTCCTCCGGGCCTGGAGGCGAGCACTCCTCCTGCAGACACTTAACTCCCTTCGCCTCTCTGCCCTGAGCCTCTGTAGCTCAGGAGAGGCTGGTGGGTTACTGGACCCAGGGGATGCCTCAGCTTCCTCTGAAGAGGCTGGGAGTGGAGCACCTGCAGGCAATGGGTCCTCCCTCCCATCAGGAGCCAGAGCAGACTCTGCTGATGCCTGCACCTGGGGATCCAGCACAGGTGGGGATCCTTCAGGCTCAAGCCCTGGCCCCGGCTCAGCTGGTTCTGGAGGCGGGGAATCCTGTGCAGGCTGGGATCCCTCAGGTTCAGCATCAGAGTCTGACTCCCAGGCCATCACACCATCCCCCCTCCCAGGCCTCCCCCTCAACTGAGGGGCCGGACCAGGCTTGCTGGGGTAAGCTGCATGGAAATCACGGAGGCAGGCAGGTGCGTGGACGTTTTCCACTGGTTCCCATGAACGATCCTCAGGCCCATACCCCTTCCAGTCGATGAGGTATTGGAGCTTCCCCCTGCGGTATCGTGAGTCGAGAATGCGCTCCACCTCGTACTCAGGCTCCCCCTCAACCAAAACTGGCTGCGGTCGTGGATTGTCTGGGTGGAACTCGTTGGGCGGGGCGACTGGACTAAGTAGGGACCGGTGGAATACTGGGTGAACCTTGAGTGATGGAGGTAACTGGAGGCGAAACGCCACCGGTGACACCTGCGCAGTGATGGTGAATGGGCCGGCAAACCGTGCATCCAGCTTTCGTGAGGGCCGAGAAGGATGCAGGTGACGGGTAGAGAGCCACACCCGATCGCCAACATGGAGTTCTGGCCCCTCCTGACGATGTCGGTCAGCTTGGGCCTTGTATGCATCCTTGGCCTGGCGCAGTTGCTCCATCAATAATTGTTGCTGGGACTGAAGCTCCTGAAGCCAGTCTGTCACTGCGGGGACCGCGGAAGCTGGCAGCACGTCCGGGAACAAACGTGGATGGTAGCCGTAGGAGGCCTGGAACGGGGTCTGCTGGGTGGAGGCGTTCACTGCATTGTTGTAGGCGAACTCCGCCAATGGCAAGTGATCGACCCAGTCATCCTGCTGGAAGCTGCAGTAACACCGGAGGTACTGCTCCAGCACCGCATTTGCCCGTTCCGTCTGGCCATCGGTCTGCGGGTGGTGGGCCGAAGATAGACAGACCTCCGTCCCAAGGGTCTGGTGCAGGGCTCGCCAGAAGTGGGATGTGAACTGGACGCCGCGGTCAGAAACCACACGCTCGGGAAGGCCATGCAGGCGGAAGATGTGCTGCATGTACAGTTGAGCCGTCTCCTTAGCTGTGGGTATGGACGGGCAGGGGGCACAGTGCACCATCTTAGTGAAATGGTCCGTGAAAACCAGGAGGCAGGTACAGTGACGAGATGGGGGCAAGTCTACCACAAAGTCCAGTGAGACCGTGTGCCAGGGACGTGGTGGGACTGGTAATGGCTGGAGCAGACCGGGGGGTCGCCCAGTAGGACCCTTGGCCCGCCGGCAGACATCGCAACCAGCAACATAGCGTGCCACATCAGCCTTCAGGCGGGGCCACCAGAACTCCCGGCTTACCAGATGAGTGGTCCGGTACCGCCCAAAGTGCCCTGCTGCTGGGGCATCGTGGGACATCTGGAGAACCTCAGCCCGCAATGGTCCTGGTGGGATGTATAGACGACCCTGGTGCAGCAGTAGGCCCTGGTGCAGGGCCAGCCCTGGATATCGAGGGCATGACCCGTCAGACAGTTCCCGGAGCCGTTCCTGAGCCCAAGCGTCGACCCGTTGCTGTTCTCGCACCCGAGCCTGCAGTGGCTTGGCCTCCTGAGTGGCCAGGAATGTGGCTGGTGGTAAGATAGTCGTCGGTACTGCCTGCTGTACAGTGTCTGCGACGTCCTCGGGTTTCCGGGACAGGGCATCCGCTTTCCGGTTTTGGGAGCTAGGGATGTAGCGGATCCGGAACTGGAACCGGGAGAAAAACAGCGCCCACCGGATCTGCCTTTGGTTCAACTTGCGGGTGGTCTGGAGGTACTCCAGATTCCGGTGGTCCGTTCTCACTTCCACCGGGTGTCGTGCCCCCTCAAGATGATGGCGCCAGACCTCAAAGGCCACCTTGATGGCCAGTAGTTCCCGCTCCCACACGGTATAGTTACGCTCCGCCGGAAGGAGCTGCCGGGAGTAGTAGGCGCAGGGTAACAGCGGCGCATCGGGTCCGTGTTGCTGAGACAGGATGGCACCGAGAGCCGTACTGGAGGCATCAGTCTCCACCACGAAGGGACGAGAGGGATCAGGATGCTGTAAAATCGGCGCCCTCTGGAAACAGGCTTTCAACCCCTGAAATGCCACTTCAGCCTCCTCATCCCAGGAGAAGGGTGTCTTGGGGCGCAGCAGTCGGGTTAATGGGGTGGTGCGATGAGCATAATCTGCAATGAAGGTCCGGTAATAGTTGGCGAACCCTAGGAACCGCTGTAAGTCCTTGCGGTTCCGGGGCGCTGCCCACTCTCGAACCGCAGCCACCTTCCCAGGGTCCATCTGCACCCCGTCAGGGGAGAGTCGGTGTCCAAGGAAGTCCACTGACCGCTGGTGGAACTCGCACTTGCTGAGCTTGGCATACAGGCGGTGCTCCCGCAAGCGCTGCAACACGGACCGAACATGACTCTCGTGACGGGCTGGGTCACGGGAATAAACCAGAATATCATCTAGGTACACCACCACGTATTTGTCTAGCAAGTCCTGGAACACGTGGTTGATGTACCGTTGAAACACGGCGGGTGCGTTGCATAATCCGAACGGCATAACCAGGTATTCAAACTGCCCATACCGGGTCCCGAATGCCGTCTTCCACTCGTCCCCGGCACGGATCCGAATCAAGTTGTAGGCCCCTCGGAGGTCCAGTTTGGTGAACATCTGCGCCCCCTGCACCCGCTCCAGCAATTCTGCAATAAGGGGCAAGGGGTACCGGTCTGGGATGGTGATCTTGTTCAGGGCCCGGTAGTCATGGCAGAGGCGAAGCTCCCCACACTTCTTCTTAACGAAGAGTACAGGAGCGGCAGTGGGTGAGGTAGAGGGCCTAATGAACCCGCGTTCCAGGTTCTTGCGAAGGAAGTCCTGCAAGGCTTCACGCTCTGGCTCCGAAAGAGAATATAGGCGGCTTACAGGCAGGGGCGCCCCAGGCTGGAGGTCTATGCCGCAGTCGAAGGACCGATGAGGTGGCAGCTGGTCTGCTCCCTGTTCCTCGAACACGTCTAAATAGTCCTGGTACACGGCAGGGAGCGTTGACACAGCCTGCCCCATGGGGGCAGCTGCTACTAACTCGGACTGAGCATGGGAACCCGGGTCTGGGAAGCGTACAGTCCGATTGACCCAGTCGATCTGAACATTGTGCGACTCCAGCCAGTCCATCCCAAGCACCAGGGGAAACCGGGGCATGGTGGCAATGTCCAGGGTTCGCATCTCCCGGTGCTGCTGGTAGCACAGGACCAAGGGCTGGGTCTCCCGAGTAACCGCGCCCGAGCGTAGGAGCCGTCCGTCAATTGCCTCCACCTGTACTGGTTCCGGCTTGTTCTGAAGCGGCACCTGATGCTGAGTGGCGAAGGCAGAGTCCATATAGGAGCGGGTTGCCCCCGAATCCACCAGAGCGTGGGTGAGAATCCAGGGCCCACCGGGGGGGTATAGACGCACCGGTATCATGAGGTGTTGCAATTCCACTGGTGAGGGCCCATCATGCGATGCTTGGGGCCCCAGGTAGCCTGGGCCATCGGCTACTGGGGTTGGCCGTTTCACCTGCGGCTGGCGTTTCTCAGGGCAGGTTCGGGCGTAGTGTCCACTCCCACCGCAGTAGAGACACAGGTTCCCCTCCCGACGCCGAGTCTTTTCCGAGGGGGAGAGGCAAGGCCGCGCTGCCCCGAGCTGCATCGGCTCCTCCAATGACTCAGCTCTGGCCACGGAACTGCAGGGAAGCACCGGCGCTGGGAGCCCGGAGTGCCGGCGGCCCCGGGCCTGCCGACGGTCCTCCAACCGATCATCTATCTGCAGACTCCGTTGGATGAGGGCATCCAGTGTGGCAGGGCGATCCAACGTGGCCAGCTGATCCAGTACCTCGTCTGAAAGTCCCTCGAGATACTGGTCCCGCAGTGCAGAGTCGTTCCAGGTCAAGTCCTGCGCCAGCAGCCGAAATTCTGTGGCGTAGATGGCCACTGTGGACTTGCCCTGTTTCAACCGCCGAATTGCCCGATTGGCTTGACTCCCCTTCTGAGGGTTGGCAAACGTGGTTTCCAGAAGATTGCAAAACCCCGTATAGTCTGTCAGCAAGGGGGAGTCTTGCCGGAGCAGCGGCAACGCCCACTTGGCCGCCTGGTCCTTCAGCAAGCTGATCAGGAAGTGCACCTTGGTGCGGTCGTCGGGGAAATCCCGAGCTCGCCCCTGAATATACAGCTTGGCCTGGGTGAGAAACATGGGAAAGCTGGCTGGGGACCCATCAAATTTCTCTGGCAGGGCCACTGGGTACTTGCCAGGAGCTGGGGCGGCGGCCCCAGGAGCCGGTAAGGCATCCAAACGCTGCTGAAGCGCCGTAACCACATTGCTTAGCTGCTGCACGGTGTGGGTCAAGGCCTGGTTCTCCTGGGCCAATGCCACCAGCGCAGCCGCCTGGTCAGCCATGGCTATTAGTTCCTCCCGAACGCACCCCAGCGAAGGGGGAGTGCGGGTGTGGCGTGAGCAAACTGTGCTGGCCCCCAGGGGTTTGTCCATGAAGCGAGGTCCAAGTCCAGTCCTGGGTCTAGGGGTCCAAAGGAGGTCAGTCCGGCGGGGAGCGAGGCAGGGAGCAGGTCAAGGTCCAAGGCAGGTTCAGGCACAAGGTTGCAGGTTGAGCACACGCTTGCAACTATGTTGCTCACGCAACTTGGGCTGGGTCTGGCTGGCTTTTATCTGGCCCTATGCTTAGGGCCGCCCCGATCCTCTGGAGACTCGCCTCTCCTCCGGGCCTGGAGGCGAGCACTCCTCCTGCAGACACTTAACTCCCTTCGCCTCTCTGCCCTGAGCCTCTGTAGCTCAGGAGAGGCTGGTGGGTTACTGGACCCAGGGGATGCCTCAGCTTCCTCTGAAGAGGCTGGGAGTGGAGCACCTGCAGGCAATGGGTCCTCCCTCCCATCAGGAGCCAGAGCAGACTCTGCTGATGCCTGCACCTGGGGATCCAGCACAGGTGGGGATCCTTCAGGCTCAAGCCCTGGCCCCGGCTCAGCTGGTTCTGGAGGCGGGGAATCCTGTGCAGGCTGGGATCCCTCAGGTTCAGCATCAGAGTCTGACTCCCAGGCCATCACAAAGAAGTATACACTGGACGCTTGGGTTGCAAACATGATCCGTGGAGGAGGAACATTCACAAACTGCAGCGTCGCTTCTGCGCATGCGCGGGTCGTGATTCAGTGCTTCTGTGCATGCGCAAAGTGCGATTTAGCGTTTCTGCGCATGCGTGAGCACCGAAACCCGGAAGTAACCCGTTCTGGTACTTCCGGGTTCGGCGCGGTGCGCAACCCGAAATCGCGCAACCTGAAGCGGCCGTAACCCGAGGTACGACTGTACCTTGCTTTCTCACTCCACAAAGGAGTTGCTCAACTTGGCTTACAAATAGAAAATGCAAAGGAAAAGCAGCCATACAGTGGTACCTCAGGTTACAGTCGCTTCAGGTTACAAACTCCAGGTTAAGAACTTTGCCCCAGGAGCTCGGAAATTGCGCACCAGCAGCGCAAAGGCCCCCTTAGCGAAAGAGCGCCTCAGGTTAAGAACCGTTTCAGGTTAAGAATGGAACTCTGGAACGAATTAAGTTCTTAACCCGAGGTACCACTGTAATCCAACCAGCAAAATACTACCAATGATAAAAACTAAGGACAGAAAACCCAAATATATGTGCTTCAGCTATCCCTGGGGTCTCCTGCATGAAAATCAGATGCTCTGCTGCTAAAATACAGCCCTTCCCAATACAATAATCAACACACACACAAACACACACATGGAAGCATGTAGTGGAGGAATCACCTAAAATGACACCTGCAGCATCATTCTATTGGATCTGACAACCCCATTGCTTTTTTTTAATGGGGTACTCAAGGGTACAGAGTACGGACAACCTTTTCTCCTAGAAGGAAAGCACTGGACACCCCTAAATGTTTACGTGGCTATTTATAGGGTAACCAGCTTCATATAACCAGCATTCTTGAGTCTAATTAATGCATGAAGGGGTTAATGCCATAGAGTAAGCTGTCCTGCCAGGCTTAGCCTCTTCCACATCACCTCATCTTGGGAGGAAATGGGCAACCAAGCCTTTGGTTGTACTCAAGTCTACATGTGAATTTGGTGAGTGACGAGCTCTGAGCTGCTCTCTCCAGCCGCATGGCTTTAACCAACCTCTTCTGTTTCAGATAAGAATGGGGTCTGAAACTAATGTTTCCCTATACCAATCGTTTAGGAACTTTTACCATTTTGTAACCAAATAACATTTTGCTGACTGTGAACTTTTTCTGACTGCTGTGTGGAAAAGCACATTAATCTGACCTTTGAAGAGTTTTGTACGTAAACCATTTTATGACTTACTGGTCTATCTGTATGCTACGGAAGAGGAATACTTTGGAAAGCACAATTAAAAGTGGAATACTTGGGGTTCATTGAAAGGGCACATTAAGGTTTTACAGCCTATAAAGGTAAAGGTACCCCTAACCATTAGGTCCAGTCATGTCCGACTCTGGGGTTTCGGCGCTCATCTCGCTTTACTGGCCGAGGGAGCCGGCGTACAGCATCCGGGTCATGTGGCCAGCATGACTAAGCCACTTCTGGCGAACCAGAGCAGCGCACGGAAATGTCGTTTACCTTCCCACTGGAGCGGCAACTATTTATCTACTTGCACTTTGACGTGCTTTCGAACTGCTAGGTGGGCAGGAGCAGGGACCGAGCAATGGGAGCTCACCCCATCTCAGGGATTCGAACCGCCGACCTTCTGATCGGCAAGCCCTAGGCTCAGTGGTTTAGACCACAGCGCCACCCGCGTCCTATAGTTCCATGCTTTTCTTTGTTGCATGCTTTTTTATTTTAAATCTCTGCTGGGGTTCCCTCACCAAAGAGTACTTGTCCCAAACTTGGGTCTTAGCTTCCCAGGATTTCCAACATTTATCTGGTTCCTAAACTATAGCAAGGTAGACATCTATTGTGGAAGATGGTAGAAGCCAAGTACCACTTATAGGTTCTGGCTGCTACCAAAAACAATGCTGCTAACAGACATGATCCAGGCACAAAAGAAGCGGAAATAGAAAAGCGGTTGGGTGGTGTGTGCATCAACACTCTCAGAATATATTTAATTTGAATCAAACTATAGGAGGAGTACTACCCAAATTTCAAACTTCCCTTTTCTCAGTTCCCTCCATTTGTTATTGCCCAGTGCAGAGACCAGGAATTACTCAACCAGATGCAGCAAGAAACATATTTAGTGAACATCCAGAGACACATTATCTTGGTTCAGCAAAGTCCCACTTCCCGAGATTTATTTACATATTGAGTATTCAGTACCCCTGGGTACACAAGCAGGCCTCCAGAGACAAAGCAATTTTATTAGCGAAAGATATTGGAATCACAGTTGGCTGAGGTTCTGAGGATTGCCAGTGATTTAGGGCAAGGGTGCTACTTACAGCTCCTCCAACTATTAATAGATAGGTCAATAAAGGAGAAAAGGATGAGCTAGCCGAGCAGATGATAGGGAAAGCAATGGGGCAAATATGTGTGGATTGATTTTCTTCCTTGTAAAATGTGGCACAATTGGGGATTGATGTATTTCCAGGCTGTGTTCGTTTCACCCATGTTCATTCAGAAGTCTGTGCAGTCCAGTTTCTGCATTAATCTGCTCATAAAAAAGAAGGTTGAAATTTCCTGTTGAAACGTGCTTAAAAACCTATTTAAATATGTATTTTACAACAACATGCATCTTTAAATACATATTTCATTTCAGTTAAATGCACTTGTAGACATATTTTATCCTAAACTACAATGCATTCAGGTAGCTTTTTAAAAAATAAAGAGATCTGTGAACTGAATTGCGAAAATTCGAGGAAGTGTGAAAGCTGAAGGATAACAGCTTTCTCATCTGCATATTAGTCTGGGAACTGTAGAACAAGTCAGTGCACAATGGAATTCACACAAATCAAATTCCTCAAGCTTCCCTGCATGTCACTGCTAATTGTTCTCAGCAGTAACAGTTCCAGGTTTTCTTTTAGGGGGGGGGTGCTATGCAAGACACTCCCAATGGCCTCCCATGATATGGGTCCCTTCTGCTGCTTCTCTGCCCCATCACCACCTGCTTGCCAGCCAGCCAGCCAGAGCCAATACACATGGGCAATGGCAGCACTTCCTTCTCAGCACCATTGCTCTTACCTTGCACTGGAGCAAGAGGCAGATGCACCAGCAGCCTGGCACAGTGAAGGGGAAGAGAAGCAGGCCCAGAGGACTCTTGTCAGTGGGTGTCTCGCCAAGATGTGGACCCTCGGGGGATGCCCACTCATGCCAGATCTAAACGCCAGCCCTGGTTCTCAGAGACACAGGGTCATAAGCATCATTTCCCATCCGCTAGTGCGAGAGCCCTGCCCTAGCAGATGTCAGGGTTGAAACATAGGAATCCAGTGCAACAGCCGTGCCTGGTGGAAGTTTGTCGTGCAACAGCTGGTTCTTGTTGTGAAACCATCTTTGAAATGTTCTTGTGTTTTCCTATGAACAACAGCCAATTGTTTTGTGCAGTCCATTGCACAACCATCTTTGGGAAGCATACTGGTGTTTTCCTTGCACTGCCCTTCCAAAACAAACTATAAAAGGTAAAGGTAAAGGGACACCTGACCATTAGGACCAGTCGTGTCCAACTCTGGGTTGCGGCGCTCATTTCACTTTACTGGCCGAGGGAGCTGGCATACAGCTTCCAGGTCATGTGGCCAGCATGACAAAGCCGCTTCTGGCGAACCAGAGCAGCGCACGGAAACACTGTTTACCTTCCCGGTGGAGTGGTCCCTATTTATCTACTTGCACTTTGACATGCTTTCAAACTGCTAGGGGGGCAGGAGCAGGGACCGAGCAACGGGAGCTCACCCCGTCGCGGGGATTTGAACCGCCGACCTTCTGATCAGCAAGCCCTAGGCTCTGTGGTTTAACCCACAGCGCCACCTACGTCCCTTTTAAAACAAACTATAAAGTACTGCTTAATGACTTTAACTTAGCTCTACGTTGGATACAGCCCATAAACTATAGAGTGTTCACCATCCCTACTGCTGAATAAGACAAGCAAGCGAGATACCTCCGTCTTTCTCATGTGCATGCGTGCGTGCACATACACACATGAGGAGAATAAGGCTGGGGCAGATCTGAAATATAACAAGAATATAAATATGATCCTGCGGACTTCTCTCTCTCTCTCTCTTTCTGACTTAAGTATATTTCTTGAAGAAAGCAAATCTATATATATCGCAATGGCAACCTGCATTGCATCTCTATCTAATCACACAAACATTTTCCCTACAAAAAAACAACAACAAAAAACACCTCTCCTTGGTTGAAAACCAGCATTTCTCCTCTTACTATGTTCCTGTGATGGAGAATGCAGCACATCTTGAACCTTGCCCTTTATCACACTTTACAATCCTAGCACAACAGCAACAAGATGCTTGAATGAGGAAGCCGCAAAAGTGGGAGAAAGAGAGGGAAATTGTTCTCAGCCAAGGGCTCATCCTCCAGTCCCTATTGATGTGCTACTTAAAAGGAAGCTCTGTGTGCAGCTACCCTGGGCAGGAGGGAGATGAATACACAGGGATCCTGTTTGGTCGGCTTTCATCACCACAGGAAGCTCCCTCATGATTCTGCACACAACAGTCATCTCGCTGCAGTTCCTCTCCAAATAACGTGGAGGTTCAAGAATTATAAGCCAGTTACTGCAATCCAATTATTCTGTTCCCTTTCCTTGTTTTAAACCACATTCCTTTTGGGACAATCTTCTAGAGGCTGCTTGGCAGCGGTGAGCAGGGCCAGAGGCAAAAGCGAGTCAAACAACGGATGCAAATTTCACAGTAGTTGGCTGGATTCTCACTCACACACCCCTCTCCGTCTTCCATCCAAAGCAGAGTCCAAGGACACCCCAAAAATCCAGGCACAAAAACAGTCATGGGGAGAATGAAGAAGGGCTGAGAGGCATAGCCTGGTGGTGTGGCCTGAGGAGAGCCTCAGTCTTTAGCTCTTGGCTTAAGGTTCCTCACTATTGTCTTGATGGTCTCTCTCTCTCTCTCTCTCTCTCTCTCTCTCTCTCTCTCTCTCTCTCTCCCTTTCACACATACACTGTGTATGTATCCCTAGTGCTACAAGACTGTCACAAGAGTCTAAAATTGTCTATCAAAAACTGCACTCTTGTGGTTTATCCCCATAACAGCTTATGGTAAAGCAAACAGTCTAATTTGTCAACGCCTAAATGATATCAAGCGTCAGAATGACTTGGCCACAATAAGGAAATTTTGCCCATGGTACGACCATTTTCCATCCTCCCATTTCGACTCTCTGGCACCCTATCTGCATAACCTAGTAACTCCAAAATATAGACGTGCTCCCTGGTGTGTACACAAAGAGAAACAGAATTGAATCTGTGCTGATGTGAGGGAGAAAAACACTGGAAAAACAACCACTTCACTGCAATCTGAGGTGGCAATGTGAACACACCCTTAGACTATGGTAGCTGATAGGTGTAGATGGGTGATAGAATAGAGCAGTCAGCAGCTGCCTCCACTCCCAGTGCCTTTTAAAAGCAGCAGAAACACATCCTGCAAAACTCTCCCTGAAACAGATAAGTCTGCATTTTCTTTTTAAAACCACATTAACCCAAGCAGCATCGTACCACAATTCACAGAGCTTCTTGGTTCATAGAGGTCACTATTGAAAAACCAGGGCAAAGCTGTAATCTTAGAAACAAGGCTGTGAATGAGTTCTCATTTTGTTTCAGAGGGTGCGATTTAGGGAGGTTTGCCTTTAAATGCAAACTGACTCTAAGTCCTTTCCCACCCTTAAAGGTAAAGGGTAAAGGGACCCCTGACCGTTAGGTCCAGTCACGGACAACTCTGGGGTTGCAGCATTCATCTTGCTTTATTGGCTGAGGGAGCCGGCGTGCAGCTTCCAGGTCATGTGGCCAGCAGGACTAAGCCACTTCTGGCGAACCAGAGCAGCACACAGAAACGCCGTTTACCTTCCCGCTGGAGTGGTACCTATTTATCTACTTGCACTTTGACATGCTTTCAAACTGTTAGGTTGGCAGGAGCAGGGACCGAGCAACGGGAGCTCATCCCATTGCGGGGATTCGAACCGCCGACCTTCTGATCAGCAAGCCCTAGGCATTTTGGTTTAACCCACAGCGCCCTTAGTGATGGGCTAATGCCTCGAATCCTCTAAGAACCTCGCAGTGCACCACACATCAGAAATTGACACCATACATAAAGGTGGCTGGGTCAATCTAACAGGCCAACATTGCAAAACATACAAACAGCAACAACAACAACAGAAAGATGGCTGCATCTTGGTCAAGGGAAATAGCACAATTAATATGCAGAACAGCATGTCTCTGTGCCGCAGCAAAAGATGCTAAAAAGAGCAGGAATGCGGGGGGGGGGGAGAGAACGCCTCCTCCCCCCCTCCTTGGGTCCTGAAGTGCCCAACAAGGTCAGCACTTTCTGCTGTATGTTGCCTTGCCAGATATTGATCCGGTTCCAGAGGGTGTGATAAAAAGAGTCCATAAAGTCCCTATTTGCAGTAATAAAAAATACTAATGAGAAGGGAGGTTGGAGAGAGGGGAAGAGAGAAGTCAATAGGATTCCTATAAGCTTTTTTCCCTGATGTGAGTGGCTGGCTTTTTACTCCTCATAGGAGTAAATGGCGTTCTCTTGGTAACTGAAGTTCCCTCCTGCTCCTCTTCCTGCTTGGCTGCACGGTCTCATCTCTCGGGATACCTCTGCAATGGTATTTTGCAAGGATTGGTTCATGGGCATCCTTGGGCTCTGTGGATTTCACAGGGCAGCATATTCTCCTCCAGACCGGGAAGTAAGGGTGCCTCCAGACTCTCACAATGTTGTGAGAAGAATTCTGGAGCAAACTGGAAATTTAGGCTTCCAAAGCTCTTTGCCGCCCTGGAGTACCAAAAAAGAGAGAGATGCAAAAGTGGCAGGGAAATCTGGCCCTTCCCAAAGCAAGATGTTCAGCGAGCCTTGAAAGTGTTTGTTAAAGGCAGAGCTTCCTTCCCATCGCCCATCCCCCCCCCCGCCCTTCTCTCTGACAGTTAATAAGTCTGTGTCATGTCACTCTTATTGACTTCCAGTTTGGCAGCATCTCCCTTGCGGGGATGTCAGATCCTGCTCCCTCCTTTGGTGGGTAGGAGTTCCAATTTCCGTGTCAGGCGCTGCTTCCCCCTCTATTTGCCTCTGGGGGGAAAGAGCGCTCCAGCCTCCCATCCTATCCTCAGCCAAAGGTCAGGTTCAATGAGAGCCTCAGAGTACACACAGTTTGCTTCAGTGTACATAGTTACAGAAAACAGAAGCTCAGAACGGTAGCTGCTGTGCTCAGGAAATGTGCCGGGCATCTTGTCAACAGACTTGCTTATTCCTCTCCAGGACTGGCCTGGGGAAACACCAGTTCTGTTTGTTTGTTTGTCCAGCAGAGCCTATTGGGTACAGAACTGATTGGCTAATAACTGGGTTATCATGATCATTATTCCCTCATGGGTTGTAATTAATGGACCTAGCCACCAAATGGACATTAAATCTAACAAGCTTGCATGCAAAGCGTTTTTTTAAAAAGATGGAAAGCCCACCGAAGATACATTGGGGAGATGAAATTAGTGCTTACGTGAATATATTCTACATAGATAAACAGCTACCTTAGACCAAGTCAAAGCATTTGTGCCTCTTGCCCAATATTGTTAACTGGAGGTGGCAGGGATCAAACCTGATTCCTTCTATGCCATTCCCAGTTAATAATATTGGGCAAGAGGCACAGATGCAAAGCTTATGCTCTAGCACTGAACTATGGCCAATAAATCCTTCAGCATTGGATTCACTGGTACAACAGTCTTGTGGCACCTTAAAGCAGTGATGGGGAACCTGTGGCCCTTCAGATCTTGTCGCAACTCCCATCACCCCGACCATCGATTAGCCTTGCCAGCTGAGACTGATGGGAGTTGGAGTCCAAAACCTCTGGAGGGCACCAGGTTGGAGATTGTCCACATCCTTTGTGTTTCTCTGAAATTTGCAATGCAGTTCTCCAGGCAAATAATATGTATGAAAATGCATATACTAGTGTCAAATGTGCATAAAAATGCAGGTATTAGTGAAAATAAATGCATTAAATTAGGGAAAATTGTATTGCAAAAATGCGTATTTTAGGGGGGAAATGCATACAAAAATGTGTCTATCAGGAAAAATTCACACTAAAATGCTGATAAATTTGCATGAGGACATAAATATTTGTGCGTGCGTGTATTGCAAACTGATGTGGAAGTGTGAAAAACTGAACTTAAGAATGAGAAAAGGAGTTGTGCTGCAGCAGTTCCCATGCTGCCTCCCTGAACACCTGTAGATGATTTCTTCATCTGTTACAACCTAGAGCAGCATCTACGGACCACCTGCAAGGGCCATAAGCATGATTGCAGTTGGTGAAAAAGGTTCATTAAGTTGCCACTACTAATTTGCCACTAGTAATATATGAGTAGGGCTTCTGAGAAGCGAAATCAGGACATTTTGACCCTCCCTGCTTCCTGATGGTGTGCTATGGCATTGTCAGAATGGGAACTGTGGATCTGTGTGGTTCATGTGATCTGATTTGGTCCCTACCACCAGCAGCGTCACGAAAGACGGGAAGATACAGACCCAAAGCCTTTGCCTGGCTATCCAGTTACCACCCTGGCCATATGCCAAGCAAACCAGCCATTGTCCACATTTGTATCCACTTACATCCTTCAAGTTCTGTGTCCCTGTCTCTCCACAAACAGAAATCTGGAAACCTGCAGGACTGAACACCCTCCTATCAGCTCAGCCAGGCACGTTGTAACCTCTGCCAGTCTGCCTGGGGAGAGAAGATATAACGCATTGCATCTCCGCTTCCAGCTGCCGCCACCGGTGTCAGCAGGGTTCCCCGAGTGCAGCGGAGCAGAAGCTGACCCAGCAGGTTCACCTCCTCAAAGGGAAGTCCTTCTGTTCTGACAGATTAGCTTTTTGACTGAGTCTGCGCTGGCACAGCCAGGCCAGCCCAGCCATAGCAACATGCCACAGCAGGGCCCTCCTGTGTTGTGGGAAACCAACTCACGGCGCATTAAGAGGGGGCAGCTTTCTTGTTCTCCAGGCTACCCATCTCATCTCCCCATGCCTGTCTTCCAGCTTTGAGTTTCGTCCCCCTGAAGTCAAGATCATGCAGCCGCTCACACTTCAGAACCTGTACGGAAGCCAAAAAAAATAAGGAGAGCTCAGTTTCAGAGAGGGAGAGCAGGCAATAGCTTCTCTGGGAATTCACTGGGAGATTCCAGGCTAAATTCAAAGGGCTGATACCAACCTATAATGCCTTTAACCTGTGTCCCTCCAATAACCCCTGACTCTTCCCCCTGTTTGCTGGGGTTTATGAGAGTTGGAGTCCAGCAACATATGAAGGGCCAGGCATCCCCCATCCTTATTTTAATGACTTGAGACCCAGATCTTTCCCTGGATCAGCCTGCCTGTGTCCTCAGCAGCGCTTGGAACAAACCAGTTCTGTTTAATGCATTCGTTCGAAATTCACTGAGCTGCACCCGAAAGTCATTCCCATAATCACCAGGTGAACTGAACACGAAAAGTTCATTTGGGGGTAGAATTCTGAATGATTTCTAGTTCCTCTTCCAGTTCATTCTCTTCCGTTGTTGTTGTTGTTGTTGTTGTTGTTGTTGTTGTTGTTGTTGTTGTTGTTATTTCTTTAGACTCTTTGAGCCTTTAAGTTTAAAAATCGTAACTGCTGGGGAAAATAAATCGAACAATTCACATTCCACTGTGTTTGATGTTTTGATAGTGTATATTTTATACTTCCTCAGAGCAGCTTGTAACATTCTGAATGCTGGGCTGGGGCAGGGAAATTCTCAAGAATAATTTGGATGAACTTGAACAGTGAGCTGAATGTGAACCAAAGTAGTTCAACTTGTAAATGGACAAATGTGAACTGGAATTAGTTCCTTTTTGGACAAGTTTAGCTTGAACCAGAACTAGTAGCTTTTTAAAAATAAACTCTCCAAGCTCTGGTCCTAAGATATTCAGAGTTTTTCTCTGTGTGATTCTGTGATTCTGTGTTCCACTGCTGGGGAAATTACATTATGTGGTGATGCAAACAGAGCCTTCTCTGTGGTGGCCCCCTGTTTGTGGATGAACACTTGGTGTCGGCACTTGTATCTTTTTGATGCCTAGTACAGACTCATCTCAGATATATGTTGACTAGCCCCCTCTGCTGTTTATTTGTTTTGTAGTTTTAACTCCTTTTTTTGCCTTTACCTATAGTTTTAAAATCCATTTTTAGTTGATTTTATGTAACATAGTTTGCAATGTGTGTATTTTATCTAACCCTGAGACCTAATATGATGAAGGGCAGGGCAGAGGTATGCCTAATAAATTGAAGAAAAACAGACACACGAATTAAGTAAGCAAATTAGTAAGATGTGCAAGTTAATTCTGCTAGCATTGATGATAAACCTAAAAGAAGACAACGAGTTTAGAGAGCAACCCTTAAGGCCTCTGGCAAATGGATTCCCTCTCCCAAGTGCCCTTCCCCAATTTGGGCAGCCCAGCTGAAAGAGAGGAGAGGAGAGAGGTGTGGAACAGCTGAAGCCCTGGGCAGCCTATTTAAAGTCTGGAATTTGTCACGTCACTCTTGTTCCCGAACTCCTCCTCGCAGGCAGTGAGAGAGCAGAAACTAAATCCTTAAGAATCTGTGTGCAAGACTTCATACGGAGTGTAAATAGAGGGAAGAGGGGGCTTTTCAACTTAATTAAATTTCCTCTGGATATTTACACTGTGTGTGTGTGTGTTTGTGTTTTAAGATTTAGCTATAAACCTACTACTTCTCATTCGCCACACGTCTTTGTGCCTGCTGCTTAATTTGTAACTTCTGACAAAGTCTCTCATGCTGTGTAGTGGAACATCTTACAAGATATCAAGATGAATGGCACGCCAAACAAGCAGATCAGGTTTTAGGAAATGCTTTCAGAGAGTGGCTTAAGACATTGGTTGCTTCCCTACTAACCATTTGCTGGATATCCTTCACTTAGGTTTAGTGACTATCCTACATTCCGTGCGTTTTTAGTGGGGAATCCAGATGTGACTTTACCCATCTTTTTCGTTGTCTTCGCCCACAATCGCAGTACCAACCCCTTTCCCCTTTCCTTTTTTGATTATTGCAATTTTGAAATTTCACATCTGCAATACAATCACCATCAGCAGCAGCAGCAGCAATAGTTTTGTTTGCAGAGAGGAAGCCAGTACTTAGAACCCCCTGCTTGCAGGAAACAGGAATTGACTAATTAAGGGGCTTGTTGAGAATCCCACAGCCAGGGCGACTGAATAGGAAGCAATTAATTGCATTAAAAGAAAGGCACAACCAAAGCTAGGTCTGTGTGGTGCCTCCCCGCGACCACATTCTGTGGTCGATCTGCACAATGATGTACTGCAACTTCTGCTGCCTCGGGTTCATGGCCCTGGTCTTCTCGGTTAAGGCAAGAGATTGCAAAGTGGTTGGTGACCACAGTGGAGCTCGCAGCTATGGTTCTACTGCCCAGTGCCTCAACATCACAGCTGTGACCCTGTGCATTGTGCCCATTGTCACTGTCATCATCCTGCTAGCAGCAGGGGTTTTAACCACTCCCCACTTGATTAATGGATATTAGGAAGCCTATGGAGAACCATGTCACAGACGGGTTTCCCTTGTAAAACCACTCACTGCCTTTTCCCTTGCAGCCAAGGTTCCCACTCAAGTCACTTTGTTTGTGGGTAATGGTGATGTTTTGCTTTCCAATGACACGGGTGTGTAGTTTGTCAAAGAGCAATCCTTATATTGAGAGTATGGTACTTCCAGTGATGTCTCTCCAGTGCTTGCCAAGATGGACCTGGATAAGCATCAGTTTCAGAGTTGTCATGCTGTGAATTGTGCATTAGAGGGATTCCCCCCCCAAAAAAAAAAATCCACATGGCTCTAGTGCCTCTTCTGCTCTTGAGTTATTTTCCTATGGATTATGAGCATCCAGTGTTCTCTCTTGCTGGATCACATGGGGACCAAGTGACATGAAGATTCATCTCCTGTTCCTGATGCAAGGAAGACAAATTATCCAGTATTTACACCACCACCACCACACATTTCTTTGTAAGAAGAGATGCTTGTAGAGTGTGGTTTTTGCAACACTATCACTTCAATACATTTGCTTAAAAATATATTAAAAAAACAAGGCACAAGGAGGAAGTTGAGCACCAACCCTGGCCCAAAATATTATGCCTTTCTGACCCCAGGAAAAGACCTTTTCATTTGTCCAAGCTGCCCTGCACATCCTTGTGGGACATTTTAATGGATGGTGTTGACAATTCCGTGCTGTCACTCTCATTGCTTTCATACGGTTGAGTTTCGTTGCGTTTCTTATTGTTCCACTGCTTTTTGATTGTAGAAACCAGCCAGAGCAGGGAACCCATGGAATACATGGAACAGCCGTGTATTTACCGATTGTAAATAAATTACACCACAAGTATGGTAGCATATAGAAGAGGAGTGGGGAAATCCTAGTTCAAATCCCCACACAGCCATGAAATTCACTGGGTGGGTTTGAGCCAGTCAATATCTCTCAGTCTAATTTACGCCGCGAGGATAAAAGAGGGATAGAGGAGGCCTGTATGCAACCTGGAGCTCCATAAAAGGAGGATAGAATATAGCAACAGCCACATAAGGCTTCCCTTTCCCCCTTCTGTTGTTTCTCCTGTGCTGAATTTGAGACTGTAGGCACCTCGGGGCAGAAGCTTGTCCTTTTGTGCCCTCTAAAACTCCACCCACTGATGACACCATATAAATACATACACCAAGTTGTTGATGAAAGATGTAAAACAAACAAACAAAAAGGTAGTAGCAAAGGGAAAATATGGGAGGAAAGAAGGTAGGCCTATGGGGTTATGGGAGGAAAGAAGGTAGGCCTGAGGACAGCACACAGAAGCCAACTTCTACGTGGCTTCTATGGGGGGCATGGGTGCTTGGACACCCACAATAAAATAATTTTGGGGGGCTGGGAGAGAGAAGCAGTTTAGTTTCGCCCTCCACAGCCAGCCAGCCAGCCAGAGAGGCACCCTTTTCTGGGGGTGGGGCTCAGACCCAGATGCAGTCTCTCTGCCTTCAAGTCTGTGCCCTCTCTGTGGAAAAGGATGCCTCCTCGCTGGCTGCAGAGGACAGAGCTGAACTCAGTTCGGTCCTCCACAGCCAGTGAGTGAAGCATCTTTTCCGGAGGGTGAGGCTCAAACATGGTGGCAGAGTTCCTCTGCCTCCGCATCCGAGCCCCTCCCCATGGAAAAGGGTGCCTCACTGCCTGTGGATAGGAGGAAGAAGAGTAGTCACTTTCGCTGGCCGCCACAACACGGACGTGCGACATCACGTCACACACTACACGCAAGCGTGTGCATGTGATTCTGCATGCGCTTCTCACATAAACCTCAACAAAGAGGTACCTAAGAGTGGAAGGAGCTGGTGGAAACAAGAAGAAATACCGACAAAAGAAGATTGGACAGTGAAATTGATGGAATATGCAGAACTGGATAAAATGACGGGAAGAATCCGGGAACAGCGGGACCAGAAATTCATCAAAGACTGGTCTAAGTTTACGAACTATTTGAAAGACAATTTGCATTTGAATGCGCTAATAGGACTTCAAGAAGCTTTGTAGTTAATGTGTAGAAATGTTATTGTAAGTATGGTTGTTAGAGTATGTATGAGATTTATGATAATGTAAGCAATGGTAGACTAAAGAAGATTAATATTAAGATATGATTCTGAAAGCCATATGGAAGGTCTGAGGGAAGTCATGGCTATGTTAGCCAAAATTGGAAAATGTATGCGAATGGATGTTTTATTTTTTGTAGTAGTATAGTATAAAATAATAAAAATCATTTCTTAAAAAAAAAAAAAGAGTGGAAGGAGCTGACTGGCCATCTCATAGTTGACGGCAGTGGCTGTCAATGAAGGTCTTTGACTTAGCGGTAGAAAGTCCCAGGTTCTAACTGCCAACATCACAGAGTAGGCTTTGGAGAGATCTCCTGCCTGAAGCCTTAGGGAGCTGCCGGTCAGTGTAGACAATGCTAGATGGGCAAGGGCTCTGGTTCTGGATGAGGTAGTTTCCTGTGTTGCAGGGCTCACAGAAGTTCTCACCATCCTGCTCCAGGGCCATCTCTTGCAGTGGGGAAAAGTGGACTACTGAACATTTGCAACATGTCAAAACAAAATAAAAAATAAAAAAATCCTTCCTGTAGCACCTTAGAGACCAACTAAGTTTGTTCTTGGTATGAACTTTCGTGTGCATGCAAAGTTCATGTATCTGAAAAAGTGTGCATGCACACAAAAGCTCATACCAAGAACAAACTTAGTTGGTCTCTAAGGTGCTACTGGAAGGATTTTTTTATTCTTTATTTTGTTTTGACTATGGCAGACCAACACGGCTACCTACCTGTATTTGCAACATGCTAATTGATTTGACACAAGGTGTTGCCTGCACGATTGTAAATGGCCTCCTGTTCAGCACCAAGGACAAGCCCCCACTTCATCTTCTTTTACAGGCGCAGAAGGTGACGGGATGTATATAGTAGAAAAATAGCTAAGTGGCTTTAAAATCAGCCAGGTAGCAGCCCTAGTTATAGGTCGCAAGGTCAATTGGCTGCAACTGGCAGAGCCTTTCGCTCCATCAGCAGAAATGAGAAATAAACTCTATCAGCCTTGCACACTCTACCATGCTGAGAGCAGATGCTTTGCTGTTGCCTCTTCTCACATCAGGAAAAGCAAGCTGAACAGCATCAGACAGATTCTTTTTCTTATTTCCCGTGTCTGCATAAAGAAGAGAAGAGGGTGGGTGAACCCCTGCTCCCCCCTCTCCCCCCCCCCCAGTTGGAAACTGTGGCGAATCCAAGGGGAAATGACCCTGTAAGGGCAAAGAATAATCTGGTCTGCACCTAAAGTTTTGATCTGCTTCATCTTCGCCCATGGCTGATGTGCCACAAACAGAGATAAGCCTGTGCGGCTGGACAGTGTTGAGTACCGATAGGGATGGACAGATCAGTCTGTGTCCATTCGTATCTGTTCGTTCAGGAGTCTGTCCTATCTCATTCTGCATCTATCGGCAAAAAAACAAGCCCTAATAGAAACACCTTTAAAAACTTGCATGTAAATGTGCATTGTATTTGTATATCCTCCCCCCCTGTTTTTATTGTATTTAGATCAATGTTTTAGTTTTAGACAAAAAAGGGATATTTGAGCTTAAGCTTTGTGTTTCTCTTTTAAAATCCTAATTAAATTTATTCCAAAATAATAATAACAAATGAGCTGCATTCTCTGCTAGTGCAAGGGCTCTTGCATTAGCAAATGATTGTGTTTTTAATGTTGCACACCAGAGTTATCCATCACAGCAGTTGCACTAGTGGAAGTTCATTGTGCAACAGATTGAGCAACCTTTTGCACCACAAAGTTACCAGCAATTTGCTCAGCCATTCTCTAGTGCAACATCATTCTGCTGGCACAAAACATTTAACCAGTAACTTCAGCTTAGTGCTACATTGGATACAGCCTACTGTTTAATCAAAGGACACGTTTTTTTGTAGGCACATTTCCCCGCAAAGCACTCGTTTTATCCTCAAATACAATTTGTGTATGCATCTTTTATATTTAGTTAAGCTTAAAACATGATTTTTGATACATATTTCAAGCCAAAAACTGCATCACATAATTTGAAGATGTGTGAAAACCAAAAGACAACTGCATTCCAACCTGTATATGAATCTGGAAAGTGTGAATATGTTGCTTCGCTCAAAATATAGACTGTATTAATTCCCTCACCATGGGATATTGCCTTTGATCTGATCCAGAAAAGCTGCTCTTGAGCAGAACAGTCTTAACAGCTTTATTTCACCCTTCCAAAGGCAATCTCCTTCTAACCAGCTACACATTTTGTTTGTATGATTACATACCTTAATAAGGAACCCCTACATCAATTTACAATTTATTTTGGCTACCAGGGGTTTGAATGCATCCAGTCACTCTTTAACTAACGTGGACTTTATCAGCTTGATCCAGGAGATCATCTCTTGCGAGAGATCCAGCTTGGTGCAATTTTGCAGGTGTCATTTGAGAGGCCGGCTCTTTGCTGGGGCTGTGGTGAAGAAGACTCCCTTGCCATCTTGAAATATACTTTTAAATCACACGGTCTGCTCTGTGGTGGTTTAGTAGTCATTTCCCATTTTCCCTGACCACTCAAAAGCTGTGTAGCGGTGTTGGGAACACGGCTGCCAGAAGCTTTTCCCAGCACAGATGAAGAAGCAGCTGACTTATGCCGTCTTACCACACTGGCTGTGCATGCACCCCTTGGCCCCCGAAGACAATAAAACCAAGAGCAGACCAAAACGGCAACAGCTCAATCAACAGGAGATGTCAAACCAATCTAAAAGCAGAATAAACAAGGTCTTGACAATTTGCCTAAAGCTTGAGAAGGAGGGGGACAACTTCACCTTTCTAGGTAGGGAGATCTGTCACCTGGGATGTCCAAACAGAAAGGGCCCAGGCTACCCAACATCTGAGCGTGATGAGATTCAGTGACCTGTCACTCAGGACCAGTTCAGCACCATCTGTAGTCAGCTAGCTCTTCAGATAGATCTGTCTCAAATCTTTGAGGGTTTTGGAAAAGAGAATCAGCACTTGTGCCCAGAAACAAACTAGCAGCCAGATGGGATGGAACAAAATCAGAGCACCAGGCTCCAAAAAGCAAGCTCTATAGAGTTCACTTCTTGCAAGAAATAGTTTAGCCCCAATAGTCTCTGTCTTACACAGAGAAGCCACATGGCAACACTAGGTAAGAGTTTTGGCTCTCATGGTTAAAGGACCCCTGGACGGTTAAGTCCAGTCAAAGGCGACTATAGGGTTGCGGCGCTCATCTCGCTTTCAGGCCGAGGGAGCCGGTGTTTGTCCGCAGACAGCTTTCTGGGTCATGTGGCCAGCATGACTAAGCCGCTTCTGGTGCAATGGCACACCGTGATGAGTGCCAGATTTCATGGAAACCCTGTTTATCTTCCCGCTGTACCTCTTTATCTACTTGTAACTAGTATGCTTTCAAACTTGGTAGATTGGCAGAAGCTGGGACAGAGCAACGGGAGCTTGCCCCGTCACACAGATTCAAACCGGCGACCTTCCGATCGGCAAGCCCAAGAGGCTCAGCGGTTTAGACCACAGCGCCACCCGCTCCCTGGTCTCATTGTACAGGCTGGTAACATGCAGGGAACCCTGAGTGAGGACAAAATTTGGCACCTTCCACTCTCTCACCTTCCATTCTGTGCATCTCTTCAGGAATGTAGATTCTTTGGGATGACTTGAGATCTATTTTATGGCATGGAATATATACGTGCCCATACACTCACATACATACACACACAGAGAGAGTTCCTGATTTCCTGATTTATGAGATGTTTATAGATGTATACTGTAATTATGTTATATTTTGATGTCTTGTGTCTTGCGTTTGTGTCTTTTGTTTATTCTATTTATTTTATGTACAACTATTATTTTTTCTTATGCACTTATGTGCTGTGGTTTTGTGATTTATGGCTTATGTTCCTTAAAATGTGAAAATCATTATTTATTATTGTTAGCAGCAGTGGCATGTGGAATACCTCGCATGCATGTGTGTGTGTGGGAGAGAGAGAGAAAGAAAGAAAGAAAGAGTCTGACGGAACTGAGATGGCTAAATCGCTTAGAGAGTTTTCTTGAAATGTAAAGCAGTACCCAAGCTGCCTGTTGCACAGTCTGCATTAGGAAGATTCATTATTCCAGTACGGGGCAGTGGCAGGGGAATGGGAATGGGAATTCCCTCCATTTCTCTCTTTTTATTATTATTATTTTTTATAAAAATGCTTTATTTTAATGTTCCAAATTAAAATACATACACATATTTCCGACAAAACATACACAACCTACAGACATTTTTCAACATCTTAAAAACCAAACACTCCATCATACTTTCCCTCCATTTCTCAACAACTTTCTCTACTTGCCATCCAAGTCACATCTGGTTGGCAACCACAGGAAGTAAATAATGGGCCAGACAGCAATGGTGGCTGGTGCCCATTATGACAGGCAGGGCAGGAAGACCAAATGGTAGGTGTAACCTGAGCCAATGGCAGGCTTGTTGTTGTTCAGTCGTTCAGTCGTGTCCGACTCTTCGTGATCCCATGGACCAGAGCACGCCACAGGCACCCCTATCCTCCACTGCCTCCCGCAGTTTGGCCAAACTCATGCTAGTCGCTTCGAGAACACTGTCCAACCATCTCATCCTCTGTCGTCCCCTTCTCCTTGTGCCCTCCATCTTTCCCAACATCAGGGTCTTTTCCAGGGAGTCTCCTCTTCTCATGAGGTGGCCAAAGTACTGGAGCCTCAGCTTCAGGATCTGTCCTTCCAGTGAGCACTCAGGGCTGATTTCCTTCAGAATGGATAGGTTTGATCTTCTTGCAGTCCATGGCACTCTCAAGAGTCTCCTCCAGCACCATAATTCAAAAGCATCCATTCTTCGGCGATCAGTCTTCTTTATGGTCCAGCTCTCACTTCCATACATTACTATTGGGAAAAGAATAGCTTTAACTATATGGACCTTTGTCGGCAAGGTGATGTATAGTTAAAGCAGGCACAGCCAACTAATTATATGACTCTGCTGAGTCGTACAAGATGCAACCCCGAGACCAAGGAGGAGGAAGTGGCCAGGGCAGGTGCATCGCCATGGCTGAATGTAACTTGGGGGCTGGCAGACTGAGGCTGGTGGGGCAAGTGCCCTAGTTGCCCTAAGAGATCTGACTGCACTATTAGATCGTCCCTGTTCCAGCAGGGCTTGCTATTTTGTACATAATGCGGCAAACCAGGAAAATGCGAACCTTCCATACCGCCGCCCCGTAATTCTCCCATTCCAGTGACAGCTCCTTCCACACTGTTCAGCTCATGTTATTACGAGCCCCATTGTTTGAAGAGTGCGTACAATTTGCCTGACATCCCCAACAAATGTAAACTGGATAAAGATCTCCCAGAGTCCCAGAATATGCCAGCCTCCCTTCCCTGCAGGCCCTCTGACGTTTACATCATCTGTCAAGACATTCCTGTAAAACAGCTACATCCCTTAAAAACTGCTTCTGCTAACTTGGCGGCCCCCCCCCCGCCCGTTTTGTATCCTCTGCAGATCTAGAGCTGTTGCCTGATGCAATGCTGGTTGACATAGTTAATGAATGCATTTAAAAGCCTCAGAATGCAGCCCTGCGGGCTTCATCTCCTGCTTCTAAAATCCTCAAACATACCTTGGACAGCATGCCACTACTCTCAGCCGATGAGCCTCCCTTTTACATACCTGTCTAAATAATTGATCTCCTAACTTATATTTAGAGGGTAACAATGCATCATGCAAAGCTCCAACAAGCTCAGTTGGAATTACGCTCTTTTTAAGGCAAGAATTATTACATTACCGCTCACATCAAGATTCTGACATCTTAGCTGAAGTGAACAGTGCTTTTCACAATGTAGCGCAAGTTGATTATAAGGAAAGGTGTTACTGCCTCTCTCACACACACACACATGCACACAAACATGCAAAGTGGGCAGATTTCCATCCCTCTCCCCCCCCTTCCTGCAATATTAGAATGTTATAATCAAAGTTCATCTCGTTCACACTTGCTGATACAGACCCATTCACTGCTACAACATCCCTGACAGGGTGGTCATTCAGCCTCTACCCAAAAACTCTAACAAAGGAGAGCCTACAATCTTCCAAGGCAGATCATTCCACAGTTGAACAGCTTAACCCACTGGGAAGTTTAAGTAAGTTCTTCCTGCTTCTCCTCTAAAACATTTTTCTTGTTATTTAAAGGCACTACTTTCTAGGACGCGGGTAGCGCTGTGGACTAAACCACAGAGCCCAGGGCTTGCCGATCAGAAGGTTGGCAGTTCGAATCCCTGTGATGGGGTGAGCTCCCGTTGCTCGGTCCCTGCTCCTGCCAACCTAGCAGTTTGAAAGCACGTCAAAGTGCAAGTAGATAAATAGGTACTGCTCCAGCGGGAAGGTAAACGGCGTTTTCGTGTGCTGCTCTGGTTCACCATGCTTAGTCCTGCTGGCCACATGACCTGGAAGCTGTACACCGGCTCCCAGAGCTAGTAAAGCGAGATGAGCACTGCAACCCCAGAGTTGTCCACTACTGGACCTAACAGTCAGGGGTCCCTTTACCTTTACCTTTACTTTCTGCTTTGCATTGTCAATGTGGCAGCCCTACAACTACTGGATTTGAAGGGGGCATCTTACCCACAGAATTGACTGGCAGTAGACAGAAGAGTCACAAAATGTTGTGCATGACATTGTTTAATGAGATGGTTGTTGGATCCTGCTGCATAACATAAGGCTTACCCCATATATACCAAATCAATCACTGTGGTCTGCAGGATAATTGGGTTTTTACCACGAGTGTCTATTTTGTACGGTTTTAGTTTTGTTTTTGATGCATCCGGGATTTATTTATTTATTTATTTATTTGCAGGGGGTGTTTTTCACTGTTTTCAATTATCACCAATTTTGCAGAAAGTGACTAATGCATTAGAGCAACAATGATATGCTTTCTGATGTGTTTAAGTTTGTATGGTATTTATTCAATGCAGGGTTTAATATATTGCAAACCACCCTGCAAAGGGTGCTGGTGTTCTTAGTCACTGTTTTCAACACCTGCTGAAGACTTTTTGTTTGGATAAGCATACAAAGACATATAACTCTATTATGTACATTTTAAAATAAATAAATAAATAAATCCTCGTATGTAGACTTATGATGACAGCTTAAAGTACAGAGCACAAGTGAATCAGGGCTGGTCCAACAAATTATGCAGCTTGAGGCACTGTTATTGTTGTTGTTGCTTACATTTGCATACCACCCTTCATCTGAAGATCTCAGGGCAGTTCGCAGCACAAAAATACAAAAAAGTAAACACCAAAGGCATAGCAGAAACAAGAACAAACCAAACCAATACCTCCGCAAGACAAAACGGCACACGCCCATGTTCCACATTCAGAAGCTGACCAGCCTTCAGTGAGGTGCCTGCCTGGGGGAATGGCTATGGGGGAATGGCTAAGGCTCAGGAGGAATGGCTGCCATTCAGTGCTATGTTATAACAAGCAAGCTTAGACGAAACAAGCAAATGCCCATGTTAACTTCCCATAAAATACAAGGGATTCCTGATACACATCCAACTCTCTAGAGACTGCGATCTACTCCCTGTATAATAAAACTGGCAATGATCTACCCATTGTCATTGCCAAGGGTTGTTGAGCGTTTTTTTGGGGGGGAGCACTGTCCAGAGTTGTTGAGCTTACAAACCAGCAGGGGCGTAGCAAGGGGGCGAACCGCCCCATGTTCCATAATGGTCGGGGTGACCAATTATCAAGGAACTATTACTGGCCTACTAGGGCGGTTCATAAAAAACTTTTTTTTTAATGCCCACTCCAAAGGTCTTATCTTACTATACTAGGGATTATATAGCTATATATGAAATTTCATGCATATCGGTTAATATCTTGACCCTCCTCCACCAAAATAGCTGTTTACTTGGCTGTTTTCCTATGTCGTGAAGGCTGAAATTTCAGTTCCCAACCCTAACCCAGTTGAAAGCCATCTAATTAGGCATCTAATTTGATTTTGAGATGTTTTTAGGAGGTAATTTAATTATTGTTTGATTTTATACCAATGTTATGTATCTGATGTTAGCCACCCTGAGCCCGACTTCGGCCGGGGAGGGCGGGATATAAATAAAAGTTTATTATTATTATTATTATTACTTGCTATTATTCCTTTGTAAGAAAATATGAAATAACGTAAAACCATTTTTGCAGGGGGGGGTGTCAATGAGGGAGGGGTTGACAAGAAATTTTCCGCACTGGGTACCACCTGACCTTCCTACGCCTCTGCAAACCAGTAAGCCGTCTTCCGTGCTTAAAACACTGTTCCGCCAACGCACGGAATTCAAGCTTTCAGAGCCGCGGCGGCAAAGGGACAGAGTGCTGGGGGCGGGCTGCTGCACGATCAATCTGGAACACACAGGCGATCCCCTTTATGAATCCCGCGATCGACCTGGAGCACACCGGGGATCCACCTATCGATCGCGGTCGACCTGTTGAACATGTCTGCTGTAGCTGGTCTGACTGAAACAAGCCAAGTTGCAACTAGTTCCACATCTTTACCCCAAATTAGGATGCTATCCTGTACTCATTTCCCTGGGAGTAAGCCCCATTGAACTCGGCGGGGAAATGTGTATAGGATTGTTCTGTCTGTCATTCAAGTAGCACAGCCTTAGGAGGGTGTGGTATAGCATCCCTGTAATGTTATTATTATTATTATTAAAGTGCATTGTCCAGAAAAAAATATTGCGTCGATGAGCAGATTTGAAAGATGCGTACATATAAAATCCACCCTTGAAGCAGGACCTCATCAGCAGGTATTGCTGATACGATGGATCATATTTTTATTACTATATTCCTGTATATTACATACAGGTATTCCTTATTAATTTTTGCACATGAAAATATATTAAAAACAGACGAAAACAAAGAAGCAATCAAAATCCATGGCAACCACATAGTAAGAAAATATAAATATATTAAGCTGTTCTTCAAATTGTTTCTAACCGTCTATGGTTGCATTTAAAAAAAAATACACCAGTACATAACAAAACTGATCTATTTTTCAATAAATAAATTATCAGTTGTCTTTCTACCTCCACCCCCTACAGTATGAGTTAATCTTACCATTGTGAGCCAGTTCTTGTACTTTCATCATACAAGGCTCTTATTGAAAGGGGGGGCCTTTTAATTAAAGATAACATTCACAGAATTCAGTTATTACAGTTGTCGTCCCCCCCCCCACACACCCCTTACATTTCTGGCTGTTGCTTTGGATTGTGAGTAAATGGGTTACTCTCAGTGGTGACAGAGAGAGGCTATCTGCAGAATATCACGGGGAATGTAACTTGTAATGTTCCAAACCATGTACAGGTGAAACTCGAAAAAATTAGAATATCGCGGAAAAGTCCATTTATGTAAGCAATTGTTTTCATTAGCTACTGGAGTTTAATATATGAGATAGACTCATGACATGCAAAGCGAGATATGTCAAGCCTTTGCTTGTTATAATTGTGATGATTATGGCGTGCAGCTGATGAAAACCCCAAAGTTGAAATTGTTAATTTGGGGTTCTCATCAGCTGTACCCCATAATCATCACAATTATAACAAATAAAGGCTTGACATATATATCGCTTTGCATGTCACGAGTCTATCTCATATATTAGTTTCACCTTTTAAGATGAATTACTGAAAGAAATGAACCTTTCCACGATATTCTAATTTTTCGAGTTTCACCTGTAGACCACTGTCACTGGCATAAATGGAGGAAGCAGGTGGTTGTTTCTTTCCTGCCAATATGATTCCGATGAAGAATAGGGATCATCCAAACAGATAAATGGATCTGCCTTCCACTTGGATTTATTCAGAAGAGATTTATCTGAAATATTTCTGAAATGTCTCATCTTTGTATTGATGATTCTTTGATGAACCAAAGTGTCTTGATGTGTATTTTGAGCAACTTTTACACGCCTAGTGTATTATTACTGTTTTATTTATGGGTCACGTTTTGCATGCGCGTCAAGACAATTTGCGAACATACAAAAGCAGCTAAAAATAGCTCTAAAAACAGCACTAAAGTAACTGGAAATAGGGATAAAAACAATGCAAAATGAACATTTAAGGCAGAGACCTTTTCACCAAGCTGGAAAAGCTTGTCTAAACATTTGAAAAATGTCTACAGTTGCTTTTGGGAAGCACAGGAAGTGTGGGCTCCTGTCATCTCTCAACAGGGATGCTGTTCCACAGGACAGAGTAGGCACATTGAAAGCCTTGCTTTTAGACTCTGAGAGATCTGATGATGTGCTGTGTGTACCTTTAGGTGTTTGTATTTTCAATGTTTTATCCTTTGCGCTCATGTGTTGTATACCATTGCCATCGCGGTTTGTTTTCTTATCTTGTCCTGGGGCTGCATGCAGTGCTCGAGCTTCACTGTAGGTCTTGATCTTAATGAAGGGGGTGAGATGTTATCCAATAAAAGGATTTGTTCTGTGTTTTAAAGGTCTGCTCGTTCTTTCAATTAACCTTTCCCAAGTGGCACACGCTGTACCCATGTGAGCCAGTCGGCACTTTATGTTCGGGAATTCAAATGCCTTTCTGGAATTAGGCAAATAACAGCCGTCTGTTTTGAGAAGGAAGGGACATTGCACGGGTGGTTAATAATCTTCCTGGGCAGAGTTCTGAAGAATGCAGAAGGCATAACGTGGGCGGCAGCATTCTGCCTAAGACCGACATCCAAGAAGGTTATTGCCACTTTTTCTGAAGGACAAGATTTCCTGGGGTACCCTGTACTGGTGGGCCAAGGGGCAGCCCTCTCTTGCTAAATGAGACAATTAAAAGACATTTCTGGTTTTGAGGCTGTAATCCTTTGCATGTTTACATGGGGGGGGGGAAGAACACCATTGAACTCTGTGGGATGTAAACATGCATGGTGTAGAACAGAAATGGGGGGGGGGAACCTGTGGCCCTCCTGAGGTTGTTGTTCCACCAGAGCCAATGTAGTGTGGTGGTTAAGAGTGGTAGACTCATAATCTGGTGAACCGGGTTCGTGTCTCCGCTCCTCCACATGCAGCTGCTGGGTGACCTTGGGCTAGTCACACTTCTCTGAAGTCTCTCAGCCCCACTCACCTTACAGAGTGTTTGTTGTGGGGGAGGAAGGGAAAGGAGAATGTTATCCACTTTGAGACTTCTTTGGGTAGTGATAAAGTGGGATATCAAATCCAAACTTCTCCTCCTCCTCCTCCTCTTCTTCTTTTCTGATCCATTGGCCCTGCTGGGTGGAACTGATGGGAACTGGAGTACAATGACACCCAGAGGGCCACAGTTCGCCCAGCCCTGCTGCAAATGCACCAAAGTTACATATGGCATTCTGTTGAGGGGGAAGGGAACAGACCACCACCTGCTTCCACAGGAACTTCCTAAGTCAGAAAACTGGCTCAATATTGTCTGCTCTGACTGGCAGCAGCTCCAGAAAAACTGATACCTGCATGCCAGGCAGATGTTCTGCCACTGGACTGCTGCTGGACTGCTTCTATTGTGGCAGACTATTGGCCCACATAGCTGAATATTGCCTAGTTTGGACTGGCAGCGGTTCTGCAGGGTCTCATTTCCCTCTGACCCAAGAATATTTTAGCCAGATATGCCGTGGGCTAGATCTGAAGCCTATGGCATGCACTTCACAGAGCAGCTTTCCCCAGCCTGGTCTCCTCCAGATGTTTTGGACTGCAACTCCCATCAGCCCCAGGGAGCATGGGTCAGGGAGGATGTGAGTTGTAATCCAAAATACATGGACTGGACCAGTATGAGAGAAGGCTGCCCTTAGGAATGGATGGATTTGTTTGTTTCAGGTTCTCTGATTTTTCTCAGTCTTGTTCAGTTCTACAAATTTCTGCAGCCATTTGCAAACTGTAGTTATTTTTTTAAAAAATCAGCCAGCATTTTAGTGCAAATTTCTCCTAATAAACACATTTCTGTATGCAGCTTTGATGAATGCACACATCATTGCAAGCCGCTTGCCCAAATATGCAGCATTTTTGTATGTCACTCTCACTGTTTGCATTTTAATGCATATTCCCCTCCCCCCAATACGATGCATCTCTGGACCAGCTTTCTGGTTGGTGATCTGCAATGCAAAATTCAGAGAAGTGCCAATTTCAAAGGAGAGTTGTGTTTCTGGTGCATGCCTTGGTTCAAAAAGTGCAAATTAAGTAGTTTTTAATTAAAATGTGAACAGAATCAAATTCCATTAAGGCAAAACTAGATATGATGTTATCCATGTTTTCATTCCTTGCAAAGCTGCTCACCTCCCCACCCACCTTTTAAAAATGACAGGCAACAACCATAGAATAATAGAATCATAGAGTTGGAAGAGACCACAAGGGCCATCCAGTCCAACCCCCTGCCAAGCAGGAAACACCATCAAAGCATTCCTGACAGATGGCTGTCAAGCTTCTGCTTAAAGACCTCCAAAAGAAGGAGACTCCACCACACTCCTTGGTAGCAAATTCCACTGCCGAACAGCTCTCACTGTCAGGAAGTTCTTCCTAATGTTTAGGTGGAATCTTCTTTCTTGTAGTTTGAATCCATTGCCCCGTGTCCGCTTCTCTGGAGCAGCAGAAAACAACCTTTCACCCTCCTCTATATGACATCCTTTTATATATTTGAACATGGCTATCATATCACCCCTTAACCTTCTCTTCTCCAGGCTAAACATACCCAGCTCCCTAAGCCGTTCCTCATAAGGCATTGTTTCCAGGCCTTTGACCATTTTGGTTGCCCTCTTCTGGACACGTTCCAGCTTGTCAGTATCCTTCTTGAACTGTGGTGCCCAGAACTGGACACAGTATTCCAGGTGAGGTCTGACCAGAGCAAAATATAGTGGTACTATTACCTCCCTTGATCTAGACACTATACCCCTATTGATGCAGCCCAGAATTGCATTGGCTTTTTTAGCTGCTGCATCACACTGTTGACTCGTGTCAAGTTTGTGGTCTACCAAGACTCCTAGATCCTTTTCATATGTACTGCTGAACCGTTTTATGCTTGCCCAATATGTGTGGGACCATGACCACGTGCATCACTGCAACCCAGAATTGGCCTGAAAAGGGGGCGAAGAGGACTTAGGTCCACTCTGCCAATGCGCACGGACGTCAGGAACATAACCCCCATGCGAAACGGTCATTGCCTGTATTTACACATTATTAGCTTTAGCATAATAATGTGTAAATACACAGCGGGTATTAAATGTTAAATACACAGCTTTAGCATAATAATTTGTAAATACACAGCGGGTGGCGTTGTTGGTTAAACCACAGAGCCTAGGGCTTGCTGATAAGAAGGCCGGCGGTTCGAATTCCCATAGCGGGGTGAGCTCCCATTGCTCAGTCCCTGCTCCTGCCAACCTAGCAGTTCGAAAGCACGTCAAAGTGCAAGTAGATAAATAGGTACTGCTCCGATGGGAAGGTAAACGGCGTTTCCGTGTGCTGCTCTGGTTCACCAGAAGCGGCTTTGTCATGCTGGCCACATGACCTGGAAGCTGTACGCCAGTTCCCTCGGCCAGTAAAGCGAGATGAGGGCCGCAACCCCAGAGTCGGACACGACTGGTCCTAATGGTCAGGGGTCCCTTTACCTTTACCTTAGCTTTAGCATATACTTGTCCACAGATAAAAGTAAATCCTAAAAAGTAAATCACATGCATTTCTTTTATCCCCATGTGCAGCACAATTTGATACATGGCAACTCAAAATTAAAGCAACTCCCACTATTTTCAGTGGAGCTTCCCCCAAGGGATGGGTGCACAATGGCTGCAGCCTTATTCCCTTCCCCACCCCTCCAGCCTTCCTGTTTCCTTGGCAAACACAGTGCTTGCAAATTGAAATCAATCAATCAATCTCTTTATTTGTGTGCCATCTTTTCATGCTCAAAGTGGCTTACAACATATAAAAATTACATAACTTCCAATGCAAAAAAGTAGTCAGAAACAATAAACAAGGCATTAGAAAGTACACAACCAAAGCGATCTATTTCCACATAAATCGTAAGATGCAAGAAATTGACAGGAGCAACAGCAACAACAAACGCCATGGCCCCAGCAAAGCCTGCTAAACTACACCCCAGCCCAAGATCCTCCAGAAAAGTCCCTTCCAATTCAAACTTGAGATTTTTAAAAGAACCTCCTATTCCTACACATAAACCTTGTGCATGGAACAAAGAAGTACAGAAGAGAAAAGAAAAAAAGGAAGAGAAAGAAGAAGGAAAAGAGAAGGGCGGCGAATCTTTTCAGTATCCATATTTCACTTGAAACCAAAATAAGCTTGGTAACCTCTTAATTCCACCCACCCACCCCCGAAAAACCTTTCCTCAATCAAATTCTCACTGCCTGAACTGAAAGCAAGAAAGTTTGGTCATGCACAATATTTATTTATTCATTCATTCATTCATTCATTCATTCATTCATTTAGGGTCTGGTGACTTCCGTTTCAGTGTATCTGAAGAAGTGTGCATGCACACGAAAGCTCATACCAAGAACAAACTTAGTTGGTCTCTAAGGTGCTACTGGAAAGAATTGTTTTTTTTTAATTTTGTTTTGACTATGGCAGACCAACTCGGCTACCCACCTGTAACTGGAAATATTTATTATTGTTAGCATTATTTATTAAATTTATAATACCACCCTTCGTCTGAAGACCACAGGGAGGATTACTGTTTAAAAACACCAAGCACATAACATAATAACCAAAAAGTCCACCTTCAAATAGGAAGGGCACATTAGGAAAATGAACATCCTCATTTGATCCTAACGTGCTATACTTCACCACCACCCCAATCACCTAGTATCAGCCAGTACACAGTTGTTTGCCCAAGGAATTTAACCTGGAATCACTGTGTGTATTAGTATACTTATACAGGACTTTCAAATTGTTCGCCTACAGGAGGAGGAAGTTGGGTTTATCCATCATCGGTAGCTCAGTAGCCAACTTTGGCAACGCTAACAACAAGCTCAGCTTCGAGCGCCTGCTTTAATCCAATTGCTTCCTGGGGGCTTCAACAGCTGCCGATCAGTAAACATGACAATTAAGCATTTTGCTGAGCTGGAGCCTTAAAACATCCCAAGTGAAGACAGACTTGACATCTAAAGAAGATGCCCTGTAGATTTCTTAGCTACGGAGTGAGCCCAGCTCCACAAGTGATCCAGCAGACATGCATACCAGCAAACCACGTCGGTGTTGCCCGTCTCTGCCTGCAATACTTTGGCTGGACTTACCCACCTACTTGATCCCACTGCTGCCGCCTCCATCTTCTCCACCTGGGGAAAGTTCGCAATGCACCTGAGAACAAGCCTTTCATATTACAGCTGTTCTTGCTGCAATATGGATCTTATGCGGGAGTGGCTCCCTATTCCTTCAAGGATGATGAACACTGAAGCAAACCACACTTTGTTATGGCAAGGCTCCACGCCTCTTGGAGCTAGCCTGTACTTCTGTATTGCTATCGGCCATGCACTGAGTTTGGGGTGGCTAATTTGCCAGGTGGCGCTGTGGGTTAAACCACAGAGTCTAGGGCTTGCTGATCAGAAGGTCGGCGGTTCAAATCCCTGCGACGGGTTACCTCCCATTGCTCGGTCCCAGCTCCTGCCAACCTAGCAGTTCGAAAGCACGTCAAAGTGCAAGTAGATAAATAGGGACCGCTCCAGCGGGAAGGTAAACGGCGTTTCCGTGCGCTGCTCTGGTTCGCCAGAAGTGGCTTAGTCATGCTGACCACATGACCCGGAAGCTGTCTGCAGACAAACGGCAGCTCCCTCGGCCAATAAAGCGAGATGAGCGCCGCAACCCCAGAGTCGGACACGACTGGACCTGGTGGTCAGGGGTCCCTTTACCTTTAGATGCTGTTGGACTACAGCTCCTATCATCATGGACTTCTCCCTGTTACAGATGCTCCCAGCTCACTAAGCCCCGTTACCTTCTCAGCTTCCAGCACCTCCTCTTCCCAGTCTTCTCCCTCTGACCACTCATTGTTGTCCTACCACCACACCCCGGGCTCTGAACTTTCTTCCCTTGGTGGTTCCCCAGGTGGTTCCTCTCACCATTCGTCTGCATTCAACCAGGGCATGGCATCATCTCTGACCATCACCCATCTAGCCTTTGCCAGAGTGATGAACGTTTGAGTTCCTGGAGCTTTTTAGCTATGGTTAAATTTTGTTATTCTGTATTTCTGTTGATGAAGTCCTTTCCTTTGAAGAAACTGTACCAGTGAAACGGAGAGACCTCCAGCTAGCCGCCCATCGGAGGACAGACGAGGACGTCTGAGGGACTTTGCTGTATACACCACATCTATGAACATTTATTGTACAATCCCTCTACAGCACATAGTATTACATATTGAACTTTTGCACTTTAAGAGTCTATTATATCTGAAAGTATGCTATAGGCTATATCCTTTGAGGAGACATCTGTAGATATGTGTTAGGTTATGTTACTTTCGGTCAAATTGTTTTTATAATATATTTTCATAGTTCACATTTCAGAGTTTTTCACGGTTTTGTGTATTTCATATTATTTCCATGATTGTCTGTTGGTTTTTGCCCATAGGAACATAGAAAGCTGCATTATACTGAGTCAGACCATTGCTGCATCTGGCTCAGTATTGTCTACACTGACTGGCAGATGTTCTCCTGAACTTTGGCTGGAGGCCTCTCTCAATCCAACCTGGAGATGCTGGGGATTGAACCTGGGACCTTGTGCAGGAAAAGTAGGTGCTCTGTCACTGAGCTATGGTCCATGTCTGGGTCACTGGATGCAGAAAATATGGATTTGATAGCAAGTTTTCCTCATGGGGGTTAAATGCAGGTTCTCTGCTTTCTACCCCATCATTTTAGTTATGTGTGAGGTCTGTCAACCTCAGAAGTGTCCTAGCCATGACACCGAAGAAGAAGAAGAAGAGTTTGGATTTGATATCCCGCTTTATCACTACCCAAAGGAGTCTCAAAGCAGCTAACATTCTCCTTTCGCTTCCTCCCCCACAACAAACACTCTGTGAGGTGAGTGGGGCTGAGAGACTTCAGAGAAGTGTGACTAGCCCAAGGTCACCCAGCAACTGCATGTGGAGGAGCGGGGACGCGAACCCGGTTCCCCAGATTACAAGTTTACCGCTCTTAACCACTACACTACACTGGGATCTCAGGGAAGACTCCAAAGATTTTTTTAAAAATACATTATTGTTTGGCTCAGGGGGGCAGCAGAAGTTTGATGAAGAAGGCATGCTCTTCCATTTCAAGAGGAAAAGGTTTCTTCTGGCCAGGGGTGTGACCAGCCACCTTCCTCAACAGTTACCTCCAAGTCCTGCTGTGATGGGATCAACTCCCATTTCCCAAGGTTGCTACCAAAGCCACACAGCCACACCTCCTGTTGAAGGATTGAGTGAAGTTATCCTTGTAAGATACTAATGAACAGCAAGTCTCTCAAATGCAGGCAGATAATTATATGTCTGAGGAGACGGGAGTCTACTTCTTCAGCCAGGCTTGGTGCCTCAGGGGCGCTACCTATTTTTCAGCTTATTTTAATTTCATCGGTCAAATCAGACATTTTGGAAGCCACACAGCGAAGGCAAACAACACCTTGATCACCCCGGTTTTCCAACTCCCATGGCATGGTTTCTCTGCTACCTTCTCCTCCTCAATAGCTCCAGGAATTGAGAGATTTGATCAAAACACACCCATATTGTTGCTTCATACCATATTTTGAAATTAATGTTGCCGTCACAAAGTCTTGCCTTGCTTATTACATGTGCTAGTCTCGCCATTGCTGTGTTATCTACTGCACCTTGATGACAGATTCATGCTCGACACAGACACTGGTAATTGGCATATTAATTGGTTTTCAAGGACTCCAAAGCAGAGCTCTTAACATGTGCCAGCAGCAAAGTTTCTTCTGGCCAAGAAGAGAGGAGTGGTGACTCAGGAGGCTGGATTATTCTTAAGGGGACAATGCAGACTTAATGCTCTGTGCCAAAACACAACTTATTAATCACCTAAATGCTGGTAACCTAAACATCATAGACCTAATAAAGTACTTCTGTCCTGACATGTAAACCCAGACTCCAGATTCCCCCCCCCCATTCCTTTTCTTTTCTTGACCAGGAGAAACTTTGCTGCAGGCATATATGAGGAGGTCTGCTTTGGAGTTAGATAGAACCCTCTTAATGCACCCGTTAAATTAGGTAAAGGTAAAGGGACCCCTGACCGTTAGGTCCAGTCACGGACAACTCTGGGGTTTCGGCGCTCATCTCGCTTTACTGGCCGAGGGAGCCGGCGTACAGCTTCTGGGTCATGTGGCCAGCATGACTAAGCCGCTTCTGGCGAACCAGAGCCGCGCACGGAAATGCCATTCACGTTCCCGCCGGAGCGGTACCTATTTATCTACTTGCACTTTGACGTGCTTTCGAACTGCTAGGTTGGCAGGAGCTGGGACCGAGCAACGGGAGCTCACCCCATTGCAGGGATTCGAACCGCCGACCTTCTGATCAGCAAGCCCAAGGCTCTGTGGTTTAACCCACAGCGCCACCCGTTAAATTGTCAATGCCCTAAAGTTAGTGTTCTAACAAAACATCTACCATGAAAAAAATTAAGGCCATTCTCCTGCTTAGTGACCCCAGTTATTTAAAAGGTAGTAGGCTAGTCTTTGCTTCGGCTGCAAGGCTAAGCAGAAAAGGGATCACATTGTTTGCAGATTATTATTCAAATGGCAGAATTGTTCTCTACAGCTTGCTTTCGTTTTATGCTGATGCTGGCTTTATTGTGGTGGTGAAGGTCGCATCCATGCCGTACATTAAAAGCACACGACTTTCCCCAAATAATCTGGGAACTGTAGTTTGTTATGGGCGCTAGCTATTGTAAATCTGCAAGGGGGAATCTATAGTTCCCTGGATTCATTGAAGGAAGCTGTGTGCTGTTAAATGCATGGTGTTGATATGTCCATAACTATTAAATTGATATTGTTTTAATTTATTTTCAGTGCATTTTTCTGATTGTGTTTAAAGTTTTATAAACCACCCAGAAGATCTGGTCGATGGGTGGTATAGAAATAGCATAAATGAATAAATAGCTAAATACAGTAGTACCTCGGGTTAAGAACTTAATTTGTTCTGGAGGTCCTTTCTTAACCTGAAACTGTTCTTAACCTTTAGCTAATGGGGCCTCCGGCTGCCGCCATGTGATTTCTGTTCCCATCCTGAAGCAAAGTACTAACCCAAGGTACTATTTCTGGGTTAGCAGAGTCTGTAACCTGAAGCGTCTGTAACCTGATGTAACACCGTAGATTAATAAATTGAAATACCTTTGAGTTATGTCCAGCTGGAACCAGAGCTGTGGTAGTATCTAGCAGGGGAGCGGCTGGTGCTGTGGTCTAAACACTATTGAGCCTCTTGGGCTTGCCAATCGGAAGGTCGGCAGCTCAAATCCATGCGATGGGATGAGCTCCTGTTGCTCTGTCCCAGCTCCTGCCAGCCTAGCAGTTCGAAAGCACACCAGTGCAAGTAGATAAATAGGTACTGCTGCGACGGGAAGGTAAACGGCGTTTCCGTGCGCTCTGGTTTCCATCACAGTGTTCCATTGCGCCAAAAGTAGTTTAGTCATGCTGGCCACATGACCCAGAAAGCTGTCTACGGATCTAACACACCACAGGTATCTTTCTAGCATAGAAGAACTTAAAATCTGTGCCCCTGGCAAGCCAAACCTCTTGTTTATATAGCCATAGTTTTATGATCAGAAAGTATTATGCAAATGAATGCTATTTCTCCAAACTGACGTGATTTGCATAAATATTGACATTTTGCATCATTTATTCTTAATACCTAAAGGTTTTTAAGAATCCCTTAAAAAAAAAAATTGGCACAAGGGTAGGAGAAGACATTTGGGAACCAAAGTGCAGCAGGAATACACAGCAAAGGGAACATGACTGAAGATTCTTAAGGCAAAACCAAAACAGCTGTGCACGACACAAACCCTCTGCTTCCTTTGGTGCAACATGAGATTGTTTTTGCGCCTATCATGACCTAACCTAATTAAGGCTGCATAACCAAGGAAGAGGGGAAGAGAAATTCAGTTCAGTTTGCATTTAAAGGCAACCCTACGTGATTCATACAACAAACTGAAACACAGCCATCTTTTGGAATTTGCCCTACTCCAGATTTCACAATGCAGCTCTCCAGCTAAGCAATGTGTAAACGAATGAATATATTGAGCCAAAGTGTTCATAGATATGCATATATAAGTGGAAATAATGTGCAAAATGTATTTCATTAGTGTAAATTGCTTTGCAAAAACGTGTATCTTGGGAGAAACTGCAAACAAGGGTGTGCAGAACTGAACCCAAGGTTAGAAAAATGAGAAATGGAGAGAAACAAAAATTGCCACATTCATATACCGGTATCTCTAATACCAACTCTTCCACTCCATTATTGTGCAAGCAATCCAAAATTAATCTATTAAGGGTGCAATCCTATTCTTAATTATGTGGGAGTAAACTCCATTTAACCACCCCTTTTGCTCCCATTTCTCTCTCTGAGTGTCTCATATTATGTTATTTTATATATTGACATCTTATTCTAAACAATTCTTTTCCCTTCCTTTAATGACAGAGGTTGTTGCTGTTTCCTTCCAGTTCTTTGCTGTCAATATATGAGCAACATATTTCCTACTAACATATGGAACTTAGTTGCTTTTATTCCTTTGAACATACTTAATAATAAAACTGTAGGATCTACTGGCACCCTACAATGAAAAGCCTTCTTTATTGTATCTGCTGCATGAATCCAAAATGTCTCGGGGTTGTATCCAACTAATTTCTACTCACTGAAATTTATGGATCACCATTAGTCATGCCCATTAATTTCATCAAAAGGACATGAAAGGGAAACTATGCAACTGCTGAACTAAGATTTTACATTCAGCCCTTAATAGGGACAGTGGCTTCGTCTCCCAAACTCTCAGGCTGTGTATAGGAAAGTTGTGCTATCAGCTATGATTGTTTTAGTGGATGATTGCTGTGCTTATCTTGTGTGGTGTAGTGGTTAAGAGCAGTAGACTCATAATCTGGTGAACCGGGTTCGCATCTCTACTCCTCTGATAGTTGGCCATATTGGCTGGGTCTAAAGATGTTTTTTTAAGAAGCGGTTTAATGACCGCCTCTTTCAGCGGGTATGGGAAGACTCCCTCGCAGAGGGAAGCGTTCACCACCCTGTGGAGCCCATCGCCCAGCCCTTCCTGGCTCGCTTTTATTAGCCAGGATGGGCAAGGATCAAGGAGACAGGTGGTCGGTTTCACTCGTCCAAGCAGCCTGTCCACATCCTCGGAGGTAACAGATTGAAATTCATCCCATGAAACATGACTTGACAGAGTTCACTTCCCCACTCCTCCACATGCAGCTGCTGGGTGACCTTGGGCTAGTCACACTTCTCTGAAGTCTCTCAGCCCCACTCACCTCACAGAGTGTTTGTTGTGGGGGAGGAAGGGAAAAGGAGATTGTTAGCCGCTTTGAGACTCCTTCAGGTAGTGAAAAGCGGGATATCAAATCCAAACTCTTCTCTTCTTCTTCTTCTATTTAGAGTTTCATCTAATGCCAGTCCCACTCAGAGTAGATCCATGGAAATTAATGGGCATGGCATGGCAAACTTGGGAACATTAATTTCAATGGGGCTACTCTGAGTAGGATTTAGTTGGCAAAAACAGTTGAGCTTTACATCAGGAGCAAAGAACCTTTGGTCCTCCAGATGTGGCTGAACTATAAGTGCCCTCAGCCCTAGCAAGCATGACTAATGGCCAGAGACGATGGGAGCTGTGGTTCAGCAACATCTGGAAGGCAAAAGGTTCCTCTGCTTTACATTGACCTGTTGCACACTTGAGTTGCAATGATATTTGTTTTTGTTTTCCCCCAAAAAATGTATTGATTTAAAAAAAAAACACAAACAACACATACAACAAAAAACATTACAAAAAATACACAACAAAAAATAAAAAACAATTAATTATATCTATCTAACCCGCTTTTATAACATTGTATATTGACTTCCTCACGCCCTCTGCTTTCCTTGTAAATCATCTTTTTTGTAATTTCTTTACCTTTTTATAATCTAATGTTAATATTAAAAACCACTTTCTCTTAATTTTTAACGCCTTAACATTACTTCATCTATATTTTAATCTACTCTTTACTGTGTGTATGTGTACACACAACAACAACAACAACGATGAAAACTTTTGCCACGACAAATCTGTCAGTGTTAAAGATATCACACGACTCCCTTCTCACCTACTTTTATGGTGCATCTCCACCAGGGCCGTCTTAAGTTTATGTGGCTCCGTGGTGCAAGGATCCCTCCAGAGCCCCCCACCCCCACGTTTCCCTCCAGGTGGGCAGCAGCTGGAGGGCAGCTCCTCCGGTGGGACAAAGGCTCCGGGCGCAGTGCAGTATGGAGGACGCGGGCGAGGGCGGTGAGCTGATGCTGGGAGGTGCCGCGTCCAGGCTCCGCCTCTTCCCTGGCACCCTCCAGAACTTGGCACCGTGGTACCCCGCGGCATTAGCCTCTATGGCTAAGATGCCCCTGATCTCCACCCTCCTCCTCCTCCTCCTCCTCCTCCTCCTCCTTTGGTGATCCCTCATAGCCAAGTAAGATTGCCTTTCATGAACGCAGTCTTAACAGTGAGTCCGTAAGTGACTGTGGAGGCCAATTCTGGATCCACGCATCCTTCCACAGTGGGGACATAAGGTTTCCGGGCGGGAGTTGATCATGGTGAGGGTTTGCCAAGCATGCCTTCCTCTTAGAACATTTCTCCCTTTCGTCCTGAGTTCAAGCATCTTCAAAGCCCATGAAAACTTTGGTTTGGGCTGTTCTCCAATTGGAGCGCTCGCAGGCCAGTGTTTCCCAGTTGTCGGTGTTTATACTACATGTTTTTGTTTTTTTTAAAAAAAAGATTTGCCTTGAGAGAGTCTTTAAACCTCTTTTGTGCATCTCCACCCTCCACTCACCTGGGAGTGGGTAGGAGACCTTTAATTTCCACCAGAGCTACCAGATTCTATGCCACGTACAAAATTCTGTGGGAAATTCCTCAAGAGTGCAATTGTTGAAGATAAACTGCTCTGTTCCTTTAAGGACAAGGGCACACTATAAATCCCCAAGAGGTCTCAAAAGCTGCCCTCTGGAGACAGTCATCCTTCTCCTCTCCTTCTCGAGAGCTTCTCTTTGTTCTCCATTGCAACCCTTAATTTGCTATTGTGCTTGTGTGCTGGGGGGGGGGGGGGAGTGGAGAGAAAGTCAGAGGATATTTGCGAGAGCTGTAAATAAAATAACCCAAGGAGTCGACAGACCAGCAACGGGGCTAATACTTAGCGCACAGTTTCAAAGCAAAGCCAATGCCTCCTTGGACAGAGCTGTCAGTGGCAAAAGGGCATAAATCCCATCTCTGCACCTTTTGTTGTCTAAGGAACTATGGAGAAGAAAGAGACGGTCATGCGGGGTGTGAGGAGGTGACCCTGAGCACACTCGGTCCCACACAGTAGGTGGCAGGGAACCGCCCTGTGACAAACAAAGGGAGGCATACCGTGACAATGAAAGGGTAACGTCTCACAAATGATGGACTGGAGGTCTTCTTTGGTGCCCGGGCTGTCTTATGTATGACTTTCATGGGAGAGTTTTTAAATAGGCATGTAAGTAGGGGTAGGACTCCTTTTACGGATAAAGGGCAACACCAGTCCTCTGTCCTTGATCTATAGCAGCTTATTCCCCATCTGCCCTGCTCCTGCTCCACAGCTGTTACCACCAAACCCACCTCCCAGCTGGGCACCAGCAGGGAGATGCATGCTAACGGGTGTCAAGGTGGGATGCACAAACCCCATGCATTTAAAGCACATTGTTATTTCCCCTAAAGAACCTTGGGAAGCGTGGTTTGTTAAAGGCTGCTGGGAACTGCTGTTCTATGAGGGGGTGAACTAGTTCTCAGGGTTCCTAGGGGTCCCAGCTTCCATCCCTGGCATCTCCAGGTAGGTCTGGGAGATACGGCCTGTCTGAAACCCCCGAGAGCTGCTGCCAGCCAGTTTAGACCAGTGCTAAGCTAGGTGGACCAATGGACTGGCACAGCATAAGGCAACTTTCTATGAATGAAAACACATTTAATCATAGCTGTCAAGTTTCGGATTTGAAAATAAGGGATCAGCAGTCTCACCTATCCCGGGGACAGTCACATGTCAGTGGTGGGCGGAGCCAGAAGCAAAAGTGGGCGGAGCAGCAATGTAAACTCCAAGCGGGCTCGGGCTCGGAGCGGAGCAAAGAGGAGGGCAGTCATGTGCTCTGCGTAATGGAGCCCCATTGTCTTCTTGTCTGATCCCATCAAAACAGGACAGGAAGCAGCAGCTGCTCAAAGGCAGCCAAGCTCCTCCCGCCAGCTAAACTTATTGGCCGGCTGAGGGGCTCAGCGGCAACGGATAGGGGCTGATGCAGGGGGAGGAATGCACCCCCCTGTAAGCACGGGAAACGGCTCCCACTTGCTTTGAGGGCTGAGGCTTTTCTCTCCAAGTAGGCAAGGTCTTCCCACCCAGTCCCTGGCCAGCAGAGGAGGAGCTGCTTCCATTAAAAACGGGAAATTTAAGGGAAATAAAAAATAAGGTAGAGCAGCGGGAAACTGCTTGAAATAAGGGAGAATCCCGGGGAAAACGGGATACTTGACAGCACTGCATTTAATTTTGAGCCCAATGCAGATACTAAGTGGGATGAAAGGCTCCACTTAAAAGACTTACTGGGAAAAGCTCTTCAATAGGCACCGAGAGGATGATAGAGACGGTGGCTGTCTGATATGTGATGGAAAGTGTGAGTTTCCGTCACACCAAAGGCCTGATTCCTACATCATGGGGGAAATACATTCTAATGGAATGGTATCCACAGAAGGGCCTCTCCTGCCGTGATCAGTTGGGGATATAAGGGGTGAGAATGAAATGATCTTCTTTCCCGTGGGGGTGGCTTAGTTTCAATAACTATTGTCACTTTCAAGTGGATCTTTTGCCCCTTTTTCGGGGGCGGGGTCTTTTTAAGCTGGAGAGCTGTGTTTTATCTATTGCATCAAATGAAGAAGAAATGAAATGAAATCCAATCTGGATCGTGGAGGGGCCCCTAGAAATGAGCATTCAACCCACTCACCCCAGGCTTTATTGCCGAGGGAAGGCAGGCTTCAGGATTCAGTGCTGGCCTGAAATGAAGCTTTTTGAAGCTGTTTCATGCACTTCAGAAACAGGTTGTTTTGTTTCATCTGTTTGCTTTGCAGTGCAATGGCAGGATAAATAAGAATGTCTTGCAAATATGGCTCATCCAAAAGCAGGTCCAAAGATTTGAAAGACACCCAATGTTGTGTGGAGATGGGGGTAGCAATGAATTCTGCGATGCATATCTCATTAGAATTCAAACCCATTAGGTGCAATGGGATTTATTCCTAAGTATAAGTGGATGACAGAGGTTATTCCTAAGTATAAGTGGACGACAGAGGACGAGATGGTTGGACACTGTTCTCGAAGCTACCAACATGAGTCTGCGGGAGGCAGTGGAAGACAGGAGTGCCTGGAGTGCTCTGGTCCATGGGGTCACAAAGAGTCGGACACGACTAAACAACTAAACAACTAAACAACTAAACAACTAAACAACAACAACAACAAATAAGTGCTACAGAATCAGTCGAAGTTGGGCAGGGCACGCGCAAAACCATTTCTTCTCAAATTGCTCAATGTCATGAATTTTTGACTGAATCACTCAAGATCTTTCCCTAGATCCTACTCTGGAACTTCAGCCTCTCCCTCACAAGGGCTCCCTTCTCACGCTTGTGAGGCTATGAAAGCCACCATCTAAAAATGCCTTCACAGCAGAAAAAGTCTACAGCCTGATTCTCAGCAGGTCCCTGGCTCTTCTGCTCCCAAGAAAACTCTGTCAAAAACGTGGGAACCTATTGAGCAGCTCTTGCAGGAAAGTATTATCAATACCGTATATACCCGAGTATAAGCCGACCCGAATATAAACCGAGGCACCTAATTTTCCTACAAAAATCTGGGAAAGCTTATTGACTCGAGTATAAGCCGGTTCACCTTTGCCGCTGTGGAGGAGGAGGAGGAACGAGCAGCCCGAAAGCAACCCTTTGGGCTGCTCCTTCCTCTTCTTCCTTTGCCAAGTTTGCATTTATGCGAGCAGTTCAGGAATGGAACAAGCTGCCTGGGGAGAGTAAAGAACCGCCGTTCTTGTACACTTCTTAAGGAATGGTTGACTGGGGAGAGCGGGTGGCGGCACGAGTGGAGAGAAAGGGCTTCTTTCTCGCCACCCCCACCACCCGCCTCACTCGAGTATAAGCCGAGGGCAGCTTTTTCAGCACAAAAAATGTGCTGAAAAACTAGGCTTATACTCAAGTATATATGGTATTATTATTTATTAAATTTGTATGCCGCCCTCCATCCGTAGATCTCAGGGTGGTTCACAGCATAAAAATACAACATCAAAATACATAATAAAAGCAAAAACAAAACGGTAGAATAGTAGGCACAAAGACACCTGGGAACAATGGTTGAGTCAACAGAAAATTCTCCAGTTTTCACATTAGCTCTCAGGGTTGAAGTCAATGTTAACCCTGCTCAGAGTAGACCTACTGATAGTAATTATTAACAGGGCTGAAGACTTTTTTTCCCCTTTGAGGCAAACAGAAAATACTGCCTCTACTGCCAAGCTACTCTGTGAGATCTTTGGAACTTGCAGGAGAGGCTCTCCCACAGACCACAGCGATCTACTGAGTGTCTAAGGGATAAGGCAGTCTCTCAAGTAACCTGGTCCTAGGCTGTATAGCAGGCTTCCTCAACCTTGGCCCTCCAGATGTTTTGAGACTACAGTTCCCATCATCCCTGACTACTGGTCCTGCTAGCTAGGGATCATGGGAGTTGTAGGCCAAAAACATGTGGAGGGCCGGGTTTGAGGAATCCTGCTGTATAGGGACTTACATGTTAGTACCATAGCTGTCAACTTTCCCCTTTTTAAGAAGGCAAGAAAAGGGAAAAGTTGACAGCTATGGTTAGTACCAACACCTTGAATTTAGCCTGATAGCAATTTGGCAGCCAGTGCAAATCCCACAAGCGAGGCATTGTATTCTGGTGGTAGTTTGCCCCCACAAGCAACCTAGCTGTCGCGTTCTGCACCAGTGGCAGTCTCCAGGGCAGCCCCACAGAGAGAGCATTTCAGCAATTCAGCCGTGAGATGAAAGCATGGGAACAATTGTGGAATATGGATATGAAATTTACAGCACGTTATGGTCTAAGAGAAAATGATATATCGATGGTACCTAACACCAAGTAAATTGGCAAAAAATGTATAAATCCAAATAAAATAAGTGTTGGAAATGTAAAGAAGGTTCTTTTTATCATATGTGGTGGTCTTGTAGCAAGGTTAAAGCTTACTGGGAAATGATATATGATGAACTGAAAAAGATGATTAAAAAACAAACAAACCAGAACCTTTCCTTTTGGGAATTATAGGGACAGAACTACCCAAACTTTACAGAAATTTATTCATCTATGCTACTACAGTGGCAAGAATGCTGTTGCCCAAAAATGGAAAGATGAAGAAGTTCCAGAAAAGGAAGAACGGATACAAAAACTTATGGAATATGCAGAGATGGCGAAACTTACCGGAAAAATAAGAAATCAAGATAACAAACTTTTTTTTATAAAAGAATGGAAATGGTTTATTGAATATTTGCAAATAAACTGAAAACAGATAAAAACATTGGCAGGATTACTGTAATAACCTGCAGTTTTATCAGAGTATAACAGAAAAATCTGAGGTCCCTTTTGTCAAGGGCCTGGAGTTGGAGCCTTCTACAGGCATAGCTGTCAACTTTCCCTTTTTTGTGGAAATTCCCTTATTCCAGCACTGTTTCCCATTGCAAAAAAAGGGAAAGTTGACAGCTATGGCCGTTTCCCAATGCAAAAAAAAAGAGGAAGGTTGACAGCTCTGTCTACAGGTAATGAAGCAGAGGACTCCAAAGAAGAAGGGGAATGGCATGTATGACTCACCCAAGAAGCGCTGTCATCTGATGAGCCTGCAAGGCTATTCTCCATCCTCTGACCTGGAGGACTCAATGGAGGACTTAGTGCAAACAGAGATTCCCCTGCTCCCTCGCCTCAGGATACTAAGGCAGAGCTCACAATTAGGGCCCCATTCACACCATACATTTCAAGCGCTACAATACCACTTGACACAGTCATGGGATTCTAGGAGCTTGGGGAGGAGGAACGGGACACTTGCTTTGTAATATACCAGAGTAATAGGAGCCCGTATACAAAAACCACATAATTAGGCCTACCAACGTGGCAACATCACTAGCGCTATCTCACAAAAAACTTGGGGAAATTATGACTTTGTGATGCATAAAATGGGTTGGATCCTGATGCTGATATTTATGTGTTTTGGGGTGGGGTTTCCCCCCCCCCTTCTTGAGAATGCTCCTGTCATTCTTTTTTTCCAGAGTGCATGGTATTGATTTGAATGATCTTTTCACCTCCATGTGTCTCCTCCTAATTCAATATCCTGTGTTGTAATTTTCTCCACCACCAAGTTAATGTTTAGCTTCCAACCTTGTTCAATCCTTTTTCTCCAATATCATTTCAATTGTATTCTCTCTCTCTCTCTCTCTCTCTCTCTCTCTCTCTCTCTCATTTCCCTGGTTTTTCCTTAGTCTCTTGCCTTCCTTTTTATTGTTCCTCTCTTTAAAACAGTTTCCTAGTGAAAATTGCTCTAAACATACAACATAATATTTGCTGCATATATTTCTCTACAGGAAATACGCAGAAAGCACCCTTTCTCATTGAAGAAAACCATGTCTGAGTAGGGATGGGGAAGAAATTCAGTTTTGTTTGCATTTTAATTAGAAACTACCTAAATCACATCCCTCAAAACAATGCAGAAACCGAAACGTAGGTACCCTCTGCAATTCATCCTTTCCCAAAACTTATAATGCAGTTCTCCAACCAACCAATGTGTCTATAAATGTATATATAGTAGGGGAAAGTGTGCATTATATTAATGAATATAATGGGGGAATTGCTTGCAAAAACATGTATATTAGTCAAAAATGCATACAAAAATGTGTTTATTGGGGAAATTTACACTAATATGCTGAGGAATTTTCACAAGGCTTTTTAAAAAAATTGCTGTGCAAATGTAGAGAACTAAACTTAAAATTCAGCATTCCCTTTTTTTGCTGCTGCATCACACAGTTGACTCATGTTAAGTTTGAGGTTCACTAACACCCCTAGATCCTTTTCACATGTACTACTAGTAAGCCAGGTGCCCTCCTGCCACACCTTATATTTGTGCACCTAGTTCTTTCTGCCTAAGTGCAGAAGCTTACATTTGTCCCTATTGAAATTCATTTTGTTAACTTGGGCCCAGGTCTCCAATCTGTTAAGATCGTTTTGAATTCCGATTCTGTCTTTTGCAGAATTAGCTACCTCTCCCAGTTTTGTGTCATCCGCAAATTTGATGCGCATCTCCTCAGTTTCTTCATCCAAGTCAATTTGTATGAACAGCGAACATTCATGAATGTTTATAGGAACACTGAACAACAGTGGATCCAGGACAGAACCCTGTGGCACCCCACTTGTCACTTTTTTTCCAGGATGACGAGGAACCATGCATTAATGCATATTCTTTGGGTTCAGTCACTTAACCAGGGCAGGTAACTCCAGGGCAGGTCTTCAAATTGCCAGGTCCTTAACACTAAAGGGAGTGTCAACAAATTACAAGCCCTATCATTACATCGTTCTTGTAAAGAGATGAATTATAAGAATTAGGGGCTGTTATCAGAAACCCAGCAGGTCATATTATATGGCTGGTGACCCCAGGGGCTGTATGTTGTAGGAATTAATGCATCAGCCTGTATCAGTTTCAGCTGTGCTCTGTCACAAGTCTGCTACATTCTGTTTTCTGCTGATATTTTGAAAAGCACCAAGAATGCATTTAAGGTGTAAGCGGTTCCCATAAAACACACATTTTATGCCCATTTCCTCCTCAAAATACACATTTCTGTATGCTTTTTTCATGCATTTCTCCCTGAAATATACATCTTTGTATGCATTTCCACTGTAAATTAATGCATTTTTGAACCAAAATGATACCCTAACCCTTGGATAAGTTGGATATTTCTCTAAAATAAAAATAAAAAATCTACAGCCAAACAACCACAATTCTCCCTTCCATGGGTCGTCCTAGGATTGTCATGGCAGGAGAAATGATGTCTCATGATAGCTCTGCACATCAATTGAACTCTGCTGAACCAGGATGGAGATATCATGGAATGTCCCAATGCAAGGTCCATATTTTGAATCAAAGGTCACCTGTAACAGACTAGTCTGTTCCAGCATAGTTTATCGGCTGGTTTGTGGCTTAAACGGTTGCTTCTTGGTCACATCTGGGTCAAGATAGCAGTTTTTGCTCATCTCTGGCTTTGGTTTTTAATCTCAAACGCAACCAGCTCTAGAGGACATCTTGCCGGCTACTTTTAAGAAAGGGATGCAAACTCATCCTAATTGCACACATACAAACCCCCTTCCACATGCTCAATGAACAAACACCCCCTGCCAAGTCTGATTGCATCTGACATGCTACACTTTTAAGTGCTGGAAAGTTCTGGTGAGGGGGTGGGGTGGGGGCTCACTCTGACTCAAAGCAACTGAGCCGAGCCTCATACCAGCTCCTGCCCCATTAGACCCCTGATTGCATTTCATGCCTGCTGTGATTCATCAGCACGATTAATCAGTTCCATAGCCTGCTACACAGACCAAGGGACTGTTTCCACTGCCAGCGGTGACCTCAATCTTAGACGGATGAGCGTACATGCTCTCTGCAAGAAAAGTTCATTTGGCGACTGTGGTGTGGTTTTGGCCAGGACGTAGCTGGGGAAGTGTGCATCCATCTCATGGTGATCTACATATCCATTTCTGGCACCCGTCTGTGGCTACTGCGTTGTATTCAGGCATGGTGAATCAACTGTGCCCTGACTTTTAAAGTACAGCACATCTCCCAGACTTCTCCTTCCCTCAGAACAGGAATAGCCCTGCTACTGTAGGCCTGTAGGAAATGTCCTGCCATGGAGTCTTGGAAATAAGCTTATTCCATTACTAGTAAAGGTAAAGGGACCCCTGACCATTAGGTCCAGTCACGGACGACTGGGATTGCGGCGCTCATCTTGCTTTACTGCCCAAGGGAGCCGGCGTACAGCTTCCGGGTCATGTGGCCAGCATGACTAAGCCGCTTCTGGCGAACTAGAGCAGCGCACGGAAACGCCGTTTACCTTCCCGCCGGAGTGGTACCTATTTATCTACTTGCACTTTGACGTGCTTTCAAACTGCTAGGTGGGCAGGAGCTGAGACCGAGCAACAGGAGCTCACCCCGTGGCAGGGATTCGAACCACCGACCTTCTGATCAGCAAGCCCAAGAAGTCTGAACTGCCCCCCCTCCCAAAATGAAGATGATCAGATAGTTCATCCCCGCTGTAGATACTGGCTCACCCAAAACTCTTCATCTGAAGAAGTGTGCATGCACATGAAAGTTCATACTAATAACAAACTTAGTTGGTCTCTAAGGTGCTACTGGAAGGAATTTTTTTATTTTGTTTCGACTATGGCAGACCAACACGGCTACCTACCTGTAATCAAAACTCTCCATTTAGAAAGGGCTCCATTTAGAAAGGCTTCGAACCACCTCTCCTTCATTGACAATCCAAGGCTGCCCATCCATCAGTCCCACCCAGAAATCCTTCCATTTAATCCAGACCAGTTTGCCTATGGTGTGGGACGAGAAAACACAGTGTTAGAATTAATCTGTGACAGATATTAGTTTTCCATTTCTCTTCAAGTGAGTGGATAAAGGCTCTTTTGCACCTACCATTTCTAGTAGAATAATTGCTGGCTGTTGCTCCCCAATTTCTTGGCATGTTGCCACACAATATCGGCATCATTTGGCTAGTATTCTGCATTTATTGGCTGGGGGAGTATAAGGGTGGAAAGGAAAACCCTGTACTCTCTCCCCAATAATAGTGACATGAAAGCAAATGTGCAGACACCCATTCTTAGAAATGTTGCATCAAACAGCAACTGTTCTGCTATAAATGATAAGTGGAAAGGTCCCAAGTCTCTATCAACAAATATTAGCCACAACAGTGATGTGAAACTTCCAGCTTCAGAGGCAGTGTACCTGCATTTCAATTACTAGGGAGGACAAACAGCAAGGGCAGGACTACTGCTTTCTCGTGGGCATCCGAGAGGCAATTGGTTGGCCAACAGGATGATGGGCTGACCAAGGAGGGCTTTTCTTATGCCCCCTTGGGAAAAAATGCACAGCCAGGTTGAGCTTACAACTAAAATTCAGGTTACAGGCACAGCTGGATGGGTAATTAAGCTCACCCAGCCCTTAATCAATGACCTGTTTCAATGTTGTGGGTTTCTGACAGACGGATTCAGCAGGGGGAATATGAAATCACTGTCCTTCTGTCCTCCTCCCTGATTAATGCATATTTAACTATGCATAATGAATTGCAGCCAAACTAGATGAAACAACAGGAGCCCATGTATCTTTAAATTTTGAGAAATAGCACCTGCGGGTAATGGAGGCAATCTGGGCTGGAGGGCTGGAGGGTTAACTCTTACCCCAGCACCCTAAAAGAACAACAACTTTCATTTGTCCTATAAAATGCAACTTATGCGTACAGGCCATGTACGAATGAGACTGTCTTAATAAGGAAAATAGCACCTTTGAGGGTGGGCGTGTTTGTGTGATTTTCCATCAGGAAAACAGCACTGGGGCAAAGAAATGCAACACATACCCACCCTTTCTGATAGGTGTCTGTAGTAATAGCCCTGTTCAGGTGTAATGCAAGAAGGGAAACGTAGGACTCCCACCTCCGCTATTGCAGTCCCCCAACTTTTTGCAGATAGAAGGTCTTAGGCAAGGAGATGTTCTCTGCATAAAGCAGAGGTTGGGAACTTTAGACCGGAGGGTGGGGTGGGGTGGGGATTTGGTCTTCCAGGCCTCCCTCTGTGGTCCACAGGGCTCTCCCCAGGTTACTCCCATATCCCCAAGCCGCACCTCTCACAGCCCTGACCTGAGCCCTCCCTGAGTGCTTTTGTGGGGCTGGAATGTGTCCTTGGTCTGTGATCATAATGCCTCTTGCATGCTTGGATAGATGGAGGCTGCTGGGATGTGGGGATGTGGAAACCTCTGGCTTCGTGTGTATCCTCCGGTGCGGATGTAAGGCTCACATCCACTGCTCTGCCACTTGTGGCCCTCAGAAGGTTGCTTACTGGGGAATGTGGCCCTCAAACTGGAAATGGTCCCAGCCCTCGCACTTAGGGTCCTCACATGATTTAGAATCTGCTGCAACCTGGGTTCTAAATTGCATGGGGACTCGGCACGTAGAGCAGTCTCTGTGCTTCAGACTTTTCCTTTCTAATGCATGGAAGTCAGGAGGCCAGGGGCAGAGCCAGTGAATGCGGCCACTTTAGCTAATGCAGTGCATCATCCCCTGCAAACGGCCCAGTGAGAAGTTCTGCTTGGGCAGAACCAGCTGCAGAGCATGGAGGTCCATGAGCCCTGCCAACCGCACTGACCTGGAAGCTTTCTAGTTAGCGACACGTGAGCTAGCAGATCAAGAGGGGATGTGATGAAAGTGTGCGGTAGTGTGGAGAAAGAAGAGGTTTTTCTCCCTTTCTTGTAACACTAGAACGTGTGGACCTACAATGGCGCTGAATGTTGGAAGATTCAGGGTGGACCTGTGCTTTTCTCCACAGCACGTGGTTAAACTATGGAATTTGCTCACATAAAGGAGGCAGCAATGGCCGCCAACTTGGGTAGCTATAGACTTTAGCCATCAACACCGAAGTGTGGGCAGGAGGAAGATAGGTGTTGATGCAGAAAATAATCCTCCCCCCCCCCACACACACACACTGTATTGAGCTTTAACGGCAAGAAATATTTTTTTCGGACTCTGAGTTTGGCAGCACCAACTTCCCCTGATAGATCTAATGGCACAAAGGTGATCAAACCACTGCTGCCACGCCCCTTGGGTGATTTCCTCTCTGCTGAGAGATTGTAAACTGAATACTGTATCCTTGTAGATATGGGGGATTGTCCACCAGGCACCAGGTCTCTTGGGTGCAAATAATATCATTGTTTTGCAGGAAACGTATCAGATCCCTATCTCCTTTTTGGTTATCCGATCCTGCCAGGTTGCAGGATATTAGATCTTTCTGCGTACTTTGATGATTGGGCATTATATAAGGTCTTGGGGGGTTTGGGCTGTTGACTCGTTGTCAATTGAGGTGTGTGGGCTGAGTTGCCTCATTTGTTTGGTGAAAGGTCAAATTGCCTGGGTTTAAGTGGGATAGCTATGGTTTCCACCTCGTCGTTCTCAATTGCACAGAGCTCGCCATGGTAAACCACTGGGTTTACTGTTGCTACATGGCTTTCTTTGTCTCTAGGGTGGCTATAAAGGAGGATTAGACAAATTCATGGAGGACAAAGCTTTCAGTGGCTATTGATGGACATGTTCTACCTGCACTGTCCAAGGGAGCTTGCTTCTGAATTCCAGCTGTTGGGAGCTGAGGGTGTGGAGAGTGCTGTTGTATTCAAGGTCTTCTCATGGGCTTCCCATTGAGGCACGTGGTTGGCCACTGTGAAAACAGGATGCTGGACAAGAAGAGCCATTGGACGGATCCGGCAGGCAACTTCCTTGGATCTTGATTCCTTTAAAACATTTAGGATAAAACCGGATGGTTTAAGCTAAAAACTAAGCTAAAAAAGTTAAAAGATAAAACAATATAAAACAGTAAAAATCAAGGAAAACAAACCAGGGAGGTACGGCAATCGTGGAGACGCTCCTTCAGGTATACTGGGCCGAGGCCGTTTAGGATCCGGCAGGCTCTTAAGTTAAGGTTACCAGATTTTTTTCAATAAATAAATAAATAAACAAATAAACAAATAAAAAATAGATATTTTTTTTTAAAAAAAAAAGGAGAGAGAGAGAAAAAAAAAGACAAAAAGTCAACACCACAGATCAAATTTTGCTTTAAAACTGAGCTTTGGTTAGTTTAAAAACAAAAACAAACCCCCCGCCATGCAATGTATTAAACCCAGCATTTCCTCACCTTACATGCAGGGGCGTAGCAAGGGGGGGCGAGGGGGGCAGGCCGCCCCGGGTTCCATAATGGAGGGGGTGACAAATTATCAAGGAACAATTTTTTTTGAATTTTTTTGGGGGAATGTTTTTTGGGAAATACCTGCTCCGAAGGTCTTGTCTTACTATACTAGGGATTATATAGCTATATGTGAAATTTCATGCATATCGGTTAATATCTTGACGCTCCTCCACCAAAATAGCTGTTCACTTGGCTGTTTTCCTATGTCGTGAAGGCCTAAATTTCAGTTCAGTGAAGCACCTATTGTTCCCAACCCTAACCCTGTGGAAAGCCATTAGACTTGAATTTGATTTTGAGATGTTTTTAGGAGGTAATTTAATTATTGTTTGATTTTATACCAATGTTATGTATCTGATGTTAGCCACCCTGAGCCCGACTTTGGCTGGGGAGGATGGGATATAAATAAAAGTTTTTTTATTATTACTTGTTATTATTCCTTTGTAAGGTATTGTTCCTTTGTAACGAAAAACAATTTTTGCGGAGGGGGGAATCAATGGGGGGGTTGACAAGAAATTTTCCGCACTGGGTACCACCTGACCTTCCCATGCCTGGGGGGGGGGTAACAAAAAATTTTTTTTGCCCCCGGGTACCAATTTACCTTGCTACGCCCCTGCTTACATGTATCCGGAGCTCAAAAAGATGCACCGCATATATAAATACGCAGCAGTTTTAGTCTCCTGCGAGGCCTACCCAGCTTGGCCTGGTCTCCCTCCACCTTCACAAGCGAGCGCCAGATGAGGCACTGAGGCAAAAACCAAAAGCAAACTGGCGGCAGCTCACCTGGCAGCGGGCCATGGCCACCAAGTTTTACCGATTGCTGCCACCGCAGCCACTCCTCACGGGCCCTCCATCGCTCAGGGCAGCTGCCTCTTCTTCCTCCACAGAAACATGGCCCACCTCGCCCGGCCCCTTCCACCACCCATGAGGCCACTCCACCCTTGCTTGCCAGTCCCCCCACCCTGGCCACACTGCCCTCTCAGCCTTTCTCCGGCAAGCCCGCGGGGCGTTGGGTGGGAGGCTTTTTTCAATGAAGACTGGCTCCAGGCTGCTGAGACTGCCACTGCCGCATTTCGTGGGGACATTTAATGAAATCTGGGGACATTCTGGGGATGGAATTTGTCCGGGGACAAATTTGCAAATCCGGGGACTGTCCCCGGGAAACAGGGACGTCTGGTAACCCTATCTTAAGTTCATACAAGAAAGAAAAAAATAAGGGGGGGAAAGTTCATATAAGATTCCATAGCCTACTGCTGTAAGTATATATAGGCTCTTCCTTGTTGCTAAGATGCTCTCTGCACCAACCTTCTAAATGTAAGAAAATTCTCCTCCCCTTGTTTCCACCAAAGAAGTTCAGGACTGCATGGCCTTTGGGTGGCATGTTTTTTAGGGCACAACTGCAGAATTGCTCTGTACAGATAGGTTCCCATTTCCAGTTGCCCTGAATCCAGCCTGGGAACCTGGGACTGTTTTCTCATCATGAAGCCAGTGAAGCTAATGTATGCCTCCAGGATGTGACACCTGGGAAACAGAACCTTTATAGCTGGCCTAGTAATTACTGGTCTGAAACTCGGCTCCTCCAGAGATGCCACTCTGCCCTCTGGTTACATTCCTCACTACATGTTTAAAACATTGCCGTTCTTGTTTTGCCAATCTGAAGCTCAACAGCATCTGCCCGCCTTCTTGCCTCGCTGTTCGCCAATCCGTTAACTGGTTTGATGCTGGCCTCTTGCAAATTTTATAGAAACACAAGCTAAGCTCTTACTAAGAATTCTGGAAAACATTCGTGTGCTTGGTTGGATTTTTGGCTAAGGTCCCAGTACACATCTGGGATGGCCAATCTATCTGAGCCTTCCACAACCTCGTGCTTTCCTGACTACAACTCTCACCATCCCTGACATGGCGAGATGTGAACGATGGGAGGTATAATCCAAAACATCTGGAGGGCACCAGGTTGGGGAAAGCTGCCATGCTCCAGTCCTCAGGGCCTGAGGTCCCAGTTCAGGGAGGAATAATCCCCCTATGCAATGCATTCAAGCAAGGGTGATGATTCAACATCATCCAGGACAACCAGAGTTAAGCACCTGGAATAAGTCCAGTTTCAAAACATAGACCATATGCAGGATCTAGGAGCAGTCAATGGGCTACACCAATGGCAATCCAGTCAAGGGACAGTATAGCAAGGAGGGGAGGTTGGTGTTGTTTTGAGCAACTAGAAGGCTCAAAATGGAAATGCGGTTATGATATATGATTATACATATAGCTCAGTTGGTAGAGTATAAGACTCTTAATCTCATTAAGGGTTAAGGGTTTGATCCCCACTTTGGGTAAAAAGATTTCTGCATTGCAGGAGGTTGGGCAAGATGGCCCTTGTGGTCCCATCCAACTCAACAGTTCTATGTAGTTCATGTTTAAGGGACGTGGATGGCATTGTGGTCTAAAAACCACTGAGCCTCTTGGGCTTGCTAATCAGAAGGTTGGCGGTTTGAATCCGTGCGATGGGGTGAGCTCCTGTTGCTCTGTCCCAGCTCCTGCCAACATAGCAGTTTGAAAGCACGCCAGTGCAAGTAGATAAGTAGGTACTGCTGTGGCGGGAAGGTAAACGGCGTTTCCGTGGGCTCTGGCTTATGTCACAGTGTCCCGTTGCACCAGAAGTGGTTTAGCCATGCTGGCCACATGACCCAGAAAGCTGTCTGCGGACAAACGCTGGCTCCCTTAGCCTGAAAGCGAGATGAGCGCCGCAACCCTATGGTTGCCTTTGACTGGACTTAACCGTCCAGGGGTCCTTTACCTTTTACCTTACCTTACCTTACCTATGGTATCGGGGGGCAACTTTTTGTGCACTGTATGGCGATGTTTCAGGAAGAAGGAAACCATTTCCCCCTCTTAATATAGGTATAGAAAGCTCTCTAGGCATATACCATTAGCCCATCTAACCCAGTGTAGCATATGCTGATTGGCAGTAGCTCCCCAAGGATACAAGTGGATGGCCATCCAACATTATCTAAGACATTTTTAGGTGGAGATGTGGAGAACTGAACCTTGGGGCATAGGTAGCTGCCTTCTACCGAGTTAATCCATCTTGCTCAATATTGCCTACAGTGACTCTCAGCAGCTCCACGGGGTTTCAGGCAAAGAGTCTTTTCCCAACCCTACCTGGCGATGCTTGGGATTGAACTGGGGACCTTTTGCATGCAAAGCATGTGCTCTGCCATTGAGCCACAGCCAGCATGTGCGCTGGCACTGAGCTTCTCCCTTTACTCAAGAGTCTGTGTGACCTCACTCAGATGCTGCGTCTTCATAAGTTGCCCAGGAGGGAAATTCTTCCTGTTTCCTTGTCTGTCACTGCAGTCCAGGAGGCTAAGATTAGGGCCATTGGGAGGAGGATTTTACACATTGATTTAGTAAATAATTGAGTGGCCCACAGTCCAGCCCAAGGTGCTAAAACTGACAAAGGTCTTCCAAGAGCAGGCTTGATTTCTTGTTAATTCCCAGCTCCCTGTGGATATGTTCATCCCTCCAACAGTCTTTGAGTGATGTTGCATGTAGCCCTAACCTCATTCTTTCTCATAGATTCAAATTCACTCCAGTCATGAGGGGACAGACCATCTTTCTCATCCATAAATAGCAATCTCCTTCTCGGGACTAGTTTTGAGATGCAGCGCCATCAAAGCTCTTCCAGCTTTTACAATTTTCCTTCTCTTCTTCCTTCTACAATAAAGATCCCTGTAAATCTGCAAAATCGCTAAGGTCTTCAGAGGAGTCACTTGTGACTCAGATCCACTAGGAGTTGTGTTTTTTGTATTGTGGGTCCCTTTCTGTGGAAACCCCTTCCAGTTAAGGTCAGACAGGTCCACTCCCTATTGAATACGTTGTTGTTGTTGTTGTTGTTGTTGTTGTTGTTGTTGTTGTTTAGTCATTTAGCCGTGTCCGACTTTTGTGACCTCATGGACCAGAGCACGCCAGGCTCTCCTGTCTTCCACTGCCTCCTGCAGTTTGGTCAGACTCATGTTGGTAGCTTCGAGAACACTGTCCAACCATCTCATCCTCTGTCGTCCCCTTCTCCTTGTGCCCTCAATTGTTCCCAACATCAGGGTCTTTTCCAGGGAGTTGTTGTTGTTGTTGTTACAGCAGACATTTTAAATAAAATTCAGATTTTATAGTTTTTTTTGTAACATTTTTTTATTATTTTCAACATAAGGAACAAAACACTACACATACACAAATACACATACATAAAAAAACATAGTAAACAATTCAGACAAAAATCACAATAAACAAAAGAAACCATATACCTACCTAAATAAACAAAAACATAAATTTATCCTTATCTCCTTCTAGTTTCAATCTTCTTTAACCAAAGACCTCCCCCGCTCACTCGGCTGCATTCAGTATCAATATACTTTGGTAACTTTGTGTCTTTTTTCCATAAACATTAACCATACTTCTTAAAATCTTTAGGGTATTAATTAATCAAATATAATTCATTACTTAAACTACACATCCTAAAATTCTTAAACAATTAAATCATTCATAACAATACTTCTTATACACAATTTTATCTAACATCAACTAGCTAAAGCCAATTCATCTAGCTAATTCTGCTCAAATGTTTAATTTTGCACACTTATTTAAATAATCTTTAAAGTTCTTCCACTCCTGATACACCTTCTCCTCCCTCTGGTGTCGGATTCTCGCAGTCAGTTCGGCGAGTTCCATAAAGTCCATTAGCTTCATCTGCCATTCTTCCACTGTCGGGATCTCTTCACCTTTCCAGTTTCTTGCAAGTAAAATTCTAGCAGCTGTTGTGGCATACATAAAAAATACTCTATCCTGGCTGGGAATCTCACAATTGGTCATGCTCAAAAGAAAAGCTTCTGGTTTCTTACTAAAGGTAATTTTCATTACCTTCTTGAGTTCATTATAAATCTTCTCACAGAAAGCCTTTACCCTTGGGCATGTCCACCACATATGATGGAAGGTACCTTCCACAGATTTACATTTCCAACACACATTGCTTGTTGCAGGATATATCTTAGCTATCTTAACTGGTGTCAGATACCACCTGTATATCATTTTCATAATGTTTTCTCTTAATACATTACAAGCAGTGAATTTTATAGTTTTAACCAGTTTTTTCCTTGTAATTAAGCAATGCATAAAATTGTCTAAATAAAAATAAATAAATAATGAAGGGCTGTTAAGGTCAATAAATAATATCAATGAACTACATAGAACTACATTGGTTGGCATCCGTCTGTCTGAGGAGACAAGGGAGGAGTGTGCCTTTGCAGGTGAAGTACTCCTGCCTCCAACATTTCTTCTGCTGTGTTTGCAGCACCGAAGTGACCTCCCTGGGGTGCAAGCCTGACCAGTGAAATGGAAGTCCTGGGCTGCCTAGATGAAGGTAAAGTAAAAATGTAAAGGACCCCTGGACAGTTAAGTCCAGTCAAAGGTGACTATGGGGTTGCGGCGCTCATCTCGCTTTCAGGCTAAGGGAGCCGGCGTTTGTCCACAGACAGCTTTCTAGGTCATATGGCCAGCAGGACTAAACCGCTTCTGGTGCAACAGGACACTGTGACAGAAGCAAGAGCGCATGAAAATGCCGTTTACCTTCCCGCCACAGCGGTACCTGTTTATCTACTTGTACTGGCATGCTTTCGAGCTGCTAGGTTGGCAGGAGCTGGAACGGAGCAACGGGAGCTCACCCTGTCGCAGGGATTCAAACCGCCGACCTTCCGATCGGCAAGCCCAAGAGGCTCAGTGGTCAGTGGCATAGGAAGGAGGGACGGTGGGGGCGGTTCGCCCTGGTTGTCATCTCTGAGGGGGGTGACAAAAAAGCACACCACGGGGGGCTCGGCCCCCCCACCCACGTGCACGGAGGATCGTCCCACCGCTGCCATAGTGCATGGCGGATCGACCCACTGCCGTACTGCACAGCGGTGGCAGATTGCCCTCCCCATGCAGCTCCCCCCCCCCGATGCACAGCATGACCACCACTCCGGGCACCCATGCAGCTAACTCCGCCACTGTCAGTGGTTTAGAGCACAGCACCACCCGCATCCCATTGCCGAGACAACAATACACCTGAGCAATATATTTGGCACCAGGCAGACTGCAGGAGTTGCCAAAAGGAATCGTACACGGCACCATCCTTCTGTCTTCACTCTGGATTTGTGTAGAGTTTACTCCTTAGCCTTTTCTCCCCGCAGATATATCCCACAAGGCAGTGGGCTAGAACTACAGACTAAAATAAAATCAAAACGAAAACCACCACTTTCTGCTCCCCAATTGCTTCCACGATGTTATCCACGACAAAACAGTCATGCTCAGAAAATTCAAGTTCGTTTTTTTCAAACTTACAGTAGGAATTTGGGCGGAAGCTCTTTGGGGGACCCAAAACTGGAGGGAATAGCCCCAACATGCAAACGCACAGTGTCTTGGAAGTTGAATTGATTAGCAGGGCATTGTGCAGGCAGGGGTGAGAGGCAGAGACAGTGGCCCCTGCATGGAGCTGGTAGGAGGCCTGTTAAGACAGCATATGGCGAAAGTGGGCTGTGCTGGAGCCATGGCATCTGCCACCCACTGACGCCAGGCTTGCTAGTTACTTTTCATGCAGAATACCAACAACATAATCCAGTATTCACAAAAAAATAAATTCATTTTGAGCCTCACATTTCTATAATTTCCATGCCTGGAAATGACAAAACAAATCCACCTCTCTGTAAACTTAACAGTCTTAAAAAAACACAACACCAGGCACCTTGTCCATTTCTACCTTCTTTCGGGGACTTTAATGGCCACTTGCTAATAGATGGGATTTGTGGACTCCCCCCCCCCATATACCCACACAATTTTCGCCACTATTAACATGATTATTGTTAAGGATTTCGGGGTTTTAAGGAAGATCAGCATTGGAGTAAGCCTAAGCATGCAGCCAAAATTTACATTATAATATGTAGTATTTATATCCCAAAATCGTAAGTCACCAGACACTCCTGCCACATCTGTACTAAATGAGCATTTACAACTGAGCCCTTCCAACATCTGAAGCTTGCATATGGAGTAGAATTCATTAAGCCTAGGTGGTGTTAAATACAAGTTCAATTCCCACATTCATGCATGAAGCGTTTGTATTTCCATCCATTGCTAAATCATAGTCCATCATACTAAAACCCAGGTCTTCTTCCCATCACAGAAACTCGCTTATGTAGTTCCATCAATATTTTATTTTATTTTATTTTTAATTTGCTGGCACACATTATTCATTATCAACTTTCCCCCAAGATGCCAGCTGTCTTAATGTATATGTGCAGGACCCCTGCTTTTAAGTCCCGTTAATTTTAGTGGGAGAAAGCTCACGCTCCGCTCTTTCCCCTTTAAATCAAGGAGACTTCCAAATGCTTCACTTTGGCCAAAGGCAGAATTGTCTTTGGCAGGCCAACAGCACACAACTCCCGCTTTCAAGGGCCTTGAAGAGGCAAAAGACTAGAACAGAAGAAAAGCTTCTGGTAACAGATTTTGTGCTTAATTCCTCGTGGCTCAGTTACAGCACTTTGCTGTATCACTCCCCCGCCCCCTCCTCCCGAACTCAGTCTCTAGTCTCCCGCAGAGGACATCAGGAAACATGCAGAACAACTCGCCCTCCCCACCGCCCCTCCCCACAAAAGCAATCCTTCATTTTTCAAGGACTTGGCTCCCTTCCCCAGCTTTTTAAGGAAGCGGATGCAAAACCAAGATGCTCCTTTGTGGCTTCTCCTGCAGGACACTTCAAAGTCCGCCTGTGTGTGATTGAGCATCCAAGATGCAGCTGCTGCCCCAGACGAGTTAAGAAGCTGCAGAAATACAATGGACCGAAAGCCGTGTGTGTGTGTGTACGTGTGTGTGTACAAAGCAGCGACTCTTGGCAAAAGCAACACAATAAAGATCCCCAAACGCTCAGCTCCTTATTGAACCTTCAACGGGGTTGTTAATTCGCTATTCGCTTCCTAGCCTAGAAGGGAAAGTATGTTATTCCCCTGGGCCAGAACTGATGAACGGAGCCATAAATCAAGCAATTTACAAGACCAGCAATTAGGAAACAAGCAGACAGAAGGGAGGTGTGTGTGTGTGTGTGTGTGTGTGTGTGTGTGTGTGTGTTTAATAAAGGCAATGACACCATTGAATCTAGCAAGTGCACGGGCAAAAGAGGGAATGCATTCTGGCCACCCTTCTGCTCCAGGTCTTCCAGAAGTCTCCTTCCTGCTCTTTTTTATATATAATACATTTTTATTATTTTCAACAGTGTATAAACAAAACAAGAAGTTTGCCCCCATCCCAACCTCCCCCCACCTTAAACAGAACATTGATGTATTAGATTTTGCCATAAATCCATGTGGGTGGGTGGAGGGTGCCAGTCAACAGGATGCTCGTTTGAGTATTTTATGAAGGAGTACCAAGCTTCAATAAAAATCATCCACATCAGATGTATCGTTCAAGGCATGTACCCTCTTCGTTGGTTTTTAGGATGGGGCAACTGTCCATACATTCCGTCTCCATTGTGTGATATTCAGGTGCTCAAATCCTTTCCAATTCTGCTCTGTAAGGAACTGCATCACCACCAGAGGAAAAATAGTAAGTTTATGATTTATAATATTACATATATTGGTGAATACTCCTTCCCAGAAAAGATGTACTAGTTCCCATGTCCACCACAGCTTCCTTACTGTTCTTTGTCCTTTCTCAAATAACCTTTTTTCAACCATTCTTGGAGTGCGGGGGGGGGGGTCTTTGAACAGTAGGGATGTAGGAGAATTCCAATGAAAATGGAAGCAGGAGTGAACGTTTTTCAAGGACCTTCTCTTTCCATATGAACCTACCCGGACCCTGAGATCATCTTCTGAGGCCCTTCTTCATGTGCCGCCTCCTCAAGAGGTCCGGAGGGTGGCAACACAAGAACGGGGCCTTCTCTGCAGTGGCTCCCCATCTGTGGAATGCTCTCCGCAGGGAAGTTCGCCTGACACCTTCATTATACACCTTTAGGCGCCAGGCAAAAACATTCCTTTTTAACCAGGTCTTCGGTTGATCTGATTGACATCTTATACCCTTTTAAATTGTGGCTCTTTTAGGGGGGTGTTATTGGGTTATTGTTCTTATTTTGATTATATATATATATATATATATATATATATATAGAGAGAGAGAGAGAGAGAGAGAGAGAGAGAGAGATTTTATATATTTATATCTTTTCTGTGAACCACCCTGAGACCTCCGGGTATAAGTTGGTATATAAATTCAATCAAACAAACAAACAATAAACGTTGCCGATGTTCATTTATTTGTCCTGTATACGGAACAAAAAATCAATCCAGTGAATACAATTGGTATGCACTGTTGTCACTTTCCGTCTGCAAATGATACATAATTGATTTCGCCATTGTCCCAATTTGCATGGTGTTTCCTTTGCATTGAAATGAACGGGGTAGGAAAATGTAATTATAGTTTAACTTTCAAAATTTGCACAAACAAAATAGAAAATTCTTTCCAGTAGCACCTTAGGGACCAACTGAGTTTGTTCTTGGTATGAGCTTTCGTGTGCACACGAAAGCTCATACCAAGAACAAACTTAGTTGGTCCCTAAGGTGCTACTGGAAAGAATTTTCTATTTTGTTTCGACTATGGCAGACCAACACGGCTACCCACCTGTAACTGAAAATTTGCACAGTTAATTACGTAAGTTGCATCACTTCCCCACAGCGTATAGTGAGTCGAATAACATTAATTTTGAAAGGCGGGCTGCCGTGGAGCAGAATCGGTGCTGCATGTGAGCAATGCAGGGCATTGCAGGGAGTTGCCAAGATTATCAATTCATCTGAGCAGATATTAGGAAAGGATCCAGCGCTGGAGCTCATATTCCTCCCCCCCCCATCCACTGAAATGAAAACTGATGCTTTAGGAATCCTATCTGTCTAAAGCAGGCTTCCTCAACCCCGGCCCTCCAGGTATTTTGAGACTACAATTCCCATCATCCCTGACCACTGGTCCTGCTAGCTAGGGATTATGGGAGTTGTAGTCCCAAAAACATCTGGAGGGCCGAGTTTGAGGAAGCCTGGTCTAAAGGCTGGGGGTCAGTGAAAAACACTGGCATAGATTAGATATTGGCAGGGAGAGCAGGGAGCACCCAGAGGTGGAAGGAGCTTGCCTTCACGCAGGCAAAGTTTCAGCTTTTGTAATAGCAGAGGTCCAACATACAGACTCTGTGTGTGAAGCCATCCCAATCTCCAGTGAAGGAGGGCAGTCTGAGAGCTGCCATGGCTGTGCCAGTCTAGTGTTAACCCTAAACAGCACCAACAAAGGGTGCTTGTGTCATTTGGAAAGGACCCGCCTGCTTCCCTGTACCCACCTCCTCTGGCGAAGGAAGCGTGTCGCATTGGAGAGGGCACCATCCAAGCCAGCAGGAAACTTACCCCCTCCTCAAGGAACTTGGCACGGGCAAACTGGGGCAATAGAAAAAGGGAGTGGGAATTGTAGTCTTGGGAAGACGACACTGATCTATCAGCTGAGGAATTAGAACAGGAGTTGCCAACATGGTGGCTTGCAGCGGTTGTTGGACATCCAATCCCTATCATCAGCAGCGACAGGGCCCAATGGCCAGGGATGTGGGAGTTGGAAACCTAGAGAGCACCAAGCTGGCTACCCCTGAATCAGAACAGGTGTTATCGGCTTCAGGCACATCAGCACAAATTGTGACTCGAGGACCCATCTCCCGCATTCAGAAATAAAACACAATGACACATAAATTTTTGGTTAATGGAAGGCAAAAAGGCCACAACTTTATTGGTTACAGCATGTGAGTGGTATTGACATAGGCATTGGGTTGAACAAACTACAGTAGACTCCCCCCGCAGAGCGTGGAGTCTCTCAAGGGTTAACCGCCCAGGAGGTGGAGCCTGTTGATGCGAAATACAACTGAAGCTCCACCCCTGAAGTCACCGGGGGTCGTGCCATGGCCCTAGCCACCAACAGGGCATCGGACAGGATCCACGACCGCCGGATACCTTTACGGAATACCCAGCAGTTGGAGGGTTAGGCGATGGCCCAAACCTTACCCCTCCGATACCACACTTAACCCAATGCCTAACCGCCAATCTAACAGAGTTGTGACTGTAAGACCATAATGGGCTCTTGAGCTCTTGAGCGGTGGATTCAGGAACACGAAGAGGCAAAAACCATGCAGGTTCAACAGGATTTATTTTGAGTTGCATATGCAAAGCAAAAGGCACAATCCAAAAGTTGGACTGAGCACTGAGAGACTGGCGCGTACTCCTTATAAAGACAATACAGAAACCGAAAATAGAAACCGAAAATTGGCTCAAGGTTCACATGTTCCCTAGGAGGGTAACCTCCCAAAGCCTCCCCAGTCTGGGAATGTGTACCTGGCGGGCTTTGAATGTACTTGGCAGGCTTCCCAGAAATATAGCAACATAAGCAACAACAGTCCCCTATTGTATGCTGAAGGTTGAACCTATTCATAAGGCATGTGTGTGTCTAATCAGCAAGAAAGCATAACTTCAGTTAACCGGCAATAATACTTATTGCATTAGATAGGAAATACAAAAGCATAAATCAATAATACCCATGCAGGGGGATGAGTCTACTAACTAGGAAATACCTTACATCTTAATGGACTGAACATAATATTAATACAGTTGGCAGGAGCCAACTCCAGCTGCATTCCTCCTGTCTGCTCAGAAAGCGCATACATCCCGTCCAAGGCTGAGAGCCCCCCCTTGCTCACACAACTCAGAGCTGCCCCTCTCCCAAAGACCCATAGGAACATTACACAAATATGCAATCAATACATACCAATACATGTAAGGATACGCAACTCCAACAAGCCTGATGCCTCCAGTATGATCAATCAACAAGACCAGCTCTTAAGCCCATTAAAGGCTAGCCACAATTAATATTAACGGCACATTCCTTAAAAGGGGCTTTCCGTCCCCCTCTCTCGTGATGGTGTTTCTATGGTAACAGCCAAGGTGCTATTTCTGTATTAACAGGCCATTGTTTAATTCCAGATCGTGCACCGTTATCAAAACCTTGAAGCTGCTGGCTAGTTTTGGCTGATTTCCCAGAAATAGTTGAAGAAGCAACATTAGGCACATTCCTTTTCCAAGGTCTCTGCCTCTAAGAGACTGTCTCTCTTGATATTACAGAAAAATACAGAAAATATATTAATGCACAAATGCTGTGAATGATACACAAATAAACAAGCTTAGAAAGCAATTAAGGCATTCATAATCAATATGGGATATTTAGCTATTTGAACTGTCCCCTTCATGACAATTTGCTACGAGGTAGGCGAAAAACCAAGAGGCTGAGCCAATTTGCCACATGGTATAAAATGATGTGTGGCATGGAGAATGGTTTAAACCAGGGGTAGGCAACCTAAGGCCCGGGGGCCGGATGTGGACCAATCGCCTTCTCAATCTGGCCCGTGGACGGTCCAGGAATCAGCATGTTTTTAACTGAGTAGAATGTGTCCTTTTATTTAAAATGCATCTCTGGGTTATTTGTGGGGCATAGGAATTCTTTCATAAGTTTTTCCAAAATATAGTTTGGGCCCCCACAAGGTCTGAAGAATGGTGGACTGGCCCACAGCTGGAAAAGGTTGCTGACCCCTGGTTTAAACCATCCAAAGCAACTGAAGGCGCTACCATCGATCGCTACCATTCCCCCCTCCATGTCACCTACAGCTGCTCCCCTTTCCATTGGGGGGGGGGGGACTTGAAGGGCCGCTTGTTACAGGAAATGCAACTGGTTCACTTTCTCTTGCTGCTTGGGAATATGGGGGGTGGGGAACACATACAAGACCAGGTTGGCGCTTGAAAATGCTACGAACGGGTGCCATCGGGTGCCCTCGTGTTCCCATCCCCAGGAAGCAGTTTACTTTGAACAAATCTCATGCTAATGCCTTGCCAGTTGCCTGTGGCTTTGATCTTGACCAAGGAGGCCAAGAGATTAATTAGCAAGGATCCACAAGTGCAGGAGATGTCTCTCCAACCTTGACTTTCTAAAGACAAACAATGCACACACAAACAGGCGCACAGGCACACACAGGGGGCAGTTCCCCAGCATGGGGGCTGGGGGGCTGTACCAAGCTCTGTGCAAAGGCCGTTTGAAGAGGCTCCAGTGTAAAATTAACTAATTAATTGCAAAAGAATGGAAATTAAAGCCGACATAACTTATGCTCTCTCTTTTTAAGAGGGATGTATCAGGGAGAGACAGGTACATTTGCAGGAGAAATTTGGGCAGCATAGAACTCAGGAAGTCACCTGTTCCAGGGTTGTTAGGGGGAAGAAAACAAAGCACCGCCCGGTGTCAGATTTGGAGCCCCCAACACGGTAGGCTGTTGCTCTTTTCACCTTGCCTCTTCGCTCCCAACTCATCCTCATTCCCCATCCTCATTACCACTGTGTCTCACTGCAGCTTCAGTAAAACAGTGGTTCCCTGTTCCCAATCTTCATTGTTGCTTATGGCCTGCTAAGTACCTGGTATACCCCAAACCCCCAATCAGAGAGATGCCTGAGTGCATGTGACTATTTTAGAATATTCTCCAACAGGTGGGTGTTTTGAAAGGCCTGCTAGGATGCAACCACAGAATCTAACATTTAGTGCATGGGTAGGCAAACTAAGGCCCGTGGGCCGGATCAGGCCCAATTGCCTTCTGGATCCGACCAGTCCAGGACGGTCCAGGAATCACCACATGGATCACCAGCTCACACATTCCTTCCCTCTCCCTCCCTCGGCACCTGCGCCGCCTCCTCCCTCCCTCCTACCTGTCTTCTCCTGCCCTGCCTAGAGGAGGGAGGGGCTGGGCTTTCTCAGTGTCAGCAGCAACAGCACTCGAGCTGCCGCCATTTTAAGCAGCCCCTCTCCGGAGCCCTTTCATGCGCTGCTCATTCTCCTGCCACCGCCACCAGCCCCTGCCACTCGCAAGACACAGGTAAGCAGCCACCGGGGCTTGTGGTGCTCTTGCATCACCCCCCCCCCCAAAAAAAATATAGTCCGGCCCCTCACAAGGTCTGAGAGACAGTGGACCGGCCCCCTGCTGAAAAAGTTTGCTGACTCCTGATTTAGTGCATAGCGAAGGGCACAATTCAGCCAGTGTTAAGCACATTTAAAATGTCGGTTCATAAGACCAGATCCCAAACCCAAAGGTCACTTAATGGTGTCTACGCTATGTCACTGCTAGAGTTAAGGGATAAATTCATTCCCAATTTCCCCTTCCTTGCCTAATTCAAACTTTCCAAGGCAACAGCCAAACACCACTATATTTTGAAATTTTACCCTTCCTCAAATTTTGCAATGCAAAAACACGCAATGAAAATGGGTACAAAAAATGTGTGTGTGTTGTTGAAAATAATATACAAAGATGCATCATATTGGGCAGAATTCCTTGCGAAATTTTGTACATTGAGCAAAACTGCATGCAGAATTGTATACAGTCAGAGAAATGTGCTCAGAAATGCATTCAAATGTTTCTGTGATGTCTTCCTTTTTTAAAATAAAAATAAAAATCCACAAACCGTTGGAGGAAAGAGATAAATTAGGAACCAGAGCTGACAGTTTTGCCCATTCGCAGTCCTCACCACAGCAGAAGTCAGTGTCACACAAAACATACCTTAAGGGGAAGTGAGGAGAACCCAGAGTATTGCTTTTCTGCTTTGCCATCTGAAGGGGAAAGTACACAAGCTGTTCATCTCCAGTGAAATAAATTACATGGGAAACCAACAGCACCTGGAAAGAGAAAATAAGCAAAAGCTGTGAGACTAAAAAAATTAACCTTTTCTCGAGTGAAAAAATAAGTGGCATCCCGATTTTAAAGTTGGAATGTTTGCCCTTAAGCAATTCTAAATTTTATTTATTTAAAACCTTTAAGGCCACTTAAAAAAAAGACTAAGCTATGTTAATCCTCTCCCCCAGATAATACTAGCAGTGAACTAAGAGACACAAAATTCCTAATCAGCCAAACCAAAAACCAGCTTGGGGTGTGTGGGAATATGCCTTACAGCCCCTTCAAAAGCCAGGTAAGGAGATATTGCTCTGTTCTCAAGGGAGAAGATTGTTCTTCATCCATGGAGCCATCACTGCAAAGGCCCTGCTTCTGGCAAATAGCATTCTACCTTCCTGCATGGATGGAATGCAAAGCAGAATTAGATCTGAGGAACGTAGGCAGCTGCCTTATAACAAGCCAGACTATTGGTCCATTTAGCCAAGCTCTTTCTGCTCTGACTGGTAGCAGCTCTCCAGGATCTGAAGCAGAGAAGAAACCTTCCTATCACCTGCTGTTTTGTCCTCTTTGCTGTAGGTGCCAGAGATGGAACCTGGGACCTTCTGCGTGCAAAGCAATGGGTTACAATCTCTGCAGGGGCTGAAACAGGGTGCATGGGCCCCATGGGCCATGGGTTCATCTTCCACTTCTAACACTGTGTCATGGAAGGTGTACACAGCACAGCAGACAGGAAGCAAGATAAGAACTTTATTGTCTCTCTCAAACAAGAACAGCAACAAGAAACTCCCGACTCCACATGGAGTCCATCCTCAGAGCAAGGATTGTGCAGCAAGAGTCTGTAGGGTCACCTGTGTTGCTGCTGCTGCATCAGCAGAAATTCAAGGTTGATGGAACAGCAAGAAAAAGTTGGGAGTGACATTTACTGGGTCACCTTAGGCAGCTGGATGTCTTCGGCCGAGGTTTCTTGGAGTCCAGGGAAGCCTCGGCTTCCACAGTCGCATTTTCCCTTGCTGTGCCTTTGTTTTCTAATCTTGCGCCGTAGCTCTAAAAAATACCAAATGCCTTTGGAAAAGACACCCAAATGGGCATGCCAACTTTCTCTCTTGCAATCTGGCGTTTCCCCAGAACATGAGAGCCTTGGAAAGATGAGTGCCTCATAATAAACCATATGCTCAATATCAGTTTCTCTCTCGATGCCAGTGCTTGCCTGCTAAGAAAGAAAGCCGGGGGGGGGGGCGATGACATTTAAAGCAAAACCCAACAACAACTAATAATGCTGCTGATGACTATGCTTGAAATGTAGCCCTTCAACAGCTGTTTTGCAGGTGGCGCTGTGGGTTAAACCACAGAGCCTAGGGCTTGCTGATCAGAAGGTCGGCGGTTTGAATCCCCATGACGGGGTGAGCTCCTGTTGCTCGGTCCCAGCTCCTGCCCACCTAGCAGTTCGAAAGCATGTCAAAAGTGCAAGTAGATAAATAGGTACCACTCCGGTGGGAAGGTAAACGGCATTTCCCTGCACTGCTCTGGTTCACCAGAAGCAGCTTTGTCATGCTGGCCACATGACCTGGAAGCTGTATGCCAGCTCCCTCGGCCAGTAACGCGAGATGAGCACAGCAACCCCAGAGTCGGACACGACTGGACCTAATGGTCAGGGGTCCCTTTACCTTTAACCATACAGCACCACTATGGGGTGCAACAGAGGCCACTGTTGCCAGGCGGATTAAAGGGAAGACCCACTTTGTTAATAATTACTGGAACTTTGTGACTGGATATGGGAGGGCAGCAGATGCTGTTCTTGGTGTGAAATAGCAGCTTTTCTATTGTGGGCCCGTATGCTCAGAGGCTGAATGCTAGCCATTGGTAAACATCAGTGGGAGACCTTACCAGCAGCATCTGATTAGACATTGTTGGAAACGGAATGATGGGCAGGTGTCAGGTTTGGGCTATATGCAGCAGCCTGATGTGAGCTGGGAGCCATGGGACAAGCCAATAGTCAGGATGAAACAGCAAGTCTGAACAAAAGGACAAACCCAGAAGCATGACTGAAAAACAAGTTAGAAGCAAAAAAAGCAACCAACATGCTTAAGTCGAGTTAACACATGAAGGGGTTAATAGCATAGAGTAAACTGTCCTGCCAGGCTTAGCCCACTCCACCATCTTTGGAGGAAATAGGTAATCAAGGTTTCTCCCCCAGGCAGGGGCGTTTCTAGCCCCTTGGCTGCCAGGGGCGGCAAGCCAAGAGGCACCCCTGGGGGCGGGGCATTGCGGCATGTGCATGCGTCATGACGTCATGACGCACGTGCACAGCGCGATGCCACACCCCTGGGGATGCCCCCGCAGGGGGGAAAAAGGAAAGCAAAGCGGGCGCTTGAACGCGCCAGCTTTGCTTCCTTTTCTCTCCCTTTTGGCGCCGAAAGGGGCGGCCAAAAGGGGGGGGAGAAGCAAACAGGCCCGTTTGCTCCCCCCCCTTTCCCTTTTGGACGCTTCTTTCGGCGCTGGCTGGGCTGCGCCGAAAGAAGCGACCGAAAGGGGAGAAAAGCGCCCGTTTGCTCCCCCCCCTTTTCATTTTCGGACGCTTCTTTCGGTGCTGGCTGGGCTGCGGTGAAAGTGAAAAGGGGGGGAAAGCAAACGGGCGCTTTTCTCCCCTTTCGGACGCTTCTTTCGGTGCCGGCTAGGCTGCAGAGCCGCAGCCCAGCCAGCACCGAAAGAAGCGTCCAAAAGGGAAAGGGGGGGAGAGCAAACGGGCGCTCCTCCCCCTTTCGGCCGCCTAAACGCGCCTGTTTGCTTCTCCCCCCCCTTTCGGCCGCCCCTTTCGGCTCCGCAGCCCAGCCAGCGCCGAAAGGGGCAGCCGAAAGGGGGGGGGAGAAGCAAAGCTGGCGCGTTTAAGCGGCCGAAAGGGGGGGAAGCGCCCGTTTGCTCCCCCCTTTCCCTTTTGCCGCCATTCGTTCCGTCGCCCCAGGAGCAGCAGCACCGCACACACTGTGCGCTGCTGCTCCCACGGTGACGGAGCGAGCGGCGGTGAGCAGGGTGAGCAGCGGCGGGTGGGGGTGTCAAGCGGCGGCCCCTCCCACCACTCCCCACGCACCACCGGTCACCCCGTCCATGCAGCGCTGCACGGACGGGGTGCTCGCTCGGCCGAGCGAACACCCCGTCCGTGCAGCGCTGCTGCTCCCGGGGTGACAGAGGGAGCGGCGGCACGTGGGAGTGGCGGGAGGGGCCGCCGCTTGACACCCCCACTGGCCGCTGCTCACCCTGTCACTGGGGGCGTACCACCCCTACCGCCCCTCCCCAGCGACGCCCCTGCCCCCAGGTCTTCCCCAATCTACATATGAATTTGATGTGTGAGGAGCTGTGAACTGCTCCTTTCAGACCGCATGGCTCTTACAAGCCGCTCTTAAGTTTTTATACCCATAATTTAGGAACTTTCACCACTTTGTAACTAAACCAAGTTTTACTGCCTGTGCAAATTTTCTGAAGCACATCAACCTGTCCTTTGAGGAGTTTGTCTAACAGCCTATGTTTCCATGCTTTTGTGATTTCAAATATCTTCTGGGGTTCTCTCATCAGAGTACTTGCCCCAAATTTGGATCTTGGCATCCAGGAATTCTCCATTCTAAATATATGTATATTTTTGCACCAACAAGATACACCAACACAGGACAACCCCTTTGTTCAAGCAATGTATGACACAGGGAAGAGAGGAGATCATGTCACAGAGGAACTCCTAAAATGTGGGGCGGGAGGGTGTTGTACCACAAGGCCGGAAGTGAGGGAGGGGGCCAAGGAAATGATTGCAAAATGGAATCCTGAAGAAATGTTTGAATCAATGAGGAACATAAGTTCCATTTTTATCTTTCATTAGCGCACACCATTTTGGTGGGAGTCTTGGCAAACTGACAACATCTTTATCAAGATGGGTTTCTGCCTCCCTTTCATCCAGGCAACTGGGGAAACCCCCTCTGTTTCACACTGGTGCTGAGACACCGGGGTCCTTAGGCTCTGAAGGGGGGAAGGAACCAGTATAATCAGATGTACGAGATGTTATCGGGATCTTGTGCAGACATTGCACCTCTGCCAGGGGCTCCTTTTAAACATGCTTTCATAATCAGATCCTACATCTCAAAGCTACTTTGCAACCAGAACGCTCTACTACATATCAGGGTGCGGGTTTGCAAAAACACACCGTCAGCTCTGAAAATCCAGGTTCCTTGTGTGTGTTTTTGCCGGGAACTCCCTGCCCTCGTGGCCACATCTGTAGGAGTAAAATGCTGGTGTTAACCATTTTCACACACTGATTGGGCAATTGGCTTAAAAAGCCTGCCGTGCCCACTCGGCGATGTCTGGACCAGAAACCCCCTTGGGCTATCTAGAGTGCACCTGTGTCCCTCCAAGGAAACCTGTTTGTGTTACCAAGTCACACTGTATGCAGGTAACACTGCCTGCCTGCACAGTTTTTGTTCTTGGTCCTAAGTGGCTGAGATCTGCTATTCTTTTCTGGGTAGTGATTTGTTTTTCTTTTCTCACACAAGCAATTTTTTTTTCCAGTTAAAAATTGTCTTTCTGCCTTTCGTAGCTCCAGGATTTTGAGGGCTATTAGAGAGTTGTATCAGCATCACCTTTCAAACATACCGCGAGGGTTGACTTCCAGAGGAGTAGCTGTGTTTGTTGCAGAAATAATAAACAGTAGAGGTGCGGCAATGCGGCATTATTTATTATAATAGACACCAGCATTATTTATTACCATTATGGTATAAACAAGGGGTGGTCAATGTGGTCACCTCTAGGTGTTGGGTGGGGACTGCATGCTCCATCTTTCCCCTGACCATTGGCCAGGCTTGCTGGGCCTGCTAGGAGCTAGATCAGGGCTTCCCAAACTTGGGTCTCCAGCTGCTTTCAGGCTACAACTCCCATCATCCCTAGCTAGCAGGACCAGTGATCAGGGGTGATGGGAATTGTAGTCCAAAAACAGCTGAAGACCCAAGTCTGGGAAACCCTGAGCTAGAGTTTCCTGTTTTGAAGCAAGACCCTTCTAAGAAGATTGGGGTGGAAGCTGGTCCTCCACATTGTCATCGTCATCGTCCCCCCTCTCCTGATCTAAAATGTCTCAGGATAAATACAATTATGTCCTTCACAGAATGTCCAGCTTTCCCTCATGACCTTCCCACTATGGGGAAAAAAAATGCTTCAGTGAAGCTGAAGAGATGGGAGGGTCACCGTGAACCAAGATGTAACAGATTATTTAATCATGATGTATATATTTAAAGGTCCGTGCACTTAATGGTGGGGTTCTAAAGGGTTAAATAATTCACAATAAGACTTTCAGTGGCACTGAGAAGATCTCCAATCCATGCTTTGATGCACATGTCCAGAGATCTCCAACATGATGCAAGTCTGACAATGTCATCGTTGCTGCACTAACGGCCTTTGCAGCATCCCCAAACAGCACAGCCTAGCAGCATCCCCAAGCCATGGTAGCATTCCGTGTATTTTCTCTAGGGCAGGGATAGCCAATGTGTTGCCCTTCAGGTGTTGTCGGACTACAGCTCCCATTAGCCCCAGCCAGCATGAGAAATGGTCAGGGATGATGGGAATTGTAGCCCTACACCCTCTGGAAGGCATTATGTGAGCTGTAGGGTTCTGTCATGTCCACATGCTGGTTATGTCATTGATCTCTTGTTGAGCTGGCTGGAACCTAGGCAAAATCAGTTCCAGAGACTGAAGTGGGTTGCTCCGTCCCTTCTGGATTTCACATCTCCTCCTGGGGTTTTGTGGAGTCCTGAATTCCAGCTAATCCTCTTTAGCAGGTTCCAACCATCTCCCAGGAAAGGCTTTATAAACAGCAATGAACAATTTTGCCTGCCTTTACTGCGGAGCCATGCAAAGCAATAAGGCAACTACTCAAGAACTCAAAAAGGGTCGCGGTGGTGAGAATTATCAACTGGAAATAGTAGGAAAAAGGTGACAGGTTTTTGGAGATGCCGTGCGGCCGTGTTGCTCAATTTGGGAGAGATATGTGCAAATCCAACAAGCCAAGTTTTTAATAGACCAGAACTTATTAAATTAATATGCGAAATAATCAGATGGCATGATGGAACTTCCTTCTCCAAGTAATGCAAATGAGCCTGGGAGGCTGGGCAGAGCCATTGGATGACAGCATGGAAATGACTCAGAGAAGCATTCCTCCTGCTCCCATTTATGATTAGGGATGGGCCTTCTGGGCATCTGAGTATTTGCATACTCCCCCCCCCCATGCTCTTCGGGGTTCATTTGCATGCCCATCAAAGCCATTTCAGGTCAGTTTGGCAGCTCTCCAAATTAGTATTATAATTTCTGACTTATTAAATTCAGACTTAGGACAGGCTTGAAAAATCCTTTTTTCCTCTTTAGTGCCCACTTAATGCTGTGCTACGATCTAAAAGGCTTCTCCCTATGATCTGCCAGCTGTGAAAAGCCAAAGCCCTTTATAATTTATAAATGGCAGGAGGGCTCCTATAGTCAGGACCTCCCTGTATCCCTAAATGCATCCGAGTGGTTAAAGGAGGACATACTGTACATGCATAAGGATGCCTCCTCTTTTAACGGGGTGGGAAACTGATTCCCCTCCAAGGGCCATATTGCCTTCCACACAACCATATGGGACTGCATGTCCATGATGGGCAACGACTAGGGTAGCCAAGTGCCCTATTTTGCAGGGGGCAGCTCGAACTTAAGGGACCGCCTCTCCTGGTATGTCCCATGTAGGACCTTAAGGTCCTCAAATAATAATCTTTTGGAGGTCCCGAGCAACAAAGACGCTAGGTTGGCCTCAACTAGGGCCAGGGCCTTCTCGATATTGGCCCCAACTTGGTGGAACAGTCTATCACAAGAGACCAGGGCCCTGCGGGATTTGGCATCTTTCCGCAGGGCCTGCAAGACGGAGCTGTTCCACCTGGCCTTTGGGTAGGTTTCTGTTTAATATTTATGTTTCATCTTTTATTGGTGGGTTATTCTGAAATTGAGACCTGCAGTTTTAATCCAATTTTTAAATTTGTATTTTAATCTGTTATTTTAAATTGATCGTTTTTATGTTTTTTGCTGTGATTTTAATTGATGTTAGCCGCCCTGAGCCCGGTTTTCTGGCTGGGAAGGGCGGGGTATAAATAAAAAAATTATTATTATTATTATTTATTACTTTTTGAAGGAGTCCCCTTCCCCCCCCAATTATTATTTTATTAAGTTTCAATGTTTTTAACATATACAATCAAAACAAAATTTAGTCTTTCCACCCTGTTTTCCATGGAGTTTCTCTCCTTCTGTCTTCTGTCTATTAAATCATAACCACTATATTATAATCTAACTACTTCTGTTCCTCATGATATTATTCCAACAGCTCTTTATACAGCCCTGTCATTATGTAGTAATAGCTGTCCAAGTCTGGATGTTGACCTCTTGTGTCGTTTGTCACTCCTCCGTCTCAATCGGGGCAGGGGACCCCCCCCCCCTTCCCTCTAAGCATAGGTAGTTGAGTGGGTTCTTTTGACTTGGTTTCTGGGTTTCCCAATTGAGGCTCCTGTTCCAGTCGGGCCTTAGAAGCTGTATTTTCATAGCTCAAAACCGGCTCATGGGTTCATCATATTATAATATTCCTTAAAGCAGTCCGAAAAAGGCATCCATTCTTCTGTAAAACACTGATCATGAGATTCTCTTAATTTTGCTAGTTCTGCATAGTCCGCCATCTTACTTTTCCATTATTTGGTGGGAACTTCTTCTTCCTTCCATTTCTGCGCATAAAGAATCCTAGCTGTTGTTGTTACATACACAATCAACTTTAACATTTCCTTTGGGATTTCTGCCCCTATAATCCCTATCAGAAACACTTCAGGCTCTTTTGCTATGCTCATTTTAAACATCTTTTTTATCTTGTCATATATTGTTTCCCCAAATGCGCACGCTTTCTTGAATACCACCACATATAAAAAGGGGTCCTCTTTTTGATGGGCTCAGTTTGAAGATAACAAGCTCTAAGAAGGAAGACCAGGAGGAGCCATCATCCATTGCAGCTAGACAGCAGACAGAGCAGGAGCTTAAGTCACCTGCTCAAATCTTCCCCACTATGCTGACCTGCATTGCATTTCTATTTCTAAATTTGCACCTTGACATATGAATTAGCAGATGCACATTGTATGCCAACCTCTTTCCTCTTTTTTTTGGGGGGGGGGTAAGCAGCCACCCTATTCTCAACACCAAAGGAGTCGAGCTTATTAGGGGCAAGGGATGCTATTTACCAGCAACTCCAGCTGGAGTTAAGTGTGACGGCAAACGGTGGTTGTCCCACAGTGGGAGCACCAGCAGGGGGGGACATGTAAATTTGATACCCTGAGTCACAGCTGTGTGTTGCAGTCCCATGAGACACCAGGAACCTCAGAAGATCCTCGTTTCTAAAACTGCCCCTTCTCAAATTAAGCAACGCAGCAGGTTTTTCTTTTGAAAGTGACCTGGATGATAAATTATCTTCCCTGCTTCTGGGCAAACTTGTAGGAGAGATAGATGTTGCACTGTAACCTTCTGTTTCCCTATGGAATTGATGCTGCGATGTTTCAGGAACAAGCTCAGAGATTGCTCTCCTTAGCAAGAGCAAAAACATTTGCGGATGACGGTTTGCCAGAACGTTGGTACTGAAAGCAGATTTTAAGGTGAAAGCTACAGTCCACAACAGTGCAATTCAGACCCAGAAGTCGGATCCACCGAGGTCAATGGAACCTCCTTCCAGGAAGCGTGTGTAGAATTGGAGCCTCGATTCACTCTTTAGAACAAGGGTGGCCATTCAGATGTTGCTGAATTACAACACCCATCATCCCCAACCAATGGACATGCCGAATGGGGCTGACTGATAGATTGATTTCTAGAAATGATAAACCGCTTGCTTAAAACACACACACACACACACACACCACCAACTCAAGTAATGTACAAATCAAAACTATACATAAAACACAGCTAAAATCCCCAGACCAATTACAAAAAGATACATAAGACCGTCATCATTAAGAACGATGCCTGGAACTGCCTCTAAGAATGCCTAGAGGAAGGGTCATAGCTCAGTGATAGAACATCTCCAGGAAGGGCTGCCTAAAACCTTGGAGAACCATTACCAGTTGGCATGCACCAGGGTTGGGGAACCTGTGGCCCTCCAGATGTTGTTGGACTACAAGTCCACTTCTCATTATCTAGGGCAGTGATGGCCAAACTTGGCCCTCCAGTTGTTTTGGGACTACAACTCCCATCATCCCTAGCTAACAGGACCAGTGGTCAGGAATAATAATAATAATAATAATAATAATAATAATAATAATAATAATAATAATTTTACTATTTGTACCCCATCCATCTGGCTGGGTTTCCCCAGCCACTCCGGGCGGCTTCCAACAGAGATTAAAAATACACTAAAACATCAATCATTAAAAGCTTCCCTAAACAGGGCTGCCTTCAGATGTCTTCTAAACATCAGGTAGTTGTTTATCTCTTTGACCTCTGATGGAAGGGCATTCCACAGGGTGGTGATGGGAACTGTAGTCCCAAAACAGCTGGAGGGCCAAGTTTGGCCATCACTGATCTAGAGACTACGCTTGCTGAGGCTGATGGGAATTGAAGTTCTAACAGCATCTGGAGGGCAGGTTTCACTATCTATAATGTCTGCAGACAATGCTGAGTAGATGGACCAATGTTCTGGCTCAGAACAGCAGGTGGGGAGATGCTCTGTTGTGGGGAAGCACCAGTTCTGGACCAAGCAAGGAAAAGAGGTGGCCTTCAGAAGGCGCTCAAGGAAACAATATGATTTATTTATAAAAGCAACCCATTTTAATCATGTTGTGCTAAATGCATTTTTCAGCTTGTTTTTTTCTTCTGTTGGTTCACATGAAATGCATTAAGTGCAACAAGGGGAAGCTGGAGTGCTTTTGTAAATCAATTGTACTATTTCCTTGAGGACTTTGCAATGTTTACCTCTTTTCTTTCTCGGGGTGGTGATGTATGACCCCCTCCTCTGCACCGCCTCCCCAAATGACCTCCCATCCCCGCTCTCTCCAAAGCTGATTTGGGGCTTGCTAGGCAGGGATGGGGAACAAACACAACAGCACAGTCACTTTGCATGAAATGCGTTCCTCTTTCCCAGCACAGCAATTCAAAGCAGCTTCTATTAGGGGTAGGAGACAAATTCGATTCAATTCACATTTAAAGGTAAATCTACTAAATTTGTGTGGGATGCGGGTGGCACTGTGGTCTAAACCACAGAGCCTAGGGCTTGCCAATCGGAAGGCTGGCGGTTCGAATCCCCGCAATGTGGTGAGCTCCCGTTGCTCGGTCCCAGCTCCTGCCAACCTGCAGTTCAAAAGCACGTCAAAGTGCAAGTAGATAAATAGGTACCACTCCGGTGGGAAGGTAAACGGCGTTTCCATGCGCTGCTCTGGTTCACCAGAAGCTGCTTAGTCATGCTGGCCACATGACCCGGAAGCTGTACGCCAGCTCCCTTGGCCAGTAACGCGAGATGAGTGCCGCAATCCCAGAGTCGTCCATGACTGGAACTAATGGTCAGGGGTCCCTTTACCTTTACCTTTTACTAAATTTGTACTGCCTGAAATAATATGTGAACTAAAGCGCAGGCATCCTTCAAAATTCACACTTCTCCGAATTTTTCAATGCAGTTCTCCGGTGAAGAAATGTGTGAAAATTCACATATTGGTGAAAATAACCAGTTGCTGAGCATGGCAGGAGGGGAAAGTGCTGTTGCGCTGATGTCCATCTTTCAAGTGTACCACGTCCATCTGGTCGGCCACCATGACAACAGGATGCTGGAACAGATGGACCACCATCTATGTTCACTTTCCATGAATGAAGACTGAGAGTCCGAAAAGTGAGGCGGATGTGTAGCAGGGTGTGAGGAGCCAATGGGGTACATAGGCCAACCTTCAGAAGTTAGCTGCTTGACATTGCCCTTAAACTGATGCAGCAATCCTTGTTTGTTTATATATGCACTTACTTGGCCGCAGGTTCCACGGAACTCAGTGGGACTTCACAGTAGGCACGCATAAGATTGTGCTATGAATTTGAAGAGCACCAGCCGCGTCTGGTTTTGTTTTTAAACTCGACTGCCAGCAAAGGGATCAGGTCTGACTTCAAGAGCCACTGCATCAGATGAACAGGCTGCACGGGGCAGCATCTTAAGAAACAGAAAAGCTACAGTAAAAGCAGATAGCGTACGGCTGGAGGGGGTGTGTTCTACCCTGAGACCAACCAGGGCTTCTAATGCAAACAGGCTGCTGAGCTGAGCACATCCGTGCTCACAGGCACACCCCTTCCCCCTTGCAGTACGGTAGGTATGGATACACAGAGATATTTATGTGTGCAGGCAGGGAGACGCCAATGGTTCCTGGCGGCTGAACAATAATCTTTTATTCTCCTCCTGCCGGCACCGCCAAGCTTTCTGTAAACACCTAACCCCAAAAATGTGCCTGTGGATTTGCAACAGCGGGGTCTGTTCTCCCGCTGCCAAGCAACAATGTCACTCTTATTGACTCTTTCAAGGAAGGGGGGGGAGGGAGAGGAGATGAGAAGAAAGGTGTTCTCTGGGGCCCAGCACAGCTGTACATGGATGCACGATGTGAATAGCAATTTTGAGTGCAGCCAGATGCGCATCTGAATCACATGCGACCTCTCTCTGCCCTCCAGCATCTCACGGATGAAACTCCCATGCGCTGCCTTTTCGTTCCCACACCCGGGGGTGGCTTTGCAAGCCCTACCCGCTTTCCACTATTACACGTGGCCAAAGCATCTTCGCTGCCCGACTCTGCACTTTATTCGTTTACTCTGCATTTCTGTGGGTTTTTAAAATCCAAGAGGGTGAGGGTTAAAGACATACTACCCAAAGAATCGAATAGGTCTTGCAATAGGTGATCTGCATTTCAAAACAACAGTGGTAGGTGAAAGGACAGATTGTGTGCTGGGTGAAGCCTTGGCCCACATTCACACCATACCATAGCTGTCAACTTTCCCTTTTTTTTAAAAGGGAAATTCCCTTATTCGGAATAGGATTCCTCGCAAGAAAAGGGAAAAGTTGACAGCTATGCACCATACATTTACAGCACTGTGATGACACTTTGAACGCTCATGGCTCCCCCCCCCCCCCGCAAGCATTCTGGGAGTTGTAGTTTGGTAAGGGTGCTGAGAGCTGTTGTTGTTGTTGTTCAGTCGTTCAGTCGTGTCCGACTCTTCGTGACCCCATGGACCAGAGCATGCCAGGCACGCCTATCCTTCACTGCCTCCCGCAGTTTGGCCAAACTCATGTTAGTAGCTTCGAGAACACTGTCCAACCATCTCATCCTCTGTCGTCCCCTTCTCCTTGTGCCCTCCATCTTTCCCAACATCAGGGTCTTTTCTAGGGAGTCTTCTCTTCTCATGAGGTGGCCAAAGTACTGGAGCCTCAACTTCAGGATCTGTCCTTCTAGTGAGCACTCAGGGCTGATTTCCTTGAGAATGGATAGGTTTGATCTTCTTGCAGTCCATCTTCTTGCAGTCCATGGTGGCCCCTATTCCCCTCAGAGAGCTACAATTCCCAGAGCAGTTTAATAACGAATCGGTCTTCCCAAGGAATTCTGGGAACTGTAGCTCTGAAAGGAAGGAGGAGGAAGCAGGAAACACCACAAAACACACAAAATCAATGGCATACACAGACTAGACAAAAAAAAATCTCCACAATGCTATTTCTATGGCTGTGGAAGATGACCTCATGCACAGATTAGCAGAATGAATGTGCAAAATATGAATGTGCCTAGGAGGGAGCAGGAGCACAGTGGCAAACCTCTTCCTCTGATGTGTCTTCACTCAGCCATTGGCATGGTCTCTATGTGCCTAGAATCTGTATGCATGTGGGTTCCTGTGCGCAGTCAAGGACTGCGCTTTTTGATATGGCCCTCACATAGGAAGCATGCCGATAGGTGATGGAACAGGCAAAGGCAGGGCTTGCTCCCACACCCCCAGCTTCCTCACCTAGACACATTTATCCTACGCACATTTGTGGTTGTAAATTTTGCTCACGTGTCCGGCAAACAGAAAATACTTTTTCTCTCCTAATAACAATTGAACTTGGTGCCACCCGATGAAACTGAATGCTGGAAGGTTCGGGACAGACAGAATATAGTTATGACTATGGAATCTGCTGTCACGGAAACTATGTTGATGGCTAGCAACTTGGATTGCTTTTAAATAGGATTAGACAGACTTGTGAAGGAGAAAGCTATCCATGGCCACCAGCCATGCCAGAGGAAGAACATCAGTGAGTACCAGCAACTGGAGGCCAAAGGAGTGGAGAGCAGCTCTCGCACTCAGGCCCACTTGTGGGCTTCCCATAGGTACCTGGCTGTCCACTGTGAAAGCAGGAGGCTGGGCTTGATGGGCCACTGGCCTGATCCAGCAGGCTGTTCTTTTTTTCTTTTTCTTTTTACTATTTAAATATGTATTTTTATTTTATTTTATTTTTATTTTGAGAAAGTAATAATCATAAATAAATAAGAATAAAAATGTGCACCCTACCCCTGAGACCATTCCATTGTAACTATCCGACCTCCCAAAATTTCAACACCTTCTTGCGATGGTTTGACCTCTTTCCGTTTTAACAGTACAAATTCTACAAACACCCTCCACATCTTCTCAAAATCATTTCTCCTGCATGTCCCCCGCCTTACCATAATGACACATGTTAACTTATCAGTAATAGCTGTATCCCACACCTCTTTATACCATTCTTTCATTTTTACAGTGTTACCTCTGGTTGCGAACGGGATCCGTTCCAGAGGCCCGTTCACAACATGAAAAGAGCACAACCTGAAGCGCCGAATCTGTGAATCTGCGCATGTGTGCGGTGTGATCTGGCGCTTCTGCGCATGCGCGAAGCGCCAAACCCAGAAGTAACCCGTTCCAGTACTTCTGGGTTCAGCACATTTGTATCCTATGATGAGCGCAACCCGCAGCGAACGCGACCAGAGGTATGACTGTATATTCTGCTTACCCCTTCCACTTCTTAGCTATGATAACTCGTGCAGCTGTCAATAAATTTGTGAGCAATTGATAACAATACTACCTCTGGACTTTTGGTCAGCTTTAACCCAGTGATTTCTGTGATCTCCCTAAACAACTTTTGCAAAAAAAATAAAAATAACATTGTACATATTTACACCTCCACCACATGTGAACATAATTCCCTGTTTCCTGGCATCCCCTCCAACATAACACCAAATATTCCTTGTTTGTTTTATTTAATCTGACTGTTGTTAGATACCATCTCCAAACTAATTTATAATAATTTTTTTTTATTCTTACAGGCAACATTTTCAACGAACGATTCTCCCATATTTTCCTCCAGCAGGCTGTTCTTGTGCCTTTATTGTACATGACTACGTTTGTGATGTACAATGCATATCCATATAAGTATATGCATATGTTTTGTGGTTTTTCCATATGTGTGTCAGCATTGGTCCATTCATTCTTATTACCACCTACATCCATGCACATGGGAGCATAAGTGCATAAATGGGTGACACCTGGCTTGAGAGCAGTACATGTGAAAAGGATCTAGGAGGCTTGGTAGACCACAAACTTGACATGAGTCAACAGTGTGATGCAGCAGCTAAAAAAGCCAATGCAATTCTGGGCTGCATCAAGAGGAGTATAGCGTCTAGATCAAGGGAGGTAATAGTACCACTATATTCTGCTCTGGTCAGACCTCACCTGGAATACTGTGTCCAGTTCTGGGCACCACAGTTCAAGAAGGATACTGACAAGCTGGAACGTGTCCAGAAGAGGGCAACCAAAATGGTCAAAGGCCTGAAAACAATGCCTTATGAGGAACGGCTTAGGGAGCTGGGTATGTTTAGCCTGGAGAAGAGAAGGTTAAGGGGTGATATGATAGCCTGTTCAAATATATAAAAGGATGTCATATAAAGGAGGGTGAAAGGTTGTTTTCTGCTGCTCCAGAGAAGCGGACACGGGGCAATGGATTCAAACTACAAGAAAGAAGATTCCACCTAAACATTAGGAAGAACTTCCTGACAGTAAGAGCTGTTCGGCGGTGGAATTTGCTGCCAAGGAGTGTGGTGGAGTCTCCTTCTTTGGAGGTCTTTAAGCAGAGGCTTGACAGCCATCTGTCAGGAATGCTTTGATGGTGTTTCCTGCTTGGCAGGGGGTTGGACTGGATGGCTCTTGTGGTCTCTTCCAACTCTGTGATTCTATGATTCTATGAAATGAGCCTACAGCATCACTCAGACCTTATGGTAGGCATGTTGTTGTCCACCTCTTACTTAAATGCTGCTTTAGATGCTCCAAGCAGCTTCTTATACGTGAACTATTGTCTAGCAAAGTGTCCATACTTATTAGAGCTAATTATTTCACCTGCCACTGTTAGCTGCACTGAACTCCAGAGGGAGACCCATCAACAGTTCAGAGAGATTATAGAAGGGAAAAAATTGAACATGAATGTCATTTTGTCTCCAAGCTTTCCTAAGAGATGCATGTCTGCATATTTATTTTTGTGTTTAATTGCTACTCTGCCTTATGATCCTGAAAGGCTCCCAAAGTGCCTTGCAGAAAATAATATTATACACTTATAATGAATGTTTGTCTGAGTGTATATGTCTCTGAAATTAATAAGGGTCTCCTGTTTACCTGTTCACAGTAATCGAAGGACAGCTAGAATATATACTGCAGCTGAGGAAAGTTACCACCAGGGCAAAGAGGATGCCAGCGTGGTTTACAAATGGAGTCAAGGAAGCTATCAGAGGCCAGAACTGATGGCCTCTAGTGTAGACTTAGAGCAAATCAGCCTGCGAGGTCTCCTAGCCTTTACAGATGCAGGACGGACGCCTCAGGCAAAATTAAATTTCTGCGGTTTTCCAAAAGCAGTTTGTGTGCTTCATCAGACGTAGACTTCCCAAGCTAAAGGTTGCCCAGTCACAAAAACAATAGCAGATTTGAATTTCTCACACCGGAAAATGTATTTTTAAAACCTCCTCACTAAAGAAATTTGAAAATAAATTAAATTTCACCCCCTAAAATGGCACGCCCTATTCTGCCATTCAGTAGCTCTACTCTTGAAGGGAGCTTGCAATAGGAGTTGTTCGTTTGTTTGTTGCATATATAACTCGCCTTTTTCTCCAAAGAGCTCAAGTTGGCATCCATGGCTCTCCCTCTCCTAATTTAATCTCCACAACCACCCTGTGAGGTAGTTCCAGTTACAGGAACTACCTGTGAGGTAGGTTAGGCTGAGAGGCAGTACCTGGCCCCAGTTCACCCAGTGAGCTTCATGGCCGAGTGAGGACTTGAACCCTGGTCTTGCAGGTCCTAGTCTGACACTCTAACCCAGGGGCCAGCAACCTTTTTCAGCCGTGGGTCGGTCCACCATCCCTCAGACCATGTGGTGGGCCAGACTATATTTTTTTGGGGGGGGATGAACAAACTCCTATGCCCCACAAATAACCCAGAGAGGCATCACCTATAATAAAGTGCAAGTGTCTCTGCGTCCAGCCCCTGTGTCCGCGGGATTGCGCTACTGCGCATGTGCCCCACGGACAGCCATTGGGAGTTGGAGCGCAGAGACGCTCTGCGCGCGTTCCCGATGTTGCTAGGGCAACAGGGACGCTATGCGCAGAGCCGCTCCATCAGCTCTGCGCATGTCCCCGACGTTGCTAGGGGAACAGTTGGACCACATATGTTCTAGCGCCCGTTAATTTAACAGGGTTAATGTACTAGTTTTAAATAAAAGCACACATTCTACTCATGTAAAAACACACTAATTCCCAGACTGTCCGCGGGCCAGATTGAGAAGGCGATTGGGCCTTAGGTTGCCTACCCCTGCTCTAACCACTACACCACACTGACTCAGCCTAAGCCAGCCTAATTTCTGCTGCCTTCCTGTAGCTTACTTAATTTCCCTACCAATATCTACAGTTACTGATATCTGACACTATTATGGAAGACGCCGCATTCATACATCCAGATAGGGATACTGCAGTATATGAGGAAATCTGGATCTTGAGCTTGAGATCTCTGCATTGCATCACCTTCGTTGCTCTCAGGAATTAAATCTCAGGAATACCTGTTGCGCTTCATAAATTGAGCACAGCCTCAGTCTGAAACCTCAGGGGGGGGGGGGTGAAGGGCGTTCCCACTCTCCCTTGCATATGTAGCCCGACAGCTCAATAGCTTTGCATGAGGATTAATTCATTCCCCCTGTTTTATTCTGGCAATCCTGTAACCCGAGAAACAGCGAGGCCTTCCTACCTCTGGCCAAGAAGAAATCCAATTAAGCAGCCCTTCTTGATCTTTGATGAAACCAAGAACAGCACGTAGAAATTCATTCCGTCATTTGAGCTACGGATACCTCATTTTGTCTGGCTAAAGAGACCGTACTTTAAACACTTCCACTGCATCATTACATCGCTTGCCTGATCGGTCATAATGCTCATAGGAAAATAGGAAACTGTCTCATGCTGAGCCAGACCATTCATACATCTTTGGCCTCTCCAGGTGCTGTTGGGCTCCAACTCCCATCAGCCTCAGCAAACACAGCCACTGGATTATGTGGCTGCAGTCCAACAAGGTCCGATGGCCTGGAGGTTCCCCATCCCAGGTCTATGCTGACTAGCTTTCCAGGGTTTCACGCAGGAATCCTTCCAGTCCTACCTGGAGATGCCGGGGATCAAACCTAGGACTTTCTGCATCCAAAACAAATGCTCTACCACTGAGGTGCTCCTGGAGGCAGTTCCATGCACCATTTTTAATGATGATGGTTTTATGTAAGTTTTTGTAATCAGGTTGGGGGTTTTAAGCTACATTTCATACATAATCTTATTTTTTTACACTGCCTGGAGCATTTTTCTTTTGATCAAGCCATTTATCATTCATTAAAAAATCCATTCATCCATCAGCCCCATTCTGCAAGTCCAGTGGTCAAGGTGTAGTCCAGCAACATCTGGAGCTCCACAGGTTCTTCACCCCGCCCTAAACGTTGAATGGAGGCTCCATTCCTACACACACTTACCTGGGAGTAAGCTCCATTGAACTCAACTCGGCAGAGCTGACTTCTGAGTCAATACGTCTCAAAATGACCTGTTGCAAATTGCAGCTCTAAAATCTGCTTTCAGTGCCAAACTTGCATTGTCTACACTGACTGGCAGGGTTTGTTGTTGTTGTTGTTGTTGTTGTTGTTGTTGTTGTTGTTTGGCATTCCATTAAGAGGTCTCTCCTAGCCCTACCCGGAGATGCCAGGAAGCTTTTGCATGCAAAGCATGCAACCTGCCATTCAGCTTTGGCCCTTCACATCAATTCTATAGCTCCCCACACACAAGCTGGGTCTTCAGCAGGGTCAACAGCATCCAGGAGGAAAAGAACAGGTTTGGAGCATTTTCGGGTGGAGTGGGCATGGCCAGAATAGCTCATGTTTCCAGCTCATGGCTCCAGCCTTCTTATGGATCCTTGACACAACCAAATGCATCAGTTCCACCAGGACACATTCGCTGGCACAGAATTAAACGCCAACATTGTGCTAATCCCTCGGTGGCCAGGTGAGGTCATTATTCTAGTAAGAGGGTAAGGATAGCTCATGGGAAGAGCTGGAGACCGTATTTCCCCTCCTTGTGTGTGAAGCTCCGGAGCGTGGGAAACATGAGGCACGTTCGTCATCTAACAGATCAACATTCGTCACTCGGAATGGATCGCGCTCTCCTGCCAGATTGCCTGCCTGCAATTATTTAAGTTAAATATTATGTTTCACTAACTGAAATATATATAATTAATAAACATTTCCCTCTCTTTTTTCCCTTTCTCTTTAGATTAATTCTTGCTGCAAAGATCTAATTGCAGAAATAAATCTCAGCTTCACCCTATATCAACGCACAAGAGAGAAGTCAGCGGGAGCATGCATGTGTGTACAAGGCTCTGCATGCACGTTTCTATGATGGGAAGTAGAATTTTCATATAGGAATTATATTTTCCTCTAGGCTGAAGCTAGAGTCTGTAAGAACCCCTGGCTGTTAAGCATCTTGATTGGATCTGTACTTAGAAGTAGGCATGGACAAATCTGTCACTTTTAGTTTCTCCCAGTTTCTCTCTCCCTCCCCCCACCCCAAATCTTAATGCCAGCATTCTGCATTTGCACATCAGTTTGCAATTATAAATAAACAAAATTATGAAAATTCATCAGAATTTTAATGCAAATTTCTCCTAAAATTCGCACTTTGGGAACGCAGTTTTTCCTAATATACATTTTTTTTAAAAAAAAACCTGTTTCCCCTCATATAGTAAATTTCTGTGTTATTCTATATTTTTATGCACACTCTATCCAAGTACTAAGTGCGTTTTTGCAAAATTCAAAGAAGTGCAAATTTTGAAGGATGGCTGTGTTTTGGTTCTTACTGGTTCAGAAATTGCAGATTGTGCTGTTTCTGCTTTGAATGTGAACTGAATAGAATTTATCCCCCACCCCTCCTTAGAAGACCCATCGGAATCAGCTTAAGTCATGTTGATTTCAATAGGTCTACTCTAAGCATGACTACGTCTGGATCTAATCCCTTGTAACCTGGGTATAACCAGGGAAAGGTCTGTTTCCTGCTACACAATTTATGATTTTGGTGCATTTCTCTTGGAGGTCACTTTTGCAATGTCAATTGCACGGGGCTCCCAGGCTGCAGCTAGGATGGATGACTGGCTAAAGCCACATCATACATTTAAAGTACATTTAGTGCTCATGGCTTCGCCCAGAGAAGCCTGTAATGCACTCCCCTCACAACTACAATTCCCAGTTTCCATCTGTTTTTAGTCCACTGCGATTTGAACTTTTTGAAAGTCTTACTGTTGTTCATTTTTCTTGGTGATATTTTTATTCTTTGCTTTATTGTTTTTGCAAACAACTTTGAGGTGGGCGTTGTTGTTGTTTTTCTGTCAAGTGAATTAAGTTGGAGTTCTTATTGCAAAATACACTGAAATAAATGTTACTAAGAACTCTGGCCACAAGTTTCAACAACAAAGATACGTTTACTCGTGAGTAAATTCAAATATAGTATCAATCCTGTTAAGAATTACAGTCTTAAATAAAGATAATGGTTTCAGATTGAAAAGTCTCTTGAAAGTCTTTTAGAGGTTGATGCGAGTCAGATGTATGATGAGACAACTGGAGACCAGGACAGGGCCCCGTTTCGGCGTAGACGCCTTCCTCAGCTCATTTTTTTGAAAGAAGTTAAAAAATATATAATTTCTATTTCTTTGATTCTTGAGTAAATGTGGCGTCTTAGAGAAAGTTTTCCTGTGTTTTTTATGCATTTATTTCAGTGTTTCACTGTCAAGTGGCATATACATTTTATGAAATAAATAAATGCACAAAGTGTTGTCCCACACTTAACAGTCCATTTTCCCATCACCTCCCTCATCTCAAAAGACCAATCTGTGGGGGAAGTGAGTTTGCTGTGCAGGGACACACACTCACAACCAACTGCAATTGTGCGACCTAAATTTGCCAACCTGTGACTGAATCCCACCCCAAAAGAGTGACAGAGTGAGCACCTTTAATGTGGCCAGGGAAGAGAATTTCTGGGTGGCAATCTTGCCACCTTAGATTTATACACACTGGTATGTCAAGATGTTAGCAGACCGCCAGCTCTTCTGAATCTGATTCATGAGTACTTTCCATCTTCCCATTTGACTTGTGTGAGATTATTCCTGCACACAGTCATACTGAAATATGGGAAGGGGGCCATTCTCTGCACTGTGGAATAAATCTTCCATCAGGGCTGAGTTGTTGGTGATGATTATGTAGATAGCTAAGCATAGTTGCTCATCTAAACTTCTGCACTTGGCAAAGCCCATGCATACAAAAAGTTCTGTCCCTTTCAAATGCACGGAAGCAGGGCTGTGTGTGCATGGAAGTTTCTGTTCTGAGAAGTCAAAGTTTTCGTGGAGGCCTTAGAAGCATAGATCTTTAACAGTTCTTCAAAGCAAGAAGGCCGTGGATTCTTTCCAAGAAGAAAACAGTTGAATCATCCTGTCTTGTATAACTTGAGATCATTTGCATGCAGACAATCTTATAAGATCTACAACCTCTTCAACTTTATGAGTACATATAAATATACTTATGTAGAAGGTGTGTGGGCTTAATCGTGCCGGCACTTCTTCTGATCCAGCAATTTCAACGCTGGCCAGAGACCAGATCGCAAATCGAACTCCCTGGAGTATCAAGCGGAGAGGGTTCCTTTCTCCAGCTCCATCAGTAGGACTTCATATATGCCAGGGGTGGCCAACTTCCAAGAGACTGCGATCTACTCACAGAGTTAAAAACTGGCAGTGATCTACCCCCTTTGGGGGGGTTCAGGTCAAAGTTGTTGAGCTTTTTTTTAGGAAGGAAAGCCCTGTTTTGGTGGTTCAGGTCATTTTAGGGGTGCAGGGCAAAGACATTGAGGGTTTTTTTTTAGGGGAGCCAAAGTTTTTTAGCTTCTTTGGGGGGAGCCACTGATCTACCGGTGATCTACCACAGACGTCCAGTGATCTACCGGTATATCACAATCTACCTGTTGGACATGCCTGATATATGCTAAACATTTATCTTCTGTCTCTACTTACCAGGGACAGTGCCTATAACTGCATTATCTGTGACAAACCAGTCTCTATTTTGTGCTTATTTTGCTTTTAAGGACATCTTAATATTCTTAGACTTGCAGATTCCCAGATTTGCCATTCTTTGGGGTTCTGTTAAGGGGCTGAGGAAGCGATGGTGCAGTTAGCTAAGTTTAGACTCCAGATATGATGGCGTTAAACCCCACCTCTTTCAGTCGTAATGTGTGCATTCCTTCACTTACTTTGCAAGGTGGGAAGCTAGCCACACTGCTTTGGGGGTCCCTTTCCACTTATTTTGATTAGTGGGGCCATAGAATTCTGCTCCAGAGTCCTGTCCTGATGGTGCCACTGTCTTAAAAATTAAACATCTGAGTGACAAGCAGGCATCTCAGGATATCACACTGCGTGCGCATGGACACTAAGGCATTGTGTAGCATGCCCATTATTCCACCCACTATGGCTGGCGAGGCATATTTTAAACTTGGTGACAACAATTAAATGTGCAGGAGCCCTGCATCGCGCCATCCAACACTGATTTTCTAACCATTATTCATTTAAAGCATCTTTACAAGATCAACTTACAAGAATCCTGATTCCACACCCTTTGCCATTCCAATGACCTTGCTGCCCGCCCTGCCCAAGGTAGCATCTGATTGGCTGAGCTCACTGGCACTCTTGCTTTGGGTAAATGGTTTAATTCAAAATGGCAGAAGTATCTAGTTTAGTAGGTAGAGCAGGCAGAAGTCTCTCCCCGGCATCTCCAGGTAGGTTTAGGAAAAATGCCTGTCTGAAACCCTGAGAGCTACTGCCAGTTAGTGTAGACAATATTGAGTGAGATGGACCAATGGTCTGACTCTGTATAAGGCAGCTTCCTATGTACCAGCCCATCACTTCACTTCCTTGCATGCTATAGATTACCACAACCTCTCTGCCTTCATATGGGGGTCCCTAACGGGTGGCGCTGTGGTCTAAACTACTGAGCCTAGGGCTTGCTGATCGGAAGGTCAGCGGTTTGAATCCCCATGATGGGGTGAGCTCCCATTGTTTGGTCCCTGCTCCTGCCCACCTAGCAGTTCGAAAGCACGTCAAAGTGCAAGTAGATAAATAGGTACTGCTCCGGTGGGAAGGTAAACGGGGTTTCCGTGCGCTGCTCTGGTTCACCAGAAGTGGCTTTGTCATGCTGACCACATGACCCGGAAAAACTGTCTGCGGACAAACACTGGCTCCCTCAACCAGTAAAGCGAGATGAACGCTGCAACCCCATAGTCACCTCTGACTGGACTTAACTGTCAGGTGTCCCTTTACCTTTAAAGGTAAAGGGACCCCTGACCATTAGGTCCAGTTGTGTCTGACTCTGGAGTTGCGGTGCTCATCTCACATTACTGGCCGAGGGAGCCAGTGTACAGCTTCTGAGTCATGTGGCCAGCATGACTAAGCCACTTCTGGCAAACCAGAACAGCGCACAGAAATGCCATTTACCTTCCCGCCGGAGCGGTCCCTATTTATCTACTTGCACTTTGACATGCTTTCAAACTGCTAGGGGGCAGGAGCAGGGACCGAACAATGGGAGCTCACCCCATCTCGGGGATTCGAACCACCGACCTTCTGATCAGCAAGCCCTGGGCTCTGTGGTTTACCTTTACCTTTTAACAATTCTACTGGCTGAAAGCTGAAGAGCAGCATCTCACAACTGTAAAGAGGCATCCCTCCCTCCCCAGTCTCTACCGCAAAGTTGAAGCAGAGACAGTGGCTTACCTGGGATACATACCAGAAAAGCAGGGTGCACATCTCGTAAATGGAGGCAGTGAGGGGTGTCATATAGACTTGGGGGGAGTTTGCCTCCCTGCTGCCCTGCAGAGAAGCATGAGATGTAATTCACCCGGCCTGTCAGTGTGACGGCACTAAAACCACACATTAAAAAATAACAACAGCCACCACCAGGTTTATGGCCTCATGCAAATCGGCTACAAATATGCAAATCATCTCATTAGCAATTTGCATAAAACATTCTTGCAGCAGGAATGGAATATGTCTAATCTCCCCCCTCCCTACTCCCTACTTTTCTTTCCAAAGATGACAATACTACACTAAACAAGGAGCAATTTTTGACTGTGTAGGGTATAAATCATAGGGGAACAACTGGACCCATGCGCTCTCATGCTCCCTCTCTCCCTCTTTCCCACTGCTAATAACAATACATCTGTGAGCATCTGCTCACGTATTGCTTTAGACGACACTGAATACAGCAACTCATCGTCTCATTGAGGCAGATTCCAGGGTTAGCAGCAGCGTCCATGTGTCGTGGACATAAGAAGCCAAGATTCAGATCCCCAGTCAGGCTACATCTGCACCATGTATTTAAAGCACCAACATTTTAAGTGTCTTAGCTCCCTCCAGAGAGTCCTGGGAATTCTAGTTTGTTAAGGGCGTTGAGAGTTTCTGGGAGAGCCCCATTCCCTTCACAGCACTACATTTCCCAGAGTGGATTAACAACCGATCCCTGTCGCTCTGTGACAGTGAATTCCACAAGTTCATGGTGTCAGTTACAGGTGGGTAGCCGTGCTGGTCTGCCATAGTCGAAACAAAACAGAAAATTCTTTCCAGTAGCACCTTAGAGACCAACTGAGTTTGTTCTTGGTATGAGCTTTCATGTGCATGCACACTTCTTCAGATACACTGAAACAGAAGTCACCAGATCCTTAAATATAGTGAGGGAGTGGGGAGGGGTATTACTCAGAGGGTGGTGGGAATGGGTGATCAGCTGATAGGTGTGGAAAACCTGTTGATGACTCTTAACGGCTGCAATTAGTCTTGCCTTTCCCTGCACTCCCCACTCCCTCACTATATTTAAGGATCTGGTGACTTCTGTATCTGAAGAAGTGTGCATGCACACGAAAGCTCATACCAAGAACAAATTTTTGTTTCAAGTTCATGGTGTGAAGAAGTGGCTTCTTTTCTCTGTCTCAAATACAAGGTACGGCCACTCTGTCCCTCTGGGCAGGGTTTGTCCTACAGGCTCTGGCTGAGTCAGTGTGGCAGTTTCTCCTATGTGAGCTGAAACATAAAATTTCATGAATGACTGGCCTAGTTCACACAGCATCCTGTGATTAGTTATCTCCCCCATCACACACACTTATTTCATCAAGGCTTTTGCAATATAGGTCTAAAAAGATGTTTATCTGCCACTGTCTCATAGCTACTATTCCTTTTTGGTTGACACTCAGGGGCAAACCTGGGTTTGCTCTACGTGATGTGTGAAATTACGTAGAGCAAACCCAGGTTTGGCCCTGAGTTTTCCCAGTAGTAATGTATGGAAGTGAGAGCTGGACCATAAAGAAGACTGATCGCCGAAGAATTGATGCTTTTGAATTATGGTGCTGGAGGAGACTCTTGAGAGTCCCATGGACTGCAAAAAGATCAAACTTATCCATCCTTAAAGAAATCAGCCCTGAATGCTCATTGGAAGGGCAGGTCCTGAAGCTGAGGCTCCAGTACTTTGGCCACCTCATGAGAAGAGAAGACTCCCTAGAAAAAGACCCTGATGTTGGGAAAAATGGAGGACACAAGGAAAAGGGGATGACAGAGGATGAGATGGTTGGACAGTGTTCTCGAAGCATGAGTTTGGCCAAACTGTGGGAGGCAGTGGAGGACAGGGGTGCCTGGCATGCTCTGGTCCATGGGGTCACAAAGAGTCGGACATGACTGAACGACTGAACAACAACAACAATGTGTGAAATGTGCCTCAAACCACATAAGCATTGGTGCCGGAGGATGAGACGGGACTAATTTCCTAGAATGGTTAAAAATTCAGGACAGGTGTCAGGGAACTGGGCAGAGGAGGAATGGTGGAGACCGCTTCCCCAGCCTGACCCTTCCAGGTAGGAGAAAGAGGAAGACAGGATAGATTGGCAACAGGGGGTTGAGGGAGGTCACAGCTCAGAGGCAGACGAGGGGGAAAGCTGGGAAATCATGGGAGAGCCAGAGTAACACCCAGATGACACATTGTCCTTAGAAAGTATTCCAGACCCTCCACCTCCCAGAACCAGGCAAGCCTTAAAAGTAGGAGAGCAAAGAGCTCAAAGACAGAGGGCACGTAGCAGCACCTGTCGAAGAGACAAATGAGGAAGAGGGAGAGACAGGGGTGGAGATTCACTCGGGACAACGCCATTATCCAAGAGGCTGGGTTCTAGAGCCTCTCTTTGTAAAGATTGAAATTAAAAAAGGACGGTAAGAAACTTTTCCTTGTCTTTATACTTTCCTGGGCAACCAGCAGGGAGCTGCTGACAGCATCCTGACAACAGTTGAAAAGAAAGGCTTGCTCATTGTTAAAACTATGAAATTTGCTGCCCTAAGGTGTAGTGGTGCTCGCCAACTTAGCTTTGAAAGGGGATTCATGGAGGATATGGCTATTTGTCAAGAGGGTATCCCAAGTGGTGTGCATCTGAATACCAGTTGTTGGGATTCATAGTTGGGGGAAACGCTCTTGCATTCATGTCCTGATGGTGGGCTTTCCAGAGGCATCTTGTTGGCCACTGGGGGAGCAGAATACAGGACTAGATGAGCCTTTAGTCAGACGCAGAGAGGTTCTTGTGTTTTTGTGTTCCTTCTCCTAATTTCTTCTGAGTTTGTCTGAATGGTGGCTTAGCAAACTTCCCCTAGAATGAAAACAAAATAAAAAATAAAAAAATCCTCCAATAGCACCTTATCGAGACCAACTAAGTTTGTTCTTGGTATGAGCTTTCTTGTGCATGCACACTTCTTCAGATATTCTTCTCCATTTCCAAATCTTGTGGAATAAGGGCATTTGTGTCCGTGATTCTTATTTGTTTGTTTTTTAACAGACTTGTGTGAAGGTCACATGTTAAATCAGTGGCAGGAAACCCAGAATGGATTTCCTGATTTTTTGCAGGCATTGCTATAATGTAACATGAAGGCGTGTTATAAGGACCCAGCTTTTTCTGGAATTTGTTTTGCAACCCAAAAAAATTCACATTAGGCTTGCATTGGTTTCCAGCCACACCACAATATTTCTCTTACAAAATGCCTTCCAGAGGCAGGCATGAGGAAAGGTCAAAACATTGCAACATACTGTATGCACATACCTTCAGTCTCACACACAACCACTGCCAGGGAGTCAGTTGCAACTCTGAGCAATTTTAGTACCCAATTTGTGATCATTTGTGCATCCAGTTCACATTCATTCAAGACGAAAGGGCACTAATGGTACAATGTGGGCAAGCCCTTAACTTCATGGCATCTAACTCGGCCATGAAGTTGTTTCTTCTTTTGTTCAACCCAATGAAATTGCTAGCCGTCACTACACAATGCATCAAGGAGTTCCACTGATCATTTGTGTACCATGCAAGAAAAACCTACTTTGGTTTTATACTTGTTTGTTGTGAATGACATGTTAGTGTGTGTTCATGTGGTGGAACTCTGGCTGTTCTTACAGCTGATACCCTTAAGAAATAACCATAAATATTTGTTATTCCATTAAATTGTTTTACCCGGAAAAATATTCTTGGCCATTTCCAAATCTTATGGAATAAGGGCATTTGTGTGGTGATTCTTATTTGTTTGTTTTTTAACAGACTTGTGTGAAGGTCACATGTTAAATCAGTGGCAGGAAACCTCTGGCTCATGCATCTAAATAGGCCTCTCCCTCTCACACAACTGGGCCCACGAGGCTATTTTGGCCAAGCTATGCACAGGACGTCGGGTGTGGCAGAGCATGTAAAAATCAGACTGGATCAAAAGGGAGTTTGTATACACTGCAAAGCTAGATGAGTACTGCTTTGCAAGCTCTGGCAATGCTAGGTGGACTCCAGGACATATATTGATTTTTTTTTTTGCAAAAAGTATTTTTCCTAATGTTTATAATATTAATAATGCACTTTTGGATGTTATTTCCACTAATATAGGCATGCTTTTGCACAACTCACCTTAGTATATGCGGTTTTGTACACGTTACTTAGTTGGAGAAATGCACTGTGAAATTAGGAGAAGTGTGAATTTCTAAGGGTGGCCGTGTTTCGGTTTGTGGGTTGTTTCAGGAAGCGTGTATTTAGGTAGCTTCACTTTTAAATGTGAACTGAACAGGACCGGTGCTAGGGTTTCTTGCGCCCTAGGTGAACCACCTTCTGGCGCCCCGCCCCCTGCCAAAGCCTGCTTTAGCGGGAGGTGGGGGGGTGGAGAGGCAAGCAGCAGTTTCTCCACTGTAGCGGAGAGCTGCTGATCGCCTGTCCTGCCGCCCGCCCCCCGCCAAAGCCTGCTTTAGTGAGAGGTGGGGGGGTGGAGAGGCAAGCAGCAGTTTCTCCGCTGTAGCAGAGAAGCTGCTGCTCGCCCGTCCCGCCCCCCCGCCAAAGCCTGCTTTAGCGGGAGCCGGGGTGGTGGTGTAGGGGGCAAGCAGCACCTCTCCGCTACAGCGGAGAAGCTGCTGCTAGCCCGTCCCGCCCAAGCCTGGCCAGCGCCCCTCCATTTTGGCACCCTAGGCAATTGCCTAGTTCACTTAAATGGATGCGCCGGCCCTGGAACTGAATCCATTTTCTTCCCCATCCCTACAGGGGCTTTTTTCAACTGCAACTCCCCGGAACTCAGTTCCGGCACCTCTCACTGCCATTATAAGAGTACAAGCAAGGTGTTCATGTTGAGTTCCAGCACCTCTTTTTCTAGAAAAATAGCACGCCCTCTCCTTCACCCCACAGCTCTGTCTTCCTTTACCTCCTCCCCACTCCATGCTGGTCTGATCTTTTCTTGCTAAGTTAGCACCAGCAAGTCAGCTGAGCTTTTTGAAACTCTGTATTGATCTCACTTTGATGCCCTCCAATAAAACACATTGACAGAAACTATTTGTGCCGGCCGAGACCTGTATGTTACAGCAAACCTCCATGGCATGTATAAAGAGAGGTTAAGCAGTCTGCCCGTAAACTCACAAGATTAGCTCTTTCAGTTAAGCACACCGGCTTCATTCAATCCACCGCCATGATTAGGATCGGAAGCGATTTCCTGTCTCTCCCGCTTGTGGCGTTTATAGTAATAGATCAGCTTTCAAGAAAGATGGCAGAGGAAACGAGAGCAGGAAAGAGAGCAGCAGGTTCTCAGTTAGCTGCCCTCCTGTTTCGTGCTGGGCATTGTTGGTTGTGCAGTGGCAAGAGGTTCCCCAAAACTGCCACTGGCGTTTGCTGTTGGTTGTATTTCTCACTTTTACAAATTGGATCCTGAAAATGCTGTAACGATTCTTCCAGGGTTTTTTGCAAAAACTTTGCCAAATGGCCTCCAGGCCTCAGCCAAGCTCAGAGTTTTGTCCCAGGCAGACTGCGGTCCAAGGGGCTAGAGGCAGATGGTGGGATAAAATATGGGGTGATGGTCGGGTTCTGCATCAAGCAGAGAAGGAGGGTAAAGTGAGGTGGAATGCAAGTGTTTGTGCAATTTAGGGATGGGAAGATCTGCTAATTTCAATCCTCTCAGTTGCTCTTTTTTCCAGTCTCAAATTCAGTTCTCTGTCTCTGCAGCAATTTGCTAGGTGCCTGGTTGTTTTTTTAAAAAAAATCCTCATGAAAATTCATCAGCATTTTAGTGCAGACTTCTAATGAACACATAATATACATATTTCTGCAAGCAATTTTTTGTAATACGATGCTTTTTGGTAAGTTATTTTTACTAATATATTTTTTTATTCCCACATTTCCATAATATATGGATTTTTGGGTGGGAAACTGCATCACAAAGAATACCTGTGTCTCAGTTCACATTATTGTTTCGGATAAAGCGAATAGCGTAGATTCACCTTTAAATGTGAACTGAATAAAATTGCTCCCCCATCCTTAAACCCTACTCAGAAACAACTTACCGTACATCTACTCATAGGGCATCGTGAGAACTCACTTCACTCCCAACTGCAAAGTGGCAAAAAGTGGAGCGAGTCGATCAATTGCAGAATGAGTTCCACTTGTGGTGAAATCACCAACCATTTCACCACAGGAACAACTCGGCTGACTTTTGCCATACCAATGTACTTATTTATTACATTTATAAACATCTTTCCACCCAAGAACTCAAGGTGGCATACAGAATTCTCCACCTCCCCATTTTATCCTCACAACAAGCCTGTGGAGTCGGTTAGGCTGACAGACTGTGACTGCCTCAAGGTCAACCAATGAGCTTCATGGCTGACCGGGGATTTGAACCCTGTTTCCCAGGTCCTAGTTTCTTGAATAGCAGTATTAAAGCCCAAGCTACGCATTATGTGGAGACATGGAGACTTGGCAATTCACCTCTCCCTCTTTTTGGGGGGGGGGGGGAACGATGACCCGATTGGCATAGCATCATTGTGTTCGAGTTTCCTGACCTGCCAAAGGTAACAAAACAGAAAAGAGAAATTGCTACAGAGCCTAGGGCTTGCTGATCAGAAGGTCAGCGGTTCGAATCCCCACAACGGGGTGAGCTCCTGTTGCTCGGTGCCTGCTCCTGCCAACCTAGCAGTTCAAAAGCACGTCAAACTGCAAGTAGATAAATAGGTACCGCTCCGGCGGGAAGGTAAACGGCGTTTCCGTACGCTGCTCTGGTTCGCCAGAAGCAGCTTAGTTATGCTGGCCGGTGACCTGGAAGCTGTATGCCGGCTCCCTCGGCCAGTAACGTGAGATGAGTGCTACAACCCCAGAGTCAGACACGACTGGACCTAATGGTCAGGGTCCCTTTACCTTTACCTTACAGGACAGGTGTAGGTTGGTAGAACCCACAAATCACCCCTTAATCTGAAGCCTGAGCCTAATTCAGAAGACAGCTGGGCTTCCCTAACTTTGGGGTCCTTTTGCCTTTCCCCAACACAATTATTTGCTTTGCACACTTCCTAAGCTTTGTGATTCTCCAATACAGCACATATGAATGAAGCTATTCAGGAAAATGAATGAAGCTGGAGCCCCCTTGCATATCCATTTTAGCCAGCAGGAGCAAAATGAAAAGCTTGTTCCATGCAGATATTGAACCTTGTGAAACTACAGCAAAGTTGCTGCGTGTATTTGTTGACAGAGCTCGGCTTAAAAAGGTAAAGGTAAAGGGACCCCTGACAGTTAAGTCCAGTCACGAATGACTCTAGGGTTGGGGTGCTCAATGCCGACCTGAGAAAAGCTGGGTCCTGCATGTCCCAGTGGCGACATTCAGTTACCCTGTCGTGGGTCAATGCGGGTGAATTCAGCAGGGGCTTACTGTTGTGTATTGATTCAAGAAGAAGAAGAAGAAGAAGAGTTTGGATTTGATATCCCGCTTTATCACTACCCGAAGGAGTCTCAAAGCGGCTAACATTCTCCTTTCCCTTCCTCCCCCACAACAAACACTCTGTGAGGTGAGTGGGGCTGAGAGACTTCAAAGAAGTGTGACTAGCCCAAGGTCACCCAGCAGCTGCATGTGGAAGAGTGGAGGCACGAACCTGGTTCACCAGATTACGGGACTACCATTCTTAACCACTACACCACGCTGGCTTCAAGGGTTATCATATCTGTATTGTTTGTATTCACATTAGGGGAAAGTAACTGCCTTCCTGTTTCAGAAGGAACAGCTACTATTGGTTCATTGGCTGCATTTGGATCTTCAGTCTTATTGGTTCCCACCAAAAGACAGCTTTGTGATTGGTTGAGATTGTTCCCTCCAAAATGTATCCTTTCTAGCCAGTCTACTGTCCCTATAAATGTAGCTTCCCTCTCCTCAGTTCCCCAGTCTTGTTTACTTTAATAAAGAGTGTTACATGAAGAAGCTGTCTCCTGCCTGCTATGTCAGAGAGCTGAAGTCACTTGCTGAATCACTATCCCCACGCTACAACACTTACTACAATCAAGTGGTACAAAATAAAGATATAAAATAAATAAGCAGCCAAGAGGGGGAGGGGAGAGTTGGCGGGATCCCTGTGCAGAAGGAATTCCACAGCTTAGGGGCTGCCGCAGAGATTATCCTCTGTCAGACCACCACCCCCTCCAACTTCTAAGGGTACTGGAACTAGAAACATAGAATTGTAGAGTTGGAAGGGAGCTTGAGAGTCATCTAGACTAACCCCTTGCAATGCAGCAATTTCAACATGCTGTCTCCCATCCAATTTGAAACCATACCAGCCCCTGCTTAGCATTTCAAATGTCCTAGCAGTTTTGTTTTGTTTTTTATTGCTGCTCCACTAGGAGGGCTCACTCAGTTGATCTTCACCCTCAAGAAGATCTGCATGGAAGGAGGTGGCCTTTTGGGAATCTTGGAATGATTTCTATAAGGAGCACGCGGGAGAGGGCTGTCCCATAGACCCCACCCAAAAACTACTGATCCCAAGCATCATCATAAATTTGTCAGGCGACCAGGCCTGTTAGTGACGCTTATTTATTTAATTGAGCCTCCCCTGCTCCTCCCATGCTCGGGGGGTGGGGGTTGTGGTGTGGGGGGGAGAGGTTACAAGCCAATAAAGCACAATGGCAACATAACCCGTCGGAAAGGTCGCCTAGTTCAGTACGCACAAGGGCTGCGACTTCCTGTGCTCTAGAGCTGGGAGTGGCGAACCCCCTGCCGGCTGCGCCCACCCTATGTGCGTCAGTTGCAAAGCTCCCCACTGCTCATGGCCAGATGACCCCCCAGTGGAAGGAAATTTCTGGGGCTTATCGAGACAAACACAAAGGGCTTCTCGGGAAATCCAATCCAGAGCTGGCGGATGGGCATCGTACTTTGACAGGACGGTCACACTGCTGTACAACATGTGGAGGAGGAAATGCTTTTATGCTCACCCCCCCCACCTCCCATTTTCAAATTACGATGTAAGCATTCATCAAAACAGAGCTGTTTCCCTGGGGCTGGGCATCCACCGTTTCCTTCTCTTCTGTGCTTCCTTCTGTTTTTCCGGAAGGCTGTTCTGGTCAAGGATAGCACAAAACAGGTACAGGGGAAGAAAAGGGAGTGAAGGAGGCAGCTCCCTCCGCAGCCCCATGGTCCCTCTCCATCTGCCTCACCTGAATCGGCAGCAGTGTTATTGCCAGAGGGTGGTACATCTCAATGCACCCGCGGCATCTGCCCCTTCTTTGGAGCTACATAATCACTGGAAAGAAGTGTGTATGCAGGCAGAATAGTATTTGGGTCCTGCCACATCTGCAGTGCATTTCATGATGCAACAAGACCCAGCTCGCTTCTGCATCACCTGCTCGTTGAACGTTCACCCTGGTTTGTTCGCACCAAGTCTGTGGGGCGGGTAGACAACATTGCCTCAAGCAGTTGTAATCCTACCTTTTCCCATCGCATCGCCCCGTCACTTTTCTTATTGCAAGAAATCCAACCGGGGCACAAAGCAGGCTGGATGCACAAGGGTGCCAACACCACTTCAGTAGGGTGGCCTGAATTTGCCAGTATGTGAGTGAATCTCAGGGGACATGAGTGGCGCTGTGGTCTAAACCACTGAGCCTAGGGCTTTCCGATCGGAAGGTTGGCGGTTCGAATCCCCGCGACAGGGTGAACTCCCGTTGCTCAGTCCCAGTTCCTGCCAACCTAGCAGTTCGAAAGCACGTGAAAGTGCAAGTAGATAAATAGGTACCGCTCCGGCGGGCAGGTAAACAGCATTTCCATGAGCTGCTCTGGTTCGCCAGAAGCGGCTTAGTCATGCTGGCCACATGACCCAGATGCTGTCTGCGGACAAACGCCGGCTCCCTTGGCCTATACCCCAGAGCCGTCCACGACTGGACCTAACGGTCAGGGGTACCTTTACCTTTACCTGAGTGAATCTCACCCGGAAAGATAATGGTTTGTAGACCTTTGTAGGCTTCAAATGCAAGGAATTGTATTGCAAGGCAACAGGGGTGCAAACTTGATTAAAATACTTGAGGTGGGGAGCAAGTAAGCCCAGCCCCACAAAATCCATCACATGACATGGAGCACATACGCCATTGGAATGGCTATGCCCATCAACTTGGGGTGGGGGCCTCCCTCAAATATTTCACGGAGTGGCACTGAAGGAACCTCAGCTCCTAGGAGTTGGCTCCTATGCTAGGCGAGATCGTACAATCAGCTCTTGACCAGCACTCTTTCTGGCTACATTTCATGGTATCGCTCACTTGATCCACTTGAAACTACTACGCCCCAAAGTGGGACTTGATACTGAGTATCTAGGTATAGGTATGGATCCAGCTGCAAGTGTTTTTTCCTCTGGAGAAGTGCAAATGTTGGTTGGCTGTGCTTCAGTAAGTGTGAATTGGGTTAAGTCCACCTTTAAATGTGAACTTAATCAAATTTCTCCACTTTCACTTACCTGGATGACAGAGTAGGAAGGCACACAGGTAACTTGATCACACAGTCTTCCTTGGTATAGTGAGGGATGTGCTTCTATTTAAATTGCAGTCACTATTTGTAAATTTTCCCTGATGCATATAAATTAGCACATGCAAATATTATGCCAGTCTGTGCCATCTATTGCCTGATTTGGGCATGGGAAGCAATGCATATGTATCTGCCTAAGACAATGCGCTCCCTCTCTCAGTGGGCAATGTAGCAGTGAAGGAGGTTTTACTCATTTTTATTTAAACAAAATATATACCCCTTAACTACAATAATCTCAAAGTGGTTTTAAAGGTAAAGGTAAAGGGACCCCTGACCATTAGGTCCAGTCGCGGACGACTCTGGGGTTGTGGCGCTCATCTCGCTTTATTGGCCGAGGGAGCCGGCGTACAGCTTCTGGGTCATGTGGCCAGCAAAAAAGAAAGAAAACATCAGTTAATACTAAAATCAAACTTCATTTAAAATACCTGCTAGAATTTTTTTTAAAAAGTATTCAGTAGGCACTGGAAGTTCAGTAGGTAGGGGGATTGTCTGGCATCAACTGGAAAGGACTTTCATAAAATTGAGCCTGCAATACTACACACATAGCGGGTGGTTTGTGTCTAAATGGTGCTGGTTGCTTCCAACTCTACAGCTCTATGATTCTACTATTTCCATAAGCATGAAAGGGCAGGAGATTCAGAGCCCAGTGCAAAAGATCCACAGTTCAGGCCCCCTTGCCCATGCCTTAACAATGTCATTGTCAGGATGCTGTCAGTGGCTCCCGGATGGCTGCCAGAGGAAGACAAGGAAAAGTTTCTTGCCCTCCGTTTTTATTTCTGTCTTTACAGATAGAGACCATAGAACCCAGCCTCTTGGATAATGGTGTTGTCCCGAGTGAATCTCCACCTCCCTTCTCTCCCACTTCCTCATTCATCATTCTCACTGTCTCATCTACGGGTGCTGCTATGTGCCCTCTGCCTTTGAGCTCTTTGCTCTCCTTCTTTTAAGGCTTGCCAGGTTCTGGAAGGTGGAGGGTCTGGAATGCTTTCTAATGACAACGTGTCAGCTGGGTGTTGTCCCAGCTTTCCCATGATTTCCCAGCTTTCCCCATCATCTGCCTCTGAGCTGCTACCTCCCTCAAACCCCTGTTGTAAATTTATCCTGTCTTTCTCTTCCTCCTCCCTGGAAGGGTTAGGATGGGGAGGCGGTCTCCACCATTGCTCCCCTGCCCAGTCTTTGACAGTCATTGGCTATGCGGGCTGGGCCAGTTAATAACCTGTTCTGGTTTCCTAAGATGGATCATGGACTGCCCCAGCTCAGTGTGATTATCTGTAGATAATGACCTACTGGTGTGCATGTAGATATGAAAGAAAGCATCAGTTTCCATTCCAACCCATGTCCATCATCTGCAGCAGTGTTTCTGTTCCACTGCAGTTTGGCTTAGATTTTTTTTAAAAAAATGAGAGGAATTCAACATCATACTACTCTGTTTGTTTCACCAACACAAGCACTACAGTGTGGCAAATTAAACAATCACTCCTGTCTCCCCACACCACTCACATGCTGTTCTAGGGGTTCCCTATCGTCCCCCCATGAGCCAATAGGTGGGGTGGGGTGGGGTGGAGAAGGCAGGGAAGTCATGTTGTGTTAGAGGGACTCACTGTCTTGGCTCCCGCTGCACCAGCTCCCTGGACCTACCTTATTCATCTCACTGTCTACTGTGGCAGAAAATGTATGTAATTGATTATGCAATTAATTGCGTTATTTTTATGTCATTCCATGCTATTCATCGTGATGCAAATGAAACATAATGCAAATGAGGCGGGAAGCTATCCATTACATACCATTTGCAGACTGAAAGAACAACAGCAGAGAATACCGAGAGCATCTGCTGGATTGACTTCCGTTCCAGACAGGAGACAAGTAAGCACACATTGGTGATTTCCACTCCCATTTCCATTTCCGTTGGAATTCTCCAGCAGCTCTGCTTGTATACATACACACACTCTTTGTGCCCTCCAAAATGAGTGTAAGTGAGGAGGCTGAGAAATGTGAAATTTTCAGAAGCAGGGTTAAAAAACAACAACAATAACCCAACATTTCAGGACCCAGGCTGAAGAAGGATATCTAATTGAACACGGAAATAATAATAATAATAATAATAATAATAATAATAATAATAATTTATTTATACCCCACCCATCTGGCTGGGTTTCCCCAGCCACTCTGGGCAGCTTCCAACAGAATATTAAAATACAATAGTCTATTAAACATTAAAAGCTTCCCTAAACAAGAGTGACTCATAATGGGCTGCATCCTGACACACCACTTGGGGTGACACCTGTCAGTGCTTTTTACTGATCTTCCTTATCATTATTTTTTTTAAGCACTTGGCTAGTTGCCAGTCCAAACACTGGGGGGGAAACAGGCAATCGGAGACATGCCCACACCACCTCCAAAAGTGACATTTTACTGATTTTTCTCTCCCCAAATTACTATATTTTAAAAGTCTAATTCCTTGTTTGTTTGTTTGTTGTTTGTAAAAAAAAAAAAAAACAACTTTTAATATGAGGAGTGGGAACCTAGTGCTCTCTTGCTGGGCTAGAACACCCATGGGCATGTAGGGCTGGACAGCATGGGAAGGTAGCCTATCTAGGAGGAGCAAAACTCTGATCCTAAATCTCTGCTCCCTTGTGAGATGCCCTTGGGAGACGATAAGGCTGAGCAAACCCTATACAAATCTGGAGTGGAGTCCCTAAGGTGGTTGCATGGTGCCTTGTGCAACTCCTTCCAGCAAATCCTGCAGCCAAACTGGTGCCAAACATAGAATCATAGAATCATAGAGTTGGAAAGAGACCACAAGGGCCATCCAGTCCGACCCCCTGCCAAGCAGGAAACACCATCAAAGCATTCCTGACAGATGGCTGTCAAGACCTCCAAAGAAGGAGACTCCACCACACAAACGTATTGCTCTGCTTTCCTTTGGACCACATCAGGGAGTCCAAGAGTGGGGAATATTTGGCCCTCTAGATGTTCCTGAACTCCCATCATCCTTGGCCATGTGCCACGCTGGCTAGAGATGAAATCCACAACATTTGGAGAGCCAAAGTTTCCCCTTTCCCCGTCATAAAAAAGCAGCATTAGTGGGGAAATCATTGGAGCTGCAGGACCGGGAAAAGAGATGGGGGAGACATTGGATCCGTTTGCATTTAAAGGTAAACCTACCTAACTGGTACTTTCCAAAGCAACTGAAGAACCAAAATGCCATCCTCTGAATTTTGTAGTGCAGTTTTCCAGCCAAGCAGTGTATAAAATTGTATACAATATGCAAGGATACAGTGTGCATAAACAGGCATACATTAGTGTAAATAAAATGTAAAAATGAACTTTATTAGGGGAAATTGCTTTGCAAATGTGTATAGTAGGATAGGTAAAGGTAAAGGGGCCCCTGACCATTAGGTCCAGTAGTGTCCGACTCTGGGGTTGCGGCGCTCATCTCGCATTAATGGCCGAGGGAGCCGCCGTACAGCTTCCGTGTCATGTGGCCAGCATGACTAAGCCGCTTCTGGAGAACCAGAGCAGTGCACAGAAACGCCATTTACCTTCCTGCCGGAGCGGTACCTATTTATCTACTTGCACTTTGACATGCTTTCAAACTGCTAGGTGGGCAGGAGCTGGGACCAAACAACGGGAGCTCACCCCGTCATGGGGATTCGAACTGCCGACCTTCTGATCAGCAAGCCCTAGGCTCTGTGGTTTAACCCACAGCGCCACCTGCGTCCCTGTATAGTAGGATAATAGCATGCAAAAAAGAGGTGTGCATTATTGGGAGAAATTCACACTAAATGGCTGGTGTAAATGATGCTGTAAATGATGAATTTTCATGCAGATCTTTTTGTTTTTATTGCAGTGATACAGACACGTGGAATTGAAGGTTGGGAAAATGAAAAACTGAGAGAAACCAAAATTGACAGACTTGGGCTACCCCAATTCAATTCTCTGCACCTGTTTCAGCAGTTTTGCTCCTTCCTGCTACCTTCTGGGACGCCATAAATCCTTGCCTACTTTGCAATTAGGACACCAGTGCCAGCCTTGCTTGAGCTGTGCTACATCATGCAGTTTCTGCTTCTGCTGAATAATGTTTATGTCTAAATCCAAATTGGAAAGATTTGTCAGCTCAGACTTCTTGGTATCTCTGTACGCATCTGAACACGAGGATTTAGATGAGAATTTCGCCGAGCCTCTATCTTTTTATCAGACTGGAACCAAACCTCAGGGATGAATCTGGATCCTGACATCACCAAGCTCAGATGAATCTTGCTGACAGCAAGAAGCCATTTGCTCCTGCAAGAGACGCCACCCATCAGCCTTGAGATTCGTTCAAAAGTGAGAGGGAGTTGAGGATAGGAGCAGGATAGGGAGGTACATGATGGTTAGGAAACACATGGTCCATACTTTGAGGAGGGCAGGGCAAATGTGCAACAGAGGGTGTAACTTCATATTTCAACCTCTGCTTTGGAAAAAAAAAAATCAGCAATAGCCCTGCTAACTAGAGCTGCAACAACAGGTTAGATTAATTTAAACGCTCTCAATAGATGAAGAGGGTGCTCCAGTTATCAGTTGAGAGATTTTCACAAGTTTGCTAGAATGGGGTTGGTTTCTTGCAGAACAACTGCTGTGGTTATGAGTGTTACTGTCGAGTTCTTGCTAGGGGCGTCTTGTTCCTCCAAACCATGTTGTCTAATAGTCTGTATCACTGCCAGGTTTAATAAGTCTAATGAGTGCTGGCTGGATAAGCTTACTCCCTGCAGTGCAGGCTGAGACTTGCTCTCTAGCCTAAAGACTTCTGAGCCAGTTTTTCTAGCAGGAACAGGAGGAAAGAATTTACACGGCTCATGTTGAGCCTTTTTCAACTTCTCTCCCTGCCCAGTTGTTCCACGTGCTCCTCGTAAATTCAGTAAACTGATTTAAACAATGAAGCAGTCTCTAAGAAGTTCCATATATGGTATAAAATGTAGGTTCTAGCTCCCCTTTGGTACAACATTTGTTCTAGACCAGGGATGGGGAAGCTGTGTGTTCCTCCAGATGTTATTGGACTCCAACTCCCATCAGCCCTAGCCAGCACAGACAATGCTCAGGGATGATGGGAGTTTGAGTCCAGTAACATCTGGAGGTACCATATTGGTTATCCATGGATTTGAGAGCAGCTTGGTTGCAGAGGAGGAATATATTCATATATATATTTTAAAAAATCAAATAGATTACTGTTCCAGTGTGCTGATACTGCTATTTAATTTTTGTATAGTCTGTTGTATATTTATCCACCCTGAGTGTTCCACGAGTAGAAGAGTGAGCTACAAATAAGCTAATAATAACTCTAATAGTGTTAATATTAGAGCCTTCAGCCTTCAGTGAACTGAATTTAAAACAAAGTGGGGGTGTTGTGTTTTGGGAGAAAATCTTGCTCATTAAAAAAAAGTGGTATTTAAGCACTCCTAAAGTGTATGTGGTGCATCTGGAAGCTAAAAATTTAACATTAAATATAAAATTAAAGCTTTGGGGGGCGTGTCACAAAACCCAGGGATGAGTTGGCCGGGAGAGAGAAATTTTATGTAATCATGCAAGAAGTGTGCATGCACACGAAAGCTCATACCAAGAACAAACTTAGTTGGTCTCTAAGGTGCTACTGGAAAGAATTTTTTTTTTATTTTGTTTTGACTCTGCCCACGGTTAGACCTGTCTTTGCCCACCATCAGATACAGCTCCAAACTGACTGTTCCCATTGGTCACTTGCCCTTCAAAGGAAAAAAAATCTCCCCCACCTGTGCACTAAGGTCTTTGCCAGTGCTGCTGCTACACTTCCTTTAGAGGGTGATGGCGGTCGTTGAACCTTGCACCTTGGATCAAGGCAGATGGGGTTGGGGAGCTTCTGAGCTGTGTTTTAGCAGCCCTCGATCTGAACGGCGCATCTGATAATGGCCAGTGCACAGGGGACAATTAAGAGAGTGCCGAGAGGAGCAGCAACAGTGAGCTTCACAGGATCTGACATTTATATGTGCACAGGAGTGGCATCTGCGCTGACATTCAATACGATGAGAATCATAACCGGCTATCGATCCTTTCTGCTTCGGGGCCTGAGCAGCCTGCCAGCTGGGTTAAGGCAGGAAATTTCCCCTGTAGGTTAGGATTCTACAATTAGGTGCATTATTGGAACTTTTATGCCTCTGCTATTTCCTGCACTGGCTGGCTGCTGGAGACAGAATTCTGGGCTAGATGGAATGTGGGTCTGCTAAGCCCAGCTGGTTTTATGTTCTAATTCAAAATTTATAACTCTCTGCAGAAAGCTCCACACAGCAAATATCTTTTGCTGCCCTTCTGATAGAGCAAGACGAGAGCGGAGCTAACCGCTCAGCAAATGCCTAGGAAGTAGCCTAGACATGGAGAGCCTGTGGCCCTCCAGATGTTGTTGGGACTCCAACACACATCTGCATTGGGAAAAGGCTGCCACTTAGTGATAGAACATCAGCAATCCCTTCTTGAAACCCTTGAGAGTTTCTGCCAGTCAGTATCAATGGTACAGAGCTATTATTATTATTATTATTATTATTATTATTATTATTATTATTATTATCATTTAGTATTAAGAAAGAAAGAAAGAAAGAAAGAAAGAAAGAAAGAAAGAAAGAAAGAAAGAAAGAAAGGTGTTCTAAATGTTTTAGATGACTTTCCATTGCTTTAAATATGTTTTCATTTCATTTTAAATTGTATTGCATTGACATTTTTGATGTTTGCTGCCCTGGGCTCTTTTAGGTGGGAAAGAAATTTAATACAAAAAATATATACAAGTGTTCCTTTTTCAGCTCTAAGTTTTTTTTGAGGGGGGGGGCTTATGTGCTTGTGCCAGGTGCAGGCTAAAGTCTTGCAATTGTACCTATTGGCCAAGGCATTCAGGCATACCCACCATGGCAAACAGCCACTGCTAGGGCTGTCTTAAGCATATGCAGCACTGGGGTCCAAAGATCTGCCCAGTGCCCCCCCCCGGTTGCCCAGTCCCAGGGGTGCAGAAGGGTGGAGCCGGCCGGCTTCCTCAGCGTCTCGCTGGCTCGGTCGCCCCCGAACTCGCTGCGCAGAACTTCCCGCAGCCGAAGAGCCCACCGTGGCACTCCGACTGACGGGCGGGCTCTTCCCCAGATTCAACTCTTGGGCGCCCCTAAGATCCTGGCGCCTGGGTGTCCAGCACCCCTGGTGCCTATGGATAAGACGGCCCTGACCACTGCTGCCCACGCTCCTTTTTTGCTTTCTGCTCTCTTTCAAGACACTGCTCTTCTTCAGACCAAATCACAGAGAAGATATACAACCATTGCTTCGGCTGACAAGCCAATCGATGCACCTCATGCAAAATCATGCTTTCTTCCACTAATAAATATTGATCCTCGCCCCCCCTCTTTTTGCACCATGCAACTCTGCAATAAAGAGCAGGTTAAGCAGCTGCCGGACTTAACTGTCCCCATCGTCCTCTGCTTGCTTCCTGGCTGGCCTCGTTTATTTGTTTCCATCCCATTTATGAATCGCTTCCGATAAAGGGTCTCAGACCAATTTCGTAATGAACAGCATTTTGTCCCAGGATACGTGAGACTGGGCTTATTAGATGGATGGTGCTCACAGTTCAGATGATGTAGATCCAAATACTGTAGAAAAATTCAGAAAAGATGGACCCCAGCTGCACTCAACCATTAAACATGCAAACTTATACAAATCATTTGGCCCATCTAGTTGGGTATTGTCTACCCCTGTGGTTCTCAAAGGGAGCAGTGGGCCACTCTGGTGTGGCAGGAAAGGATGGCAAGTTCGGCAGCAAGAGTCAAGGACAACCAAAGAAACATTTAAACATCTCAGTGTGGTATAGTATAGTATCATATTTTTTAAAAAATTACTTGCAGAATATGGATAAATAGTAATTGGGTTCCATGTTATAAATCAAACACTGTTAGGCCTTATTTCTTTTTGTTTTAGCGTGTTCTCCTTCATGGAGAGCACGTGTTGCGGTGGGGGCTAACAAGTCACCCCTCTGCTGCTGGGCGGGTTAGTTTGGATGGCCACTACTGCAATTGGGCTCTGGCTGTCGTTGGGGAGATTCATATGTTGCAACTTGTTGATGGACAGCCCAGAGCCTATAAATGACCCTGCACTCAGCGTCGGAGCCCTCCTGGCTTCGTGCATCGGATCGCCCGCCCTCCCGCCCTGTTATTAGGCCTCTGCATTGACCTTGCTATGCCTGTCATGGGGTCGTCTGCGTTGAGCAGGGGCCTGGTAGGAATTTTTGCCACTTGGCTGATTGGCTGTTGCCATTTGGTTTTTCGCCTACTGCGTAGCAATTAGTCACAACTTGTAAGGTTGGCGGTTAGGCATTGGTTATAAATTGGTTTAGGAGGGGCAGAGTTGGCTGTGGTTGCCCCTCCTATGCTGCGAAGGGGCAGGTTGGCTGTGGTTGCCCCTTCAAAGCTGCTGCTGCGAGGGGAATTCCGTTACAGGAATCCAGGGGCTCACCATGCTTGTCCGTTTCCCCCTGGTCGGGGGACAGGGCCCACACAAGAGCCGCTGGGAGCATTTGGGGAGAACGGGCGCACATTCTCTCCCCAAAGTGTTTTCCCCTATACTGACTCCACAGGCGGGTGGATGTCAGTTCTGTCCCCAGAGGGACAGATAGTCTTAACCAATGCCTAAGCAACCACTCACTTAATTTGTATTCAATAAAGTTGTGGCCAAATTAATGCCAAAAACCTAAAACTTATATCTGGTGTGAAGTGTGTTTTACTTGAGGGGTGGTTTGGGGACCTCGACACGCAACCAATGTATTTCTTATCAATAAAAAATTTGGTGTAGTGCGAGCAAATTTTTATTCTGAAAGGTGCGGCCCAGAGAAAAAAGCTTGGTCTTCCCTCACTGGCAATGTTTCTGTAGGTTTTCAATCTGGAGGCAGTTCCAGCCCTACCTGGAGATGCAGGTGAGAGAGACACCAGCAGCAGCTACTAAGGTGGTCTGGGCATGCTGACGCCTATGGGGTTGCCACCAGTAGCTACAGTAGATTAGGGTTGCCTTAAATCCATAATGTCCTGGATATAGGCAGTATTCAGACCTCGTAAGCAGCGTCTGTGCAAAAATCACTGGAACGTCCAGTAAAATCTGGGCATATGGCAGTCCATGTCGATAGTGTAGATTTCGGAAAATTTCATTAAAAAGAGCTCAAAAACTCATTAAAAAAAACCAGATTTAGCATAGAGAGATGGAGCCCATTTTACAGTTAGGAGGTGGCCAGCCAGGCACAGGCGTGATTCAAGCTGCTCAGTTTATAGCTTCCACTTTAAAATATTGTTTATACAGTACTTAATCCTTTCCAGCAGTAAAATGGAGCTTCTTCCCAAATCAGTGGATGGCATTCAACCAAATTCTACTCAGTGGAAATTGATGAGCCTAACTTAGTTATGCCTATTGACTTGCATGGGTCTACTCTGAGCAGGACTAGCACTGAATACCGCCTGATGTGTTCTGCATCAGGGCTGCAGCAACTCCCCACTGTATTGCCATAGTCATGGCAGCGCTGTGAGTTTAAAAGTGAGTTTAAAATGCAAAACTGTGCTTGTTTAGGATCTTTCTTTATTAACCAAACTGTTTTTCGTTTGTTTGGGGGCAAGCATATCAGGAATGCAGAGGCACGTTGTAAAGTATGGGGTGGAGGGAGAAGAGAAGAGAATTGTGAAATATGTGCTTTGCAACTGAAACAGGACACATAGATGTCTAACCCCTGTCCCACCCCCACCCAAGAAGACCATTTAGTCCTGGGTCTAAGATTTCCAACTGCACCAGTGTGCAAAAACAGCTGTGATTAATTAAAAGGTGGTTTCTGTGCTGCTGAGATCACCCTTCCAAACCACCCAGCTCACTTTCTGTTTGGGCTCCAGTTGGCTTTCGTTCTGTATGGAAAGAGCTAAACCAAACCCAACAAGATTAGTTTAGATTTACACTGAATGCGTCATAGGCAGAACTCATATCTCTGCTCTTCCACGGTGGGAACAGTGCCTCTTATGGGGATGCTTAGTCATTCTCAGAAGTTGCTCTGAGTCCGTCTCGGAGGGTCATTTAGAGACAGGAAAGCCTTGGTTAACCCCAGCGACATTGTAGTGACACGATAGGTCTATGGCCATATGAGAGTCCTCGTTGTCGAGCAGGGGAAACTGGAATCCCTGCTGAAGACCACACAGAATTAATGATTTGGGGGGAGCAAAAAGCCCAAGCCAAATTGTAAGTTAGGTAGCTCCGTATACTGAGGAGTTTGGGTCGAAGCGATTTTGTCTGTTTCTTCTGGCAGCCTAGTCTGGGACAATTTATGCAGAGAAATATTCTTATGGGGCTTCTGCGGGGTGGGGGGTTGGGGGGGTTGGCTTTCAAGCTGTTTCTTGGGAAGGTTTCTGGCTCCGAGGAAAGAAAGATGAATTTCACACTAGTCTCTGATTGGCACTTGGCAACTTGTCCTTCTCAGATGCCTGGGGATTTAGAGAGTCAAAACCACACATCTAAGGACTGTTTGTGTTTCAGGGAAGTCGGGTGTCTTGGCACTGAAACCAGGTTTTTCTGCTTACATCTCTGGCTGGAGTCATTGTTCCATAGTTCAAGAAGAGATTTTAGGGATAGATAAATCTGTGAATTTTGATTTTTCTCAGCTTCTCATTTTTGCTATCCTAAATTCGGTTCTCCACATTTCTACAGCGATTTGTGATATAATCTCTATCTATCTATATCTTATATGTGAGATATCTATATATCTGTACATATCCTTGTGCAAATTCATCAGTGTTTCTGTATAAATCTCTCTCAATAAACATTTTTTGTATGTAGTGTTGACTGATATACACATGTTTACAGTTGGTTTTACCTAATATAATGCGTTATTGCATGCAATTTTCACTATGTGATTTTATGCTCACTTCCCCCTAGAATATGCATCTATGTAAACATTGTTTGGCTGGAGAAGTGTATTGCAAAATGGCACAAGTACAAATTTTGAAGGACTTGCTTTTCTGTTCACGTATTGATTTGAAAAGTGCAAATTAGGTAGTTTCTCATTAAAATGCAAACATAATCAAATTTCCCTAGGAGACATTCTTTTCTTGACAGCAAAAGAAATGCATGTTGCTATTTGACCTTTGTTGTTGTTGTTCTTTTAAATATATCTTAGTTATCAATCAAATATCCCATTGCCTTCATATCCTGTTCTTCAGCTTTCAAATAGCATCTGGTTGGCCACTGTGAGAAAAAGGATGATGGAATGAAAACTGTTCCAGACAACCTGTATATTCAGCATTCATCCTGATTAGCTCACACAAAAATTAGGTAGCGGTTAGATTTTGTCCAGTCTCTATTGAGCATTCATTCTGATTTGATTATGGGGTGTTTACATGTCTGCCAGTTAATCATTTGATCACCCCACACTTTTCAATGCATTCCAAGCTGCAAAAAAGTAACTGTCTCTATTCCTTCCTTCCTTGATCTGTTGTACTAGGATGATAGTTCTTTAATCCATTGTAAGTGTACAAGTTGAAAGTTCCAGTATGCACTTAAATCCCTCAAACAGGATACGGACAGTCTAGAGGCTTCTTGACATGCAACTTTGGCCTGATCCAGCAGAGCTCTTCATGCACCCAATCGACTCATTCTCATGACGGATACTGCCACAAGTCCCATGGAGACATCCTGAAGATGGTGGCAGAGGAATAATAGAATCATAGAATTGTAGAGTTGGAAGGGATCATGAGGGTCATCTAGTCCACCCCCTGCAGTGCAGTAGTCGCAACACACGGCCCCCCATCCGATTTCAAACAATACCAGATCCTGCTTAGCTTTGCAAATGTGCTAGCAGTTTTATTGCTGCATCACTAGGAGGCCTACAAAGAATGCAAGGCATTTGGAAACCAGGGGGAATTGATCTGGGTGAGGGCCACAGTGGATGACCATGGGCAAAGTCTTTGTGATATTGGGGAGGGGGTTTCATAGAATCATAAAATTGTAGAGTGGGAATGTGCCCCCTAGGGTCATCTACTCGAACCACCTGCGATACAGGAATCTCAACTAAAACATCCAGGAGAAATGGCCATCCAACCTCTGATTAAAAACCTGCAAGGAGAGTCCACAACTTCCTGAGAGAGTCTTTTCCGCTATTGAACAGCTCTTACTATCAGAAAGTTCCTCCTGGTGTTTAGTCGGAATCTCCTTTCTTGTAACTTGAATCCACTGGTTTGAGAACCACCCTCTGGAGCAGGAGAAAACAAGCTTGCTCCATCTTCCATGTGCCAACCCTTTCGATATGTGAAGATGGCTATCATACATCCTCTCAGTCTTCCCTTTTCCAGGCTAAACATGCCCACAGAAGGGCTGCGGTGAGTTGGCTGTGGTCCTTCCAGAGGCTTCAGTACCTGCTAGCAAGTCAGCTGGAGATCATTCTCCTGCCAAGAAGGAACCTTTCCCCACAGGAGAGGTGCCAGGGGAGAAATCTGATAGCGAGATGGCTTCAGCATCTCCACCTCTTTTGCCACGGACATGGAGATACCATTGTGAGCAGACCTTATCGGTTCAACATATTTGAAGGAGTCCCAATTTCCTTGCCCAGTCCCAAGATTTGACCTCTGGCCATGCCAACAGTCATCCCCTCCTTGCACTTCATAAGCAGGATGCAGGAAGTGCATTGCTTGTTGGGTCCATGTATTAGCAATACCTAGACATGTGCCTTCATGGATCACTGCCTTGTCGTGGCGAAGGGGCTTGAATTACTCAGGCAAGCTATGGACAGGTCAAGATGGACAGGTCATAGCGGAGAGTTTGGACCAAACGTGATCCACCTGGAGAAGGAACTGGCAAGCCGCTCCAGTATCCCTGCCAAGAAAACTCCATGGACAAAGACAACAGGCATATAAAAGATATGACGCTGGAAGATGAGCCCCTCAGGTCGGAACCTGGAATGTAAGAACCATGAACCTTGGTAAGCTGGATGTGGTAAAAAATGAGATGGCAAGAATAAACATTGACATCCTAGGCATCAGTGAACTAAAATGGACAGGAATGGGCGAATTCAGTTCGGATGACTATCATATCTACTACTGTGGGCAGGAATCCCGTAAAAGAAATGGAGTGGCCCTCATAGTCAACAAAAGAGTGGCGAAAGCTGTACTGGGATGCAACTTCAAAAATGATAGAATGATCTCGATACGAATCCAAGGCAGTCCTTTTAACATCACAGTAATCCAAGTTTATGCACCAACTACCAGTGCTGAAGAAACCGAAATTGATCAATTCTATGAAGACTTACAACACCTTATAGAAATGACACCAAAGAAGGATGTTCTTCTCATTATAGGGGATTGGAATGCTAAAGTAGGAAGTCAAGAGATAAAAGGAACAACTGGCAAGTTTGGCCTTGGAGATCAAAATGAAGCAGGGCAAAGGCTAATAGAGTTCTGTCAAGAGAACAAGCTGGTCATCACAAACACTCTTTTCCAACAACACAAGAGACGACTCTACACATGGACATCACCAGATGGGCAACATCGAAATCAGATTGATTATATTCTCTGCAGCCAAAGATGGAGAAGCTCTATACACTCAGCAAAAACAAGACCTGGAGCTGACTGCGGCTCAGATCATCAGCTTCTTATAGCAAAATTCCAGCTTAAACTGAAGAAAGTAGGAAAAACCACTGGGCCAGTAAGATTCAATCTAAATCAAATTCCTTATGAATACACAGTTGAAGTGAAGAACAGGTTCAAGGATTTAGATTTGGTGGATAGAGTACCTGAAGAACTGTGGATGGAGGCTCGTAACATTATACAGGAGACAGCAACGAAAACCATCCCAATGAAAAAGAAATGCAAGAAAGCAAAGTGGCTGACCAATGAGGCCTTACAAATAGCGGGGGAGAGAAGACAAGCAAAATGCGAAGGAGATCGTGAAAGATACAGGAAATTGAATGCAGATTTCCAAAGAATAGCAAGGAGAGACAAGAGGGCCTTTCTAAACGAGCAATGCAAAGAAATAGAGGAAAATAACAGAATGGGAAAAATCAGAGATTTATTCAAGAAAATTGGAGATATGAAAGGAACATTTCGTACAAAGATTACCACAATTAAGGACAAAAGTGGAAAGGACCTAACAGAAGCAGAAGACATCAAGAAGAGCTGGCAAGAATACACAGAGGAATTATACCAGAAAGATATGGAGGTCTCATACACCCCAGGAAATGTGGTTGCTGACCTTGAGCCAGACATCCTGGAGAGTGAAGTCAAATGGGCCTTAGAAAGCCTTGCTAACAACAAGGCCAGTGGAAGTGATGATATTCCAGCTGAACTATTTAAAATTTTAAAAGAGGATGCTGTTAAGGTGCTGCACTCAATATGCCAGCAAGTTTGGAAAACTCAGCAGTGGCCAGAGGATTGGAGAAGATCAGTCTACATCCCAATCCCAAAGAAGGGCAGTGCCAAAGAATGCTCCAACTACCGCACAATTGCACTCATTTCACACGCTAGCAAGGTTATGCTTAAAATTCTACAAGGCAGGCTTAAGCAGTATGTGGACCGAGAACTCCCAGAAGTGCAAGCTGGATTTCGAAGGGGCAGAGGAACCAGAGACCAAATTGCAAACATGCGCTGGATTATGGAGAAAGCCAGAGAGTTCCAGAAAAACATCTACTTCTGCTTCATTGATTATGCAAAAGCATTTGACTGTGTCGACCACAGCAAACTATGGCAAGTTCTTAAAGAAATGGGAGTGCCGGATCACCTCATTTGCCTCCTGAGAAATCTCTATGTGGGACAAGAAGCTACAGTTAGAACTGGATATGGAACAACTGATTGGTTCAAAATTGGGAAAGGAGTACGACAAGGCTGTATATTGTCTCCCTGCTTATTTAACTTATATGCAGAATACATCATGCGAAAGGCTGGACTGGATGAATCCCCAACCGGAATTAAGATTGCCGGAAAAAATATCAACAACCTCAGATATGCTGATGATACAACCTTGATGGCAGAAAGTGAGGAAGAATTAAAGAGCCTTTTAATGAGGGTGGAAGAGGAGAGCGCAAAATATGGTCTGAAGCTCAACATCAAAAAAACTAAGATCATGGCCACTGGTCCCATCACCTCCTGGCAAATAGAAGGGGAAGAAATGGAGGCAGTGAGAGATTTCACTTTCTTGGGTTCCATGATCACTGCAGATGGTGACAGCAGTCACGAAATCAGAAGACGCCTGCTTCTTGGGAGAAAAGCAATGACAAACCTAGACAGCATCTTAAAAAGCAAAGACATCACCTTGCCGACAAAGGTCCGTATAGTTAAAGCTATGGTTTTCCCAGTAGTAATGTACGGAAGTGAGAGCTGGACCATAAAGAAGGCTGATCGCCGTAGAATTGATGCTTTTGAATTATGGTGCTGGAGGAGACTCTTGAGAGTCCCGTGGACTGCAAGAAGATCAAACCTATCCATTCTCAAAGAAATCAGCCCTGAGTACTCACTAGAAGGACAGATCCTGAAGTTGAGGCTCCAGTACTTTGGCCACCTCATGAGAAGAGAAGACTCCCTAGAAAAGACCCTGATGTTGGGAAAGATGGAGGGCACAAGGAGAAGGGGACGACAGAGGATGAGATGGTTGGACAGTGTTCTTGAAGCTACTAACATGAGTTTGGCTAAACTGCGAGAGGCAGTGAAGGATAGGCGTGCCTGGCGTACTCTGGTCCATGGGGTCACGAAGAGTCGGACACGACTGAACGACTGAACAACAGACATGTGCCACAGAGCTGTGCTGGGCTTTAATACTTTGTAACCCTATGTTTGGGCATTGCACTGAGTTTCTAAATAAGCAATCTGGTAATGGGGATCGTTTCAGTTCCTAGTCTGATGCGGAGAACCAGGGCAGATACAACCCAGTGATTCTTCAGAAATAACATTTCCCATGGCAGTGGAAATGAAAGCAATGAGTTTGATTTCTCCCTGTTCCCTTCCCCTCGGATGCCCTAATTCAGATGAGACTTCCTGGCTTCTTAAAACTAAAATTTCTCCATGACCTCCAAACTGAGGATCTGTGGCTTACAAACCAGACTTGCAAACTAGGATCAAACCCTGGCCTGGGGACTTGGTATCTGAATTCAGGTAGTGAATAGACTGCAGAGGAGGGGATCCCAGGACTGCTTTAATCAATGGTGTGTATTAACTTATCACTTGTCAAAATACTTTTGTCATGCTTAATTCCAATAAATTCTGAAGATGATGTCAAGAGACTAAAACACTCAGGCAGAAGTGGTGGTCCGAATGTGCCAAAGATGTCAAAGCTTGCAATCTTGCAAGAACTGCAGTCACAACCATTTGGAAAGGTCCATCCAATATTAGTATTTCTACGTGATTTAGATGTCTCAGGAATCACTTGGTCATTGAAAAATCCACTAATAAAATAAAGAACGGGGCAGGCCAAGAAATGAAGTACTACACACTACCTGGTTCCTTTTTATAGATTACATATATCACTCACCGTTAGAGACTCAACATAAAATATTTTTAAATCTTCTGTAGGCCTGCAACACAAGGCCTGGTGGCAATGGAAAAACTAACATTTATTTCAGTTATGTCTGCAGTGAAACAGTCAGCCCTTGGAATCTGTGTTTGACTGCCCCATATGGTGAACCACTGAACTGCAGGTAGCAGGCCTCTTGGCGGGTAACCTTCTGGATTGACTCTGCCTATGGTTGGCTATTGGATCTTTCTGTGCAGGCAGGAATATAAAAGGGCTTTTCAGTTCCAGCTTTGCATTGCTTGTTAGCACTGCTGTGGTCTCTGTATTTGCAGTTGTTCTTCCAGCCCTGACTCACGGTTGGTTAATTCAGCCCATTTCCTGGTTTGGCTTCAGGTCCCGATTTCCTCTTTGGTCCTTGCTCCCGTCCAGCAGCTGTGCGTGTGACCTTGATGTGATCTCCTAATCCAATGACTCTCCCAGATTAGCCACTGATTTATACAGCTTCTTCCTGTCCCAAGCCCTTTACATGGAACAGGCTTAACCCAATGTGTGAGCCTCCTTCTGACTCCAGTGCTAGGCCGGGTTGCACCATGATCCAAGTAGTGGTGACAGCCTGCGCAGAGTCCCAGATGCATCTGAGTGCAACCTCTCACTCTCTCCAGCCACGCCAGCTGGAGATATATGTAAGGCAGCCTGGAGTTTCCATGGACTGGGAGGCTGTTGAGGTTGGCTGGCAGACAATGTCCTAAACAAGACATGCCATTTATAAATCCCTTGTAAATTGTTTACCTAGGTCAGAGGGGTTGATAGAACCGAAGCAGATGGGACTTTCCCCTTAGATGCCCCCCCCCCCGTTTGAATTTTTGGTCGATGGTCAAAAAGGAAACTCAAAACAGAACAGGCAGGAGCAGTGGGGCTTAGAGGTGTCACCGTCTTCACTCTGCACATCCTGCAGCCATCCTCTTCTTTATTTTTAGCAATAGTCTACAAATGCTTTTGCACTTGCAGTAGCCAACCAGATATGCATGGAAAGCCCAAAAGCAGGACGCAATGACACTCTACCCAGCTTTGATTCCTAGCAACTGGCAATCAGGGCCACACTGCCTATTGACAAAGGAAGTAGAACAGTATGGCTCCCATCGCATCTCTGACCATTGGCCATCCCAGCAAGGGTTGATGGGATCTGGACTCCCCAAACATCCTGAAAGAAGAAGAAGAAGAAGAAGAGTTTGGATTTGATATCCCGCTTTTCACTACCCGAAGGAGTCTCAAAGCGGCTAACATTCTCCTTTCCCTTCCTCCCCCACAACAAACACTCTGTGAGGTGAGTGGGGCTGAGAGACTTCAAAGAAGTGTGACTAGCCCAAGGTCACCCAGCAGCTGCATGTGGAGGAGCGGAGACGCGAACCCGGTTCCCCAGATAACGAGTCTACCGCTCTTAACCACTACACCACACTGGCTCTCACACCACACTGGCTCTCACCACACTGAAAGCACCATGTTGGCTACCCATGAAGAAGACAAAGCTAAAGATTCCAACAAGGCTTTGGGCCCTGAGATTTGTTGGACCTCATTCACACATACCAATCTGCTCAACCATTCTGGGTGTCATCAGAAGGTCCCTTCTGGGTGCCTCTGCCTTCTGAAATATGCTGGTGGCAACTGGAGACAGAGGGTTCTTAATGGTAGCACCCTTCCTCTGGAGTATCACATGCAGCTAGCCAGGCCCTTCCGGGGGGGGGCGCTTGAAGCTCTTGTTTGGTTCACCATCTCCTCTTCTCCTGTGGCCATAGGGGAGGTGACGCATCTCCAGTGTGAGGTCAGGAATGTCTGGATCCAATGGTTCTTCAGTAGTAGACATAGAGGGACCCCTCAATGGGATTTATTTCTGAGTACACATGCAGTTATTTACACTGCAAATCAGCTAAGAGCAGCCTCCCGCCAACCTGGTCTCCTCCATATTTTTGGACTACAATTTTGATGGCCAATAAGCAAGGGTGATGGGAGTTGTAGTCTAACAGCATCTGACGAGCACCAGGTTAGGGAATGCAGTTTGAGGTTGTGCTTCCTACAGAAAGATCTCAGGTTGCACCAAAGTCTGTTGAGTAAAAAAAACCAATGGTCAGCTTCTTTTTCAAAATCTAAATGCTGGCACTTATTCAGGGCTGTCTCAAGCAGCAATTGGAATGTATTCCGTACTTGTGGCTTCCTCTATGGCTGGCTAAAGCTGAAATCAGACCAAGCATCCCAAAAGGGTTGGTTGACTTGAAAGCAGAGCATTGTTCAGTGTCTAAAGTTTTCTTTTCCTTTTTTTCCATCCTGAAGGATGATCTAATCCAGAACCCTACAATGTAGCAGTGTCCTCTATAAGAGCCTTCTCCAATTGGGTGCCTTCTAGATGCTCCGGACTACAACTCTCATCAATGGTCCCAGCCAGCACAACTGTGGGGATAACCAACTTCTGGGATAACCAGTAATCCTGGAGAGCCTGCTCCCACTGGTTATGATGGGTCCGCTGGTTATGAGGTTTTACTGAAGGTCATGAGATGTTTTCTGGAGTTCTGAAGGTTGTTACGAAGGTTTCTGAAGGTTCCGAAGAGGAAAGGATAGGCAGCGAAAAGAATAGCAAAAGGTGCGGCCCAAAGTAGGAAAGCGGACAAATAAAAATAAGAAATAAAGAGACTGCAGTCAATGGTTGGGGTGCGCTCTCCCAACTACTCTCTGTGCGCGTTCTTTCCTTAGTTTCTCTTTCGTTTCTCTCTGTGCTTGTCTCGCATTACTTGTTCTCTCTCTTGTGTTTCCAAGCGCACTCGTCGTCGCTAACAGAGAGCAGGGGCCATTTATTGATAAACTGAACAGCGTCATAGTATTTGCATAAACCAATCATAACATTGCATTAATCTGTGTTTCCGGGCGGGAAACAGCTTTCGGCCGTTACTGAGAATCTTCCTGGCACGCTTTCTAGCAAGCGCGGAGGGATCCAGGCAGCAGTTACCAGCCGGATCTCATTTCTTCTGTGCATTAGCGCGGAAGGTTTTTGTGAAGCGGCAAAGTGCGGGAAGTCCCAAAAACGTATTCCCACACACAACCAGCCTTTCTGGGGCTGATGGGAGTAACAGTCCAAAGCATTGGGAGGGCACCAAGTCAGAAAAGAATGCTCTGTCCTCAAATGCCCCTAATTAATAGATTTCCGCATTTGAATATTTCACAGGCTACTTTCACACCAGCTCATCCAAGAAGTATATGCCATTTTTTTAATAAAAAAAAATATAGACTCTTTGAATAACCAATTGCAAAAACAAGGAATGTTCTGAATACCAACAGAAGATCCAGTGGTTATCAGGACTGTTGGGATCTCTCACACTGAAGAAGCAAATCCCGACCCTGGAAGAAACCACTGGTAGATTTGCCCCCGATATGGGGAAATAAGAATGTGGCAGAGAAGCTTGTTTGAGGAAATGCTGCCAAGAGGTGGAAAAAAAAGGTCTCACTGCAGAGGGATGAGGCAAATTCCACGAAGGAGATGATCCTCAAGAGGAAAGATTAATCATTATTGGCAGCTAAGAATGCATACAGCTAACAAAAGCCAATAGTACTTTTTATTACAGTCCAACTGCAGCAGAGCAAGCAACGTCAGCTAAGAATCGTTAAACCTCTTGCAAGAATAAATTCTCTCTGGGCTGGATCATAAAGTGGGGAGAGAGGGGAGCCTAAAATTCTCTTAAGCCAGGGACAATATCTAATGAAAGAAATCCCCTTCACACACACGAACATATGCCAGCAACCTCCACAGACCCAATAACATAAAATAAAATGGCTCCAATTATTAACAGGAGAGATTAGGTTTCAGCATGGAAAATATTTGCTCAGGCAAAAGCTAGCTCATTCATTATCAGCTGCAAGTCATTTTAAAGTTTTGTATTATAATTGGACAGAGTAATGGCATTTGCTGCCTATACAAATATGGATTTGAGGATCCAGTTTGCCTATGATTCCAGTACAGGAGAAGATGATGGAGATTGAGATAGAGAGAGAGAGAGAGAGAGAGAGAGAGACAGCAGAAACTCTTCATATTGCTAGCTCTAGGTAGTCTTGGTACTCCTGTATTCAGCCAGTAATAGCTGGGCATGGGGCACACATTTCCTGGCAATATAGAATCAGTGAAGGTAAAGTCACGGACTTCTTATTGAAGCAGGTCATTCAATAAACAGAAATGTCCAGCTGACAACCAGCCATTTTGTGCCACTTCTACAGTAGGAAGATTGCTATTCCCCTCCCCCCCAATGCTGAAGAGAACCATTTCTAAAATGGGTGTGGGAGATTTATATCACACAGGCTGTGTTTTTAGATGGATGGAGATGATGTGATAGACCTGCTGCTACTACATTTGCATTCTGGGCCTGGCAACAGCCAAAGGCATCTTTGAGTAGCTGCTAAGAACGAAATGCCCTGACAGAGGCCACGGCTGTGGGAACTGGTTCTGGAGTGGGTCTGTAAATATTGTTCCAGGGCACTGGGTCCTTAGCAGCTACTACCATCACTGCCGCCACCATGTGAGCCCACTTAGGAGAAAGGGCTGTGACTCAGTGGCTAGCTGTCTGTCTTGCACACAGAAGGTCCCTGGGTCAATCTCTAGCATGTCCAGGGAGGGCTGGGAATGTCAGCTGTCTGAAATTATGGAGGACCACTACCAGATGGTGTATCCAATACTTCTCACGAGCTCCATGGAGATGCTATGGAGGGGACAGTCAGATCCTAAGAAGGAGTGGGATGAGCTCAAGGAGCTGGACAACCCAAGAGAGGGGTCTAGTGGGTTGGGGAAAGTGTCTGCAAAAATTGAATAAGTGTCTGGGCCAAGGGAGGGAGACAGTAACCTGAAGACTAGAGAAGTGAACCCGGGAGAGGGACTTAACAGTTTAGCAGAGGAGCATTTCACCCCTGTGATATCGGACACCTCCTACTCAGACAACTCTTATTATGGAGCTGTCTCCAGCACCTTCTCCTGTCAGTATGGAGTCACTTATTTTGAGGGAGGTGACTGAGAGTAAATTGGAGGCTGAGTTGGCACGGACGCCACTTCCATCTCCTAGGACATGGAGATGCCAGTGTTGGCACAAATGGACCTTGCAAGCCCTACCTACTCTGAAGAGTGCCTCTTTGCTTGCCCATTCTTGGGATTCCAACTGCTTGCCATGTTAAGTGCTATGCCCAACCCCATTCTCCAAATAAAAGGGCAGGCTCCTTGTTGGGTCAATGTCTCAGCTTGCATATAGCCATGTGTCTAATCCTCTAGCACACCAGCTGTGTCTTGTAACTTGTGCCTTGCCTAAGTACTGCTCTGATTCATGCAAGTAAGCTAGCCTTGCCCTGTCTTTAAAAGCTTGGTGGGTAGGCATGCCCACACATTGGGACAACTCATTTGATTCCATACAATTCTGAACTCCTAGGCTTCTTTATTCTGGCTCACCTAACCTCTCCTCTCCTGTCCACTAGCCTGAGAGTAGCAGCTACTATGACTCATTAACTGTTGCTGAGCCTGTAGCTTTGATGTGTTGCCAAAAAAAGTCTTCCCTACTTTCAAGTAAGTGCCTCTGTTGTTGTGATCCAGGTGTGAGCCAGGACAGCAGGGGTGATTATAGAGAATCCAGAAGTGGGAGATGAATCCAGCTGTCCATACTAGACCTGATGTACAGCTGGATTCATCTCCCACTTCTGGATTCTCTATAATCACCCCTGCTGTCCTGGCTCACACCCGCATCTGAATGAATGAGCCATTCCATTCAATTCACATTTAGGGACAAACCCATGTAATCTGCACTTTCAAAAACAACGTGTTGACCGAAACACAGCCGTCCCTCAGAATTTGGACTTCTCTGAATTTTGCAATGTGGGTTTCCCAGACAGGTCATGTGTACAAAAATGCATAGATTGGGGTAAAGTGTGCGTAGAAACACACACAATGTACCCAAACATGTTATATTACGAGGAAATTGCTTATAAATATTGTGTGCGTTTTATCACTAAAACACTGATGAATTTCCATGAATGCCTTCTTTTTTTAAAAAAAAAAAAAAGCAAAAACTGATGTGGAAAGCTGCTAAAATGAGAAATGGAGAGAAACAAAAATTGACAGATTCACCGCTCCCCCCCCCCCGAGTCTTACCATTTCCCTGTTATGTCTTCCTGGCAGCTCATTCTCTTGCCGCTCTCACTGGTTGGGCATGTGCTTGAGCCACTGGAGGGATCCTCCTCTGATTTTGGCTCTGGGTACTGACTGATCTCAACCATTACAGCTCTTTGTGGATAAGGGCTATGGCAAGGGTGGAGGGAAATAACAGGCAATGGGCATGCAAACAATGAGGAAAGGGGGTAGGGCTAGGAGATACCCTGCGGAGGCCAGCGGAAGAAGGAGAGCTGGTTCTATTTTATGAAGGATTCTATTAATCGAAGCATAGCTTTGCCCTAATTCCTATTACTTTATCAGATTGTGGCATGTCGGCAGGACTTTTCCTTGGGCATCCATTATCCGCTGGCTCACTTGCTCTCTACCTCTGTGCTCGTGAGATACCCTCATATTTTCTTGTCAAATATGACAAGCAATTCGTTTGGGGCGGGATGTGCGATCTAAAGCTCCTCCAGTCTGAGGCCTCCATTTCCTCTGATTGCTGCTCTCATCTGAGGTGAAGGAGCCAGATTCAGGGTAAATCAATAAACAACCTTTAACGGGGACAGAGAGAGAGAGAAGAAACATTCAAACAAAGAGGACTCTGTTTGGCGCTTCCGAGCAGCGGGATGTTCTGATGCAGAGTTTACAAAGCCAGTTTCCTTTGGAGAAAAGGGCAGCGGAGACTTAGGTTGAAATCCTAAGGGCACACTTTCCTGGGAGAAAGCCCCGCTGAGCACAGTGGGATTTACTTTCCGAACAGACATGACTGGGATTTGGCTCTTAGGGCACTGCTATAATCCTCGGTTCCTCTAATTGTGAGTTCAGGTGTCAAGTTCCGGCAGCAATGGAGTCAAAACGGGTCGGTTTCTGACAAATGAGAGGGAGATAGCAGCATCGTTTGCAGAAGTATAAATAATCAATAAAAAACACCCTGCAAACCCAATTATTCAGGGGGGGGGGGTGAAACCCAAAGGGGATTGTGAATAATTCCAAAATAATCTCCCCAAATGGGGTGAATAATAAGTAAAATGGTGGTCCAGTATAAGAATCAAGCAGGGGTGGGGAACGTTTTTCAGCCTGTGTGCTGCTTGTCCTTCCGGGCTAAAAAGTAAAGGGATAAAAAAAAAAAAACCCCGCCAGGAAATAGCTTATTGTTGTTATACAAATCCAGGCTGTGTACAGTTCTGGTAACCGCATCAGAAAGATATTGTAGAGCTGGAAAGGGTCGGCAAAGGGCAGCTAATAAGATCAAGGGGGTGGAGAAATTCCCCTATGAGGAAAAGTTACAACATTTGGGGGGTTTGGGTTTAGAGAAAAAGATGAGTTGGGGGGGGACGTGATAGAGGCATTTAAATTATGCATGGTGGAGAAAGCAGATAGGAAGATTTCTCTCTCTCTCTCTCTCTCGTAATACAAGAACAGTAGAACATGGGATCATTCAGTGAAGCTGGATGGTAGGAGATTCAGAACAGACAAAAGGAAATTCTTCTTTACAAAATGCAGCATTCATGTATGGACCCCGCTATTTTAAACAAAATTATGGAGAGGGAAAGTTTATCAACAGTGTCGATGCCTTGTTTGAACCAATAATATTATTTCCTTATCAAGTGCCTAATATTTTTGAAGTGTTGCACAGAGCTTAAAGCAACAACAGGGTCCTTATCTGCAGGCTTACAACTGATAAATTCAGAAGAGGAAAGGGAGCAGGCAGGGAAAAGGAAAACAAGCAAATTCATGCACTAGTCCTTCATAGCTCTATAAATTATGGAACATCTTCACTTGGGGGTCTCCAGCATGGCATCCAGTACCTCCTCTGGACCCCCCAAAAGGCATCAAAAATCCACAGTGCACAATAAATGATTTGCTCTTTTTGCTCAGTTCCTCTTTGCACCGGCTGATTGTTTACACTGTTTTCCACAACAAACCCACATTTCACTGGCCTCAAGAATGAGGCACCCAGCCTCCCATTCATTCTGAAAAGAGGAGAGGAGAAAAGAGCTTCTCTCTGTAGGCAAATGCGGAGGTAACTGAGGTAAGTGCCTTTTTCCCATTGATGGGGGAGTTTATGGGGAGAGTGCAGAAGGCCCACACCATTTTGTGGACCCATCTCTTTTTTTGTTCTCTTTTAGATGTAGCAGCTGTTGTGTATTAAGTAAGATATTCTGTCAGCCGGGTAGAGTACTGTCATTGGTCAATTTAAAGAGTACAATCACAATCCACAGCCTGATTGGGTCCCGCCGGAAAGTTTGAATGTTATTGGTTCCCGCTTAAATGTATCTTTTCCCTCTGTCCCAATGTGTCTATAAATAGAGCTTTCCCTACCCCCTATTCCCCAGTCTTGTCCAATCCTTATAATAAAGAGCTGTTCACTAAGAAGTGTTACTGGACTTATTGCTAGCTACCAGAACCCACGACACAACAGCAGCCATTTTGTGCTGTGCCACAGCCCACAGCGGCCATTTTGTGGGTGGTGTCCATGGCTGACCCACTTTCTTAGTTCATGAGATTTATCTAGCCCTTTCTGACTTTTTTAAATAATAATTTTTATTACTTATCAATTACAGTCCAATAACAGCCTCATTATAACAATGCCAAATTATAATACAATTGCTAATACCAATCGTTCAAATACCAAATTATATAATTGCGCCCCCCCCCCCACATGCTAGAATTGATGGTTTGGTGGTTTTCTTTATTTCTGCGTTCCAAAATCTTATTAATTTAAATTACTTTCCGGTGAAAATAGTAATCCCTTATGCAACAATTGCAATATTAATAACTTGTATTTGTGTTGACACATTAAATTATTTATAAAACTACAAGTGAGGAACTCAAACTATATCCTTGTTCTTCTTGTGTGGCAATTATTCTGTCCGTGATGTTTCTTCCTGTCCTTGTAAAATGTTATGTCTATCTTTTCCCGGTTGTTGCTGTTCTCCATCATGCCTTGGGCAGAGCTAATATCCCATTAATGTTTCAGAAATTTCTCCATAGCCCTTTCTGACTTTTGTTGCCTGGTCAAACCTTTTGGAATTATCGCAGGCATGATTATTAAAATGCCACATACCTTTATTTTTGGATCTTTTTTATGCACCTGACTTTGTTTTACTGGTTTACATGTTTTCATTTGATTTTCCGGGGGGGGGGGTTTTTGTTGTTTTGGGGGGGTTGTTTTTGTTTTTTGTTAGCCAGCCTGACAGATGTGAATGTACTGGAAGAGCAGGACAGACACCCCCATAAACTATTATGATTGCCCATCCCAAACCAACAGTTATAGACATATTTTATGATCAGATGGAATATAGGCACATAGGAATCAACCTGGCTTACACTGAATCAGTCCATCTACCTCAGTATTGCATACACTGACTGGCAGTGACTCTCTGGAGTTTCAGGCAAGGTCCTGGAGATGCCAGGGACCCTTCCGTAATAGAATGACTGCTGAGGTTGCAATCATAAACACACTTATTAGGAAGTCACTCTACTGGAAACAGTGGGCTTACTTCCATGCAAAGATGCATAGGATTGTACTGGACAGGAGACAGAAGAGGAGCAAAATGTCAGCAGGCCTCAGCCCATATCCCTGAGTATCAGATGCTGGCAGGGGTGGGGTGGGAGAACAACAAAGTAGAGCTATTGCCTTCATCTCTTGCAAGTAGAGGGCTTCCCAGAGGCATCTCGTTGGCCACTGAACCAGATGGACCTTTGGTCCGATCCAGTATAGCTCTTCCTCTGTTCTTACAATAGCTCAACTTGGCTTATCCACAGTTGGGTTCCGAGCTCATTTTAATTCAGCTCTATACTCAGGCTGTTAATGCACACAAGCCCGATATTCAATCTGAGATGAATGCCTTCTCAAGAACCAGATGCTCTCCTGGCTTTAAAAGTCCTCCCCCCTCTGTGCCCCCAAAGAGGCTGCTTTGGTATGCTCCAAGCAGACAAAGGTCTGATAGACTCTTTCAGAGGTTTTGTGGACTGTTGGCTAAATACTTCATTAAGGAATTGTTGAAACACAGACTATTTATCCTGTGGGGCTGTTCTGCACTCAGGGATCAATGCAGCCCATTGAGTTGAAGAGCTAAAATTTCCTGTCGAAAGCTTGGCTAGTTTTTGCTCACAGAGACATTTTGGCAGCGAAACGCTTGCTGTGAATATTTGTTCTTCAGACCATCAAAGAAGCAACAGTGACTTGCAGGCTGGCATTTCAAGGCACGTTGCACCAGCAAGTGGAGCTCTTGGGGTCTGCTATGATACTACTCTGGCACTTCAGGCAGATAAGCTAACACATATGTTTATATCTGGAATACTAGGGTCAATTGACAGAAGATATGCTTCCCACACAGAGAAAGTCCACTCTATGTGTTGGCAATCTCAAGGCTAGATTACTGCGACACACTCTATGTGGGGCTTCCCTTGGGCATGGGCCGAAAGCTTCAGCTGGCACAGAATCCAATGGCCAACAACATGCGACACCATTGTTAAAACACATGCACTGGCAGTCCATCCCCTATTGAGCCAGGTTCAAGGTCCCTGAAATAATTTACAATGCCCTGAACAACTTGAGTTCAGGATATTTTAGGTACCACTGAGCCTCTTGCGCTTGCCAATCAAAAGGTCGACGGTTCAAATCCCTGCAACGGGGTGAGCTCCTGTTGCTCTGTCCCAGCTCCTGCCAACCTAGCAGTTCAAAAGCATGCCAGAGCAAGCAGATAAATAGTGTTCCGTTGTGCCAGAAGCGGTTTAGTCATTCTGGCCACATGACTCAGAAAGCTGTCTGTGGACAAATGCCAGCTCCCTCGGCCTGAAACGAGATGAACGCCGCAACCCCATAGTCCACTGGCAGAGGAAGGGGCGGTGGGGGGCGGTCCGCCCTGTGTGTCATCCCTGAGGGGGGTGACATCGCCATGCCACTCCCCTGGGATGCTCGTGATATATCCACGCCCCCCGGGTGCAAAGTATGTGCACTGCTCCAGGGGCCTGAGCTGCTAGCTCCGCCACTTCCATAGTCGCCTTTGACTAGACTTAACCATCCAAGGGTCCTTTACCTTTACCTAGGTACCAATCAAATCCTTATATCGCAGCTTGGATTGACAGCTGTGGGAATACGTTTTCGGGTGCTCCTGCACCTTGCCGCAGTACGGTAACCTTCCGCGCTATACACGGAAGGCAAGGAGATCAGGCAAAGGTTTGTTGCCTAGATCCCTCCGCGCTTGAGGCAAAGCGCGCCAAAGAAGCCTTTAGTAACGGTCGGAAAGAAGTTTCCCGCCCGGAAACTCATCCAAATACTATGTTGTGATTGGTTAATGATGATGTTATGACATTGTTCAGTTTACTAATAAATAGCCCCTGCTCTCTGTAGCGGTGTGTAGCGTGCGCGAGACAAGCCAAGAGAGAACAACCATGCGAGACAAGCTAAGAGAGGGAAAGCGAAAGAGAAACCAAGCCGCACAGAGCAGTAGTTGGGAAAGCGCAGCTCCGCCATTGACTGCATCTCTTATTTCTTTTATTTCTAAATTGGTCGCTTAGTTTTGGCCGCATCTTTTTGCTCTGCCTATCCTTTCCTCTCCAGAATCTCCGGAACCTTCAGAAACCTTCAGAAACCTTCGGAACTCCAAACAACAATCTCACGACCTTCAGTTTCATAACCAGCGGACCCATTCACGGCCAGTGGGAGGAGGCACTCCGGGAATTACTGGCTGTCCCAGATGTTGGTTATCCCCACAGACAGACTTATCCTCCATGAGTTTGTCTAACCCTCTTTTAAAGTCACCCTAGTTAGCGACTCTCTCTGTATCTTGTGGGAGTGAAATCCACAGCTGAACAAGGTGCTAGGTTTGTTGTGCTGCGAGGAACGTGCCATTGGGACGCACATTGCTTGAACATCTGTGCAACCTCTAGGAGAAGCTCTCCAAAGAGAGGACATCCATTGAAAACACAAAAAAAAAAATACTGCAGGTCAACAAAGTTCATTTACTATTTATTTATTTATTTATTTATTTATTTATTTATTTATTTATTTATTTATTTATTTACAAGTTACATACCACTTGATTGTAGAGGGGTGGAAATAACCTCAAATGTGTTTACAAGAAGATTACAACATTAAAATAATCAGTAAAAATTGTTTTTTTCAAAAACTGTTTAAAGCATTCAGAAAATATAAAAGACTTCTGGGAAAAGATTTATAATGAGATGAAAAAAGTGTTAAAAGACACTTTTATAAAGAAACCAGGAGCCTTTTAATTGGGAATAATAGGGGAAGAAATTCCCAAGAAGGACATTACTTTTCTGCATGCCACAACAGCTGCGAGGTTATTACTAGCCAAGAATTGGAAGACTCAAGATATTCCTACTATAGATGAATGGCAAATGAAGATGATGGACTTTACGGAACTTGCCGAACTGACTGGAAGACTCCACGATCGGGATGAAGAGACGGTGGAAGAAGATTGGAAGAAATTTAAATTATATTTGAATAAGTATTGTTGCATTTAATATACCTTAGGGAAGTTGTTATTTGCTTTCAGTGTAGATCTAGATCTTGGGTTAAGTTTTTTCTTTAAAATATTTAAGGATTAGAATTAAGCTAAGCTTGTATTCTTTTTTTTGCTAGAAACTGTCAAAGATGATTAGAAATGAAATTCAGATGGGGGGACCGGGGGAAGTCACCCTATGATGTTAAGAAAAAGGTATGATTGGATAAGAGATATTTGTGTTTTGTATGTTGTTTTGTATGTTTGTTTGTTTCCCTTATAAAATGAATAAAAAGATTTAAAAATAAAATAAAGCATTCAGAAAATAATTAATATCAATGATAAACTGAAACCCAGATTAAAACGCACATCTTAAAATATTGCAAAGCTCCTGTGCTCCATTTAAGGCTTGCACCCTGGACAAGGCACAGTGACCCATTGCTCTCTCTCCAAGTGACCACGATATGCAGCAGTATTTTGTAAGTATTGTCTCTCTGTCACCAGCTGCCTACAGCCAGGCTAATACATGTGATACAAAATGAGGGGCAGGGGGACAGGCGAAGGCGAACAATCAAAACTGGGCACTAGTTCTTTGTAAGTTACAGTCTGTCTGTGTTGACAAGGAAGTCCACCTTCTTTGGGGTACTGAACATCTAATTTAGCTCAGTACCTGGGTTGTCTAGTATCATAAAGTGAGTAGGCTATTTGCTTAAAGCAGATTGTGTGTGTGTGTGTGTGTGTGTGTGTGTGTACATTTTGCAGTGAGTTGTAAATTATTCTGATGATTTGGTTCTTATTAGAAGGCAGACACAAAGGGAGCTTGCCGATTGGCTCTCAGTGATGTCATACTATGAGCTACACTCTCCCCATCCCTCTCTTCCTTTTAAGTGCATGTGGATATATATTATCTTTCTTTTTTTCCGTCATCAGATAAGTGAGTGCTCCCCCAGCATTACCTTTCAGCACTCACATCTGGGACGGGATTTGCCTCCTTGCCCACCCCCAACCCCCCTGGAGTGGCTTTTTGTTCGTTTCTTTTGCGAGAACATGAGATTGGCAATATTCATTTTGCGGTGTCTTCTTCCGTGGTCCTCTGTTTTCAACAGGACAGCAATGTAGAGAGACCTATAATTTTAGGGCCATGTACAACCTAGAATAAGCTGCCACCAGACACTGATTGGAGAGGGAATTGGTTTTGATCTTTGCAAAGCTGTCTAAGTTACAGCTTGGCGTGGATGTGAGCAGTGGTACAGTTAGGTAATTTTAGACTCTAGACTTAATGGCCTTACTGAGCAGGCAGGGGGTGGGGGAGGGAGGGGACCTTCTTTAGAGAGTCAAGTGTATTTGTTGTTGTTCAGTCGTTCAAATGTGGCAAGCAAGCCTTGCTGTGTTTAGGGGTCCTCCTGCTCATTGGGGCCCTGGATTTTTGTCCTGAATTACTACCCCGATGGTACCACAAAATGAGAGATCTAATTAGGGATGGAATGATTTGTCAGTTTTGGTTTCTCCCCATTTCTCATTTTTCTAACCTCAAATTCAGTTCTCTGAAATTTTGCAGCAATTTGAGAATTACTTAGTTGTTTGTTATTAAAAACCTCATGAAAATTCACCAGCATCTTAGGGATGTGGATTTCTCCTAATGAATACGGGTTTTCTGTATGCACTTTTAAAAAATTTATTTACTGTATATTCTGGCGTATAAGACTACTTTTTAATCCAGGAAAATCTTCTCAAAAGTCGGGTGCCGTCTTATACGCCGGGTGGAGAATCTGCAGTCGAGTATATCTCAAACTCTATATTTTAACTGGAAAAGTTGGGGGTCGTCTTATATGCCCAGTCGTCTTATACACCGGAAAATACGGTAATCATTTTTTTTTATACAAACATCAACTGCAAAAGACACATACAACAAAAACCATAATAACAATAATAACACAATTTGACAATTCAGATTTGAATAAACTGGTATACCTATGACTACACCTTTTTAAACAATATTTTCCCACCTCTCTCTCCTCCCCCTACTTCCCACCACTATCTGCCTTATTGCTTAAATATTCGTTCCACATTTCGTCATATTTATCCATTCTTATTTTGCATCGACATGCAATTCGTTCGTATGTAGCTAATCTGTCCGTAATCAATCCATGTGCTCAATGGAATCTTTTTGCGGCTCTTCCAATTCATCAAAACAAGTTTGTTTGTTTTTTTGCTTCTAATATAGCACGGTACATCCATTTTTTTTGACCCCTTGAAATCTCCCACGTTTCTGGAATATAATTTAGAATTTAATTCAGTTGCCCTAAATAACATTTTCTTTTTATTGCTCTTGCTATAAATATCCTCACCTCGCACCAAAATAATCTTATCATCAGGCAGTTAATCAACATATGTACTAAGTTCGCATATTTACTCCCACATCTCCAGCAGTTGTCTGCACTTGTTATTTTCTTCTGGTATAGTTTTGCTGGAGTCCAGTTTGTATGCAGTTTTGACCAGTCTACACATTTTTGCAAGCAACTTTCCCTAATACAATGCATTCTTATATGTCTGTTTCTCAGACACTCAACATTGCAAGGTTTTGATTTAGAAATCCAGAATGGGCTAACTCAGAGGGTGAGTCTGTGTGCAGGTGAATCTCATGATCCTGAGACAGCCATTCCAGACTCCAGATGGGGGAATCCTATGCTCAAATGCTTCTCAAAAATCATGTATTCTTATATATTCATTCTTATTTGTGCATCCACAGTAGTGACCAGAGGAGAAATGACCGCTTGGAAGAGCGCAGAGAGATGAAAGGCTATGGTGCACCTGTAGCAGCAAAACCAGACACCTTCATCTGCCCCAGCTGCAGCAAAACATGTCTCTCTTGTATCAGTCTCTAAAGCCACAGCAGGCACTCTCCAAAGGCTTGACTTTAGCCCAAAGGTGCATTCCTCCATTGTCTTCCGAGAGAGACGGATGCCAACTACGAAAAACATTCTTATGCACTTTTGTTTGATTGAAGAACTGCATCACAAAATTTAGAGAAGTGCAACTTCTGAAGGATAGCCGTGTTTCAGCTGGCGCATAGTTTCGGAAAGAGAAAATTAGTAGAATCGTCTTGAAATGCAAACGGAATCAAATTTCTCCCCATCCTTCATTCGGACATATATAATTCAGATCTCTCTGTTGTGGAGACACTGAGATAGACAAGAGAGGAGTCATGAAATAATTCAGCTGAGAATTGCTATCCTGGGTTAGGTTTACACATGTCCTTTTAATCTTCTCAGAAACGGTACCTGGTAAGAGTACCATTTCGTATGTTGATAGAATTCTCCGACATCCCTAGTCTGAGCAAATCATCAGTCGGTGTATAGCATTGCCACAGATGCCTAAAGCCTTTCCTCTTTCCCTTGAACAGCTGCTTTTTGCAGCCCTGTCACTTGCCTGCCTGTAATGAGTAATGTCACCTGCCTCTGGCCCTTTAGAGTATTGGCTGTAGACTTTGGATCTTGGCCTCTTGCCTTGGTGGAACTGTGTTACTTACCTCTGACCTCTTTTGGCTGCTGCCCCCGGAACCTGAGCTGGGCCTGCTGTTGACAGTGCTAGCTGTCTCCTTTTCCCCAGACTAACAGTCTGTACCGCTGCAGAACCTTAGACCTACCTGTTTGAATGCCTGACCCCCACGGGGCCCTGAGAGAGAGGAAGCACACTGTCAGTTCCGCCTTTTTCAAAGTCCAGGTAGACACATCTGCACCATACATTTAAAGCCCACAGCTTTCCCTGAAGAATCCGGGAAATTTAGTTTACCCCTCACAGAGCTCCAATTCCCAGCACCCTTAACAAGCAACAATTCCTGTGATTCTTTGGAGGAAGCTATGTACTTTAAAAGAGGGACGCGGGTGGCGCTGTGGTCTAAACCACTGAGCCTAGGGCTTGCCGATCAGAAGGTCGGCGGTTCGAATCCCGGCGATGGGGTAAGCTCCCGTTGTTTGGTCCCAGCTCCTGCCCACCTAGCAGTTTGAAAGCACGTCAAGTGCAAGTAGATAAATAGGTACCACTCTGGCGGGAAGGTAAACGGCATTTCCATGCGCTGCTCTGGTTCGCCAGAAGTGGCTTAGTCATGCTGGCCACATGACCTGGAAGCTGTCTGCGGACAAACGCCGGCTCCCTCGGCCTATAGAGCAAGATGAGCGCCGCAACCCCAGAGTTGTCTGTGACTGGACCTAATGGTTAGGCATCCCTTTATCTTTTACCTTTATGTACTTTAAAAGTGTACAGTAGATGTGACCTACTTCCTTTTCCTACATATTTTGAAGGAATTGAGGATTTCATCCTGACACCTCCCTGCAGTTAGGTAAGGGACTGACAAAGGAATATATACATAAGAAGGAAAACAGCTTCTTTTGCTGACTTCCTAAATGGAGTCTGAGCAGCCATGCTAAGCGAGACAAGATTTCCCTGTGCCCTGCACTGTCACAGTGTCAGGACCTTCTTGGTGGTGGCTCCCTATTTGTGGAAATCCCTCTTTGGAAGAGGAATGCCCTCCGTCTCCGCCATTATGAACATTCAGGAGAAATTTATAAACATCCCTTGGTTCGCCCAAGCGTTTGATAGCTGGAAGATATGGTTTCTGGCAGTTTGTGAGGACAGGTGATAGCTTTTAAACTGTTTTTAGACCTTCTTGCCAGGTTTGTTTCGTTTGCTTCTTTATCGTTTGCCACCCTGGGCTAGTTTGGGAGGAAGGCTGGTACTGAAAGGCCGGTACTAGAAGGCTGGTACTAAAGTGTAAACACTTTAGTTCACCTTTAGCTCTCCTTGCCTTAGCTGTGCCAGGAACGCTATTCTCCTACCCTCCGTCCCTCCCTTTTCGCCCAGAGCTGTCTGGCAGTCTCTGGAGCAAGAGAATCTGGGCTTTGAGTTAACCCAGACAGCTGGGGTGTCTCTCATCAAGGACACGGCAGACTCGTTTGTCCTACGCCGGCATGAGGCAGACACAGCGATCATTAGGAAGATGGAGCAGCCTATGCACATTCCCTCGCTGGCCTGCATTAGAGAATCCAGGCATCTGGCCTGTCAGAAAAGGCAAAAGGTGGTGAGAGATCTGCCATTCTCAGTCTCCAGCTTGTGATTTCTGACAAGGGTGTATGTGTGTCTGTTTCTGGCAGCAACCTAGCAACAGGTTGGGGTGTGTGTGTGTTTGTGTGTGTGTGTGTGTGCGCGTGTGTGTGTGTGTGTGCGCGTGTGTGTGTGCATGCACCCAATTTGCTCTCCTTGATCTCCCCACAAAACAAGAATCAATCCTTTTAGCCATTGGTGCAAACGAAAGGCAGCAGGGCTCAGGAAGTCCGTGTTAAAAAGGAGCTAGCTCTAGTTCAATGAGCCTCGGCATTTTTTCCCCCAGCATTCAGAATTATATAAGCTGCTGCGCTGGTGTCTAAAATATACTTATGAATGCAAAGAGAGCATCTACACTCTCACACAGTGGAATGTGAATTGTTTAATTGATTTTCCCCAACTATTACCTAACTAGTACCGGTACCTTTGAGCTTAAGTGACTAAAGAGTGAAAAGGAAAAAAAATGCCTCATAAAAAATACACGAGCTAGTTCAAAGTTCTGCCCCAAAATTAACTTAATTCAAGTTCAGTTTATGGGAAGTACTTTCATGTGTAGTTTTGAGCTACTGATGAGGTGAACTTTGTTAAACAAAACTAGCTCATTCTAAGCACTGAAGGGGCAGGTTTCCCCCTTGTGCCCTATTCACATTATTTAGAACAGGAATGGGCAAACTTTTTTTCCTTGTTGAGGTTTGCATTCCCTCTGACACAATCTCTTGAGTGCTGAATGCCAGTTGTGGGCAAGGCGAAAGCCAAAACTGAACCGGCCACTTCCTTTCTGTTCGCTGAATTTTTCATGAAAATGCATTGAAAACGAGGAACCTCTGGCCTGGGAGCCAAACGTAACCCTCTCTATATGGCCCTGGAACTCTCCCCAGGCCACAGGGAGTGAGACACAGCTGTGAAGTCTTTGGAGGCCTCATCCAAGAAATGAGGAAGAACATCCTTGAAGGCCTCATCGAAACGAAATAGAATGCAAATGTGTTCGCAGGGTAGGGACATAAACAGTTATGCATCATTTGCAGGTTGAAAGCAACGGCCGCTCATACTGATCTTATTTACTGGATTGATTGCCATCCTGGACATGGGATGAATTTTGAATTCTCTGACATCCCTACTTGGGACAAGCAAGAAGCACTTGTTGCCCTTCCAGAAGCACAACCCACAGCATATTCCTGGATGCAAGGGTCTCGGGTTCGGGCCCTTGTGTGATTGCTTCATCCTCTGCCCAATACGCAGTGATCCATCACAAAGCTTCTGAAGGTAGTTTGTGATATATAGCACAGTTGAGTTGACAGTACTGTGGAACTGGAAACTACTGAAGAAGAAGAAGAGTTTGGATTTGATATCCCACTTTATCACTACCCTAAGGAGTCTCCAAGCGGCTAACAATCTCCTTTCCCTTCTTCCCCCACAACAAACAGTCTGTGAGGTGAGTGGGGCTGAGAGACTTCAGAGAAGTGTGACTAGCCCAAGGTCACCTAGCAGCTGCACATGGAGGAGTGGGGAAGCGAACCTGGTTCACCAGATTACGAGTCCACTGCTCTTAACCACTACACCACACTGGCTCTCACAGTGAATACTGAAACATTCATACGGCCACAGCAGTACATACCAAATGGTCCATGGATCCGATTAACAAGCATCCTCAAATGCCATTTGGGTTGTGTGAACTGGTCATGAGAGAGGAAGCTTAGATCCATTGATGCTTGAATTTCCTTCGCTTGTTTGTGGGTAAGAGTAGGTATGAAGCAAAATCTATTTGAAGCCAATTTAGCAGAAATGAGAAATGAAGATGGGGGCGGGGGGCGGGGAGCCGCCACAGCACACGGGTGATGTCTTTGGGAACAATTTGTAAAAGTCTCTTTACACCTCTTAATTCGTGGCATAACCCGCATGTTCCTTTGGCTTTGCAGATGCCAGATACAGAGCGGGACACACTAGCGACAGAATCTGGCCCTGTATCGTTATTGCTTTCTTGAGATGCAAGTTCCTCTGTCATTAGATTCTTAATTAATTTGTTTTTGATGTGTCAATCATCTTCCCCTCCTCACTTGAAGGCATTATTGGATTATAATACATAGTAGAGGCTGTTTGGAGGGTGATATGAATCAATTTCCCAGGAGCGGGATTGGGCTTAATTAATCATGGCTGTCAAATGAGCGCATTGATCCCATGTTTAGAGGGCCTGGGTTGGGTGGAGACGAGGCTTAGAGAAAGGTATTAATTTAAGGCATTGGGGCGTGTGTGTGTGTGTGTCCAAATCTGTGCTGGAGGAATATTTTGCGATTCTAGTTGACACTGCAAGTATGGAAGGATGGAAGGGAAGAAATGAAATAAAGGAAGCTAATTGGGCTCCGTGTGTGCCTGCAAGTGTGCGAGCGCATGTGTGATTGCTTTGTCTGAATAATCATTTCCCAAGCAACTGTACAACAGAGCAGCAGATGAGAAGCAAACTGCCTAAAGATCTTACCAGAAAGGCTCTTTGTGTGTGTCAAGCAAATAGGATTCTAATTCGTGGCCCTTACACCCTCGGGTTATTAGGGGAAGCAGGAGGGAGAATATGGCTCTGACCGTCAAGCAAAAACGTGGCCAAGTTTATGAAAGCGGGATATGCCAGAAGCAAAGCCAATGAGCAGTGTAGCATTGGGGACAATGAAAGGTGTCCTTGCATTAAACTCTCTCTCTTTTTCCTGGCTGCTCGCTGCTTCTCCCCTTCCCCCACCTCCTTTGCAAGTGTGGCCTGGCAGGAATCCAGCTGGAAGGGGGGGGGAGAGAAGAAAAAGAAAGGAAGGAAAAGAAAGTCTGTCATCTGAAATGGTGGGGGATGATGAGAGGGGCTTGGCAAGCTCATTCGGAGATAGCAGCGTGCCAGTCCTCGCCGCGGGGAGGCGAGAAGGTGCCTACCCCAGCCGAGAGGGCATGGAAGGGGCAGGCCTTTCGCTCGCAATCTTTCGTGCGCAAGGCGGCTTGCCCACTGCTTCCTGCCCACGGGGTGCCCTGTAATCTCTCGAGGCAGACCTGCTGTTGCACACACTCTCATCATTGGCGCAGCAGGTGCAGCGAGATGGGCGTGGGAGGCGGTGGCAGCCGTCCAGCAGGGGGTTAATAAAAGGCCCCGTGCCAAATTCACACACACACACACACATGCACACACACATGCACACAAACCTGTGACAGTCGCCATAAGCTGCACTTTCCCTCCAACTCACAGAAAGGAAATACCATACTGTATGGCATGTGTGCTCTGCATCCAGGAATGGTACAAGGCAACGAGAAGGAAGGGGGAGGAGACCGGAGGATGTTGTGGGTAGGGTGGGGAATTCACAGCAACTCAGACATTTCCACTTGACGACTTGCCGTCGGAGGCGGCGAACCACCTCCATTGAAAAGTGCTGCATCCCAGTTGGATGCTCTACCTAGCAGTTCGAAAGCACGCCAGTGCAGGTAGATAAATAGGTACCGCTGCGGCAGGAAGGTAAACAGCATTTCCGTGCGCTCTGGTTTCCATTACAGTGTCCCGTTGTGCCAGAAGCAGTTTAGTCCTGCTGGCCACATGACCCAGAAAGCTGTCTGTGGACAAACACCAGCTCCCTTGGCCTGAAAGAGAGATGAGCAACTTTGACTGGACTTAACAGCCCAGGGGTCCTTTACCTTTTTACCCCATAGTATTTGATGGGCAATGGCTTGTTCGCAAGTGGAGGCGGTTGATGTATCCTTGCAAACTGGCCTGTTTTGAATTTGCTTCCATTGAAACTCAGGACAGACAAGTGGAAGTTCTTCCTGCGACATGCATGGGGTTCGCTGTCACAAGATGGGGTGAAAGTCCGTCATGTAGATGGGTTTAATTGGGGATGGAGGGGGAGGGATTGGATAGCTTTCTCATAGGACATACACTGAGATCACGTTTAAAGCACATGCCTCTCCTCGTCAAAGAATCCCGGGAACTCTGGGAACTGTATTTTATTATGGGTGCTGGGAACTGGAGGTTTGTGAGTGGTGGAACTACACTTCCCAAGATTCTTTGTGCCAAGTCATGTGCTTTAAATGTGTGTTCATTCTGCTTTCAATGTATGGTGTGGATTTGCCTATGGACTACTAACTATTATTATGTGAAATCTCCATGTTCAGAAGCAGTGAGATTCCGAATACAAGTTTCTGGGAGGAGAGGGGGAAGGGAGAAGGCTGTTGCCTCAATTCTCCGTTGCGGGATGCTTAGAGTCATCTGTATGGCCACTCAATGCTGGACTAGACAGACCTATTGTCTGATCCTGCAGGTACATCCTACCTTACAGTCTTATTTATTATTTAATGGTCTTTAAATAGGCCCAGAAGACCTACTTTTCCACTAAGACCCTTTGATGTGAAATTTAAGCTGGGATCATAAACCTGGCTGTGCTGAGGTCTGCAGAATTTGTAGTGCTGTTATTATATTGTGTGTATTTCATGCTAGCTTATAGGGTTAGCATTTTGTAAATGTATATTTTAGATTGTTTTATGCTGTGTTGGCTTTGTATTTTTATTTATGCCATAAGGTGCTTGGGGGAGCACATACCCCCAAATAAATAAATTGTATAAATGCATTTATTATTTGCTTGTTATTTATTTAAAATACTTCTGTGCAGTCTTTCAGGAAGCTTGCAAAATGGGAATTAATGGCACACTACAATTTTTAAAATGTGAATGCAGTAATCTAAGGAGAGGAGAGGATCCCATTCTCTACCACATTAGCTATGAACGGGGAAGGAATGGTCTGTCCTTTGCAGTTCTCTCCATTTCTCATTTTTTTCCATCTTAAATTCAGTTCTCCACATTCTACAGCCATTTGCATTTTTTTAAATAAAAAAAAAAGCTCATGAAAATTCATCAGCATTTTAGTTCAAATTTCCCCTAATAAACACTTTCTATGTGCAGCTTTGACAAATGTGCTCATTTCTTGCAAGCAATTCACCCTAGTGAAATACGTCCCTGTGTGCTCTTTTCACTCGTATCTTCATTTTTACGCATGTTTTCCCCAATGTATGCATTCTTGTGAACTTTGCTTGGTTGGAGAACTGCATCACAAAATTAAGATAAGTGCACATTTCAAAGGATAGCTGTGTTTTCGTTGGCTTTGAGTGCCTGGACTGGATTTCCCCTCCATCCCTAGCTATGTGAGAAACAAATGAGTGGTATGTGAGAAACAAATGAGAGGTACAGTGGTATCTCTGGTTAAGTACTTAATTCGTTCCGGAGGTCCGTTCTTAACCTGAAACTGTTCTTAACCTGAAGCACCACTTTAGCTAATGGGACCTCCCGCTGCCGCTGCGCCGCCAGAGCACGATTTCTGTTCTTATCCTGAAGCAAAGTTCTTAACCTGAAGCGTTATTTCTGGGTTAGCGGAGTATGTAACCTGAAGCGTATGTAACCTGAGGTACCACTGTAGTATGTTGCGTGTCGAGGTCCCCAAACCACCCCTCAAATGAAACACACTTCACACAGAAATTTAAGTTTAAGGTTTTTGGCATAATTTTGGCCACAACTTTATTAAAATACAAAATATGTGAGTGGTTGCTTAGGCATTGGTTCAGACTATCTGTCCCGCTGGGGACAGAACTGACATCCACCCGCCTGTGGAAAACACTTTGGGAAGAGAATGTGCACCCGTTCTCCCCTTATGCTCCCAGGGGCTCTTGCGTGGGCCCTGGCCCCCGACCGGGGGAAACGGACAAGCATGGCGAGCCCCTGGATTCCTTTAACGGAATTCCCCGTGCAGCAGCAGCAATGAAGGGGCAACCACAGCCAACCTGCCCCTTCACAGCATAGGAGGGGCAACCACAGCCAACTCTGCCCCTCCACCAACCAATTAATAACCAATGCCTAACCGCCAACCTTACAAGTTGTGACTAATTACTACGCAGTAGGCGAAAACCAGATGGCAACAGCCAATCAGCCAAATGGAAAAATTCCTACCAGGCCCCTGCCCCAAAAGCAGATGACCCCATGACAGGCATAGCAAGGTCAATGCAGAGGCCTAATAATAGGGGGGGGGGGTGTGATCTGATGCATGCAGCAAAGAGGTATATCACATTGCGAGCCAAGCAATATATAGTCACTGGGCTGTCCATCAACAATTGCAACATAGAAATCCCCCCAACGACACCCAGAGCCCAATCACAGCAGTGGCCATCTATACAATCCCGCCCAGCAACAGAGGGGTGACTTGCTGGCCCCCACCGCAACACATGCTCTCCATGAAGGAGAACCTGCTTTGCTACAACATTGCTCTGACACCAGTGTAGCACTGCATTTGTGTCCACCATGTAAAGCCTTCATTTGACTGGGGGGCTCCCATTTATTTCTGCTAGTATTCCTTGCTACTCCCTATGCCTTGCAGAGAGATCCTGTTTTTGACCCTGCGTTGTTGTTACTTTCCCTGCCAAGCTCTGGAATCAATGGGCTTCATGGGAAATCCTTCACCCCTGTTTTCTGCCTATTACTGCCTGGTTTATGCTGCATATCGTCCCTAATCCATGAAATATGTGATATGGCAATAAATCTGGTAGCAAAACGGAGGATTTGCCATGCCACGGAAACGAGGCAGGAGTAAAACTGGAAAGGGCAGGGTGCTCTCTAGTGACTGCCCAGCATACTGCAGGCCACATGTGCTGTGGGAGCCTGGGAGAAGCCCTTTCACCCTTCCTCCATTCTTCAAGGCTTAAGTCATCGTGTTGCTCTGCTTATGCAGCCAGCACATAAATGCTTTGTTTGGTTTTAAAACGGTATTCCTGGGAATCCTGGGATTTTTCAAGAGTGTATCAGGAGAAGCGGACAAGCTGGCAGTTTGCAAACCATTGCTAGTCTTCCCCCTCACTTCTTTCAAAATGAAAACTAGGCCCAGGTGGTCTGGCCAGTACAGTGGTACCTCAGGTTACATACGCTTCAGGTTACGTATGCTTCAGGTTACATAATCCGCTAACCCAGAAATAATGCTTCAGGTTAAGAACTTTGCTTCAGGATAAGAACAGAAATCATGCTCTGGCGGCACAGTGGCAGCGGGAGGCCCCATTAGCTAAAGTGGTCTTCAGGTTAAGAACAGTTTCAGTTTAAGAACGGACCTCCAGAACAAATTAAGTTCTTAACCCGAGGTACCACTGTATCCCAAAACAGCATAGACATTCGACTGGATCTCCTACAGCACTCTACTCCAGGAGTGGGGAAGCAGATCCAGCTGGAGAAGCGGATCCTTTATCTCCCACACCTCCCGGGTGATGTGGACGCCAGGTGTCTCATTATTGCCCACAGAAGTGATCACACAGCTGATCATTGAGGCTTGCAAAGAACCGCACATGGAGCTGAGCAAGCTCTGGCTGTCACCTGAATGTAGGGGAAGGTGGGCGTGGCTTGGCTCAATGGGCGGGTCGAAAGTTCCTCAACCCTTCTCTAGCCCTATCCAAGTGTTCGAATCCCTTATCTGATTAGAATCTCGACATCATGGGCCCCATGGCTCCACCAGGGTTTGCCATGGTTTGGCAGCGCCAGATGATGATGAGGAGGATGAGGAGGATGATAGAGGAGGAGGAAGAAGCAGCAGCAGCAGGTGGGTGGCTGGAAGGCAGGCACCTGAGGAGAGAGGGGAAGAGATCCTCTCCTTGTGTTTCTAGATGTCGGAGGGAAGGAAGCAGATCTGCCTGCTCTCTCCCCTGCCCCACCTGCGGAACGCAGAGCCTCATCAGGGAGAGGGGAGGACTTTGGCCAGCCAGAGGGAAGGGGCTAAACAGGGAGAGCCGACATCAGACCTGGAGAAAGAGGGGAAGGAGACGGTCTTGCAACCAAAAAGCAGTCTCCACCTTCATAGGTGGGATCAGAGGCACCTGCCCAGATGGAGTGCGCAGCGCATGCAGAAAGACTTGTAGGGCGAAATAGTCCCTTGAGCTCACCCAGCCTCATATTTAAAAGGCTGGTGGAAGGGTTGTGTCAATGACTAGAACCCTCCATCGCTTCCATTCAGGCACAGACCACTTTCCCGGCTCGTGGACCTTGGAATCTTGACTTCTGAGCTTGTGCTTGCTCCCGGATCAGTCCTGCAATTAGTCCAAATAAAGATCCCTTCCTTCTTCCCTGTCGGAGTCATGTTCTTGGATGAGAACATGACGCTCATGAGGCAATGTGGGGATGAGCATACCTAGCTCTGGCTCCCTCCATGATTTGGAAGGAAAGGTCTGCAGTGGGGGAACCAGCATGTGAAGAAAAGCCTCTCTGCTTCAGAAGTTATCCCTCCAGTTCATGGATGGCCGTGGGGATGGTGCAGCTAATGGGCTCACAGCCCATTCTCTCACTGAGTGAAAGATCAAAAGGCCACCATGCTGTGTATGCTTATGGGTAGCAAGTATACATGTGTTGCCTCAAAAGCAGCAGGGAAAGACTTTTCTGAAGGCAGTAAGTTTTATGCATTTTTGTGCATACCTGCTGGTGAAAGAGCTGTAAGAGTAAAGAAATAGGGCGTGGGATCATTATTTTTTAATTTTAATTCCTATATTGAAAGCCACAAGGGTCAGTTCAAAGGAGACAACGGGGTTCTGCAGGTTTCATTACAATATAGATAGCTAGACATTAGCTGAATAAGATTCCTTTTGATTGTGAAGTTGGCCTGTGAGACATTTGAAGGAAACCAACCAGTGAATCACCTAACAGGTCATTTCTCAGTAAAATAGGCTACCTCACTCTTTGTTGGAAAATTCAAGGGGATGCAATTCATGGGACATTAGAGTGTCATATGTAGTCCTGATAAAGCCTCTCCGTGGTATCCAGGGTGTTGTAACCTGGAATAGATATATACCGTAATCTCACATCTCACCTTTGCTTTATTCTGTATGCTTGTGCATTAAGACTGTGCCTTGTAAGGAATGCTTCTTACAAAGAGTTTGTGAGTTATAGCTGAACCAAGCAGAAAATATCTAGCTAGGCAGATTGACCGCAGAAGAAATAAATTATGTCATGGGTCCTATGTCCCCAATTGAGTCAGGATGTTGGGAGAAACAGGATGCCTGCAGAATGTTCTGGGTGTTTGAGATACATATAGAGTTTTGATCAAGTCTGACATAATGAGATTTATATGCTTACCAAGCTGAAACAATGGCCCAACGAAAGGAATTGGGGAAGAGTTCACAGGGGCAGAAGGTCGTTGCGAGAAAGCAGAAGTGAATCTCCTTGCTTCAGCTAACTAGGGTGAAGTTCAGAGAGTCTTCTGGGGACAAGGGGGTTGGATTTCTGGGTTGCTGTCATACGCTCATTGGCTTGATGCTTAAAGCAAGATATGAATATGTAACGTTTGAAGGATCTATAAAAACCTTTGGATACCTGTGATTAATGCCCAGTCTTTTGGAGATGACTCCCTGGACCTTATTGCTCAGCAATAAAAGCTTACTTTCAATTTCTCCTAAATCCCGTGTTTGGCATTTATTTTAAGGACTAAGGTTCCCAGCACGATATAACATATAAAGTTCCATTTGCCTTATCAGCCCACATGATCCAGTGGTTAGTATTGAGCCTAGATTGAAAAGACCTGGGTGCAAATCACAGTAGAAGGAAACTACAGGTGTTCTTGTGTAAGTCTCAAAAGAGTCGTCCCCCCATGTCTCCCACACTGAATGTCTCTTCTAAGATTTACACTTGTGGCAATGGATGAATCCATCATCTAAAACAGGGGTGGGGAAACTTCCTCCACCTCCTCCCACAGCTGTTGTTGGACTACAACTCCCATCATTCATGACCCTGGCAAAGACTGATGGGAGCTGCAATCCAGCACCATCTGTAAGGCCGCAGGTTCCTTACCCCTGCTCTAAAAACAAAAGGGAATACCTTTTGCTGGTATGGTTTTTGTCCAGGCTTTCTTTAGCCATAAGATTGGATCATGTTGTCGCAAGATTTGTGGGGGTTTTTTAATCCCTGTTATTACATCACACTGTCAATGATTAGCCAACCGAGATTCATTTCATCGGCAAAAGGTGGGATTGAAATATGCTAATAAACAAATTACGGTACATTTAAAAAAAAAAAATCACAGTTGCGCTTACAACAACAGGGTTCACCTAAGGACTTCTCTGTTTGTAGTGTGTTGTTCATTTCTACACAAATTATGGCCGGGTTGGGGGTGATCCGAGACAGAGGTTCGAGAGCCATTTCAAAGCAAATGGCATTGGAACGCCTTGGAAGAGAGGCCCGCCCCAAACCTCAACCCCAGATTTCTGACTGAGTGTTAAGTTAGTTAATGAACTAATCTAAAACAAGACTGAACACTTTGTCCTGTGTGATCCTGATTTGAGTGATTGCGAGGTTGACATGTATTTTGCGGTTGTCGGAGACTTGAAAGCGTTCTATCATTAACAAGTCGCTGTATAATTAGGGAGCCCAGCAGGGAGGGAGGGAGGGGGGGGTGTTCTCTGTCGGCTGACAGTCCGTTTGTAGAAGGAGTGCTATGAAATCGTGTCAGGTGACAAGTGAAAATGAATTTTGCAGTTCAAATGAAACAACTTGGCACAGTTTTTCCATAGCTGGTATTATCTGCTCAACAGAGAGCGTGGAACAGAATACTAGGGGAGGTATAATGCATGATCTTTGTATCGCATATGGAGCAGGCGTGTGAATTTGCATATCACATGCCAAAAATCTTGCTTCCATCTTTCAGATTCATATATAATTGCATTTTTAAAAAAATACAACTATGAGACAAAATGCTTCCCAAAATAACAGTTTGCACAAATTTGAAGGGGGCATACCCTTTAAGAAAATCCAAAATCTTCTTCCGTATTTGTTTTTGACAGAAATTGCAAACCTGAATACTACAAAGTGGTGGGGGGTCTGCTGAACATCAACACTGGGCTACACCTTTTGTTTCATTTTTTTAAAAATTATATTTTTATTGATATGTCGATTCCTATACAAAAAACATAAATATTACGCAGACATAGCAAACTATAACCGTAACAAATAAAAAATAACCATTCTCTTTCATAACAGCACAGTTCAAGGTGATAAAATAAGAATTGACAGACATGGAATGAGCGGGATCCCATCAGAAGAAACAAATTCTAGAAATAATAGAAGGGGGCAGCACACCCCGAACCAGGCAACAGTCCAGAGCAGGGGTCCCCAAACTAAGGCCCGGGGGCCGGATTCAGCCCAATCGCCTTTTAAGTCCAGCCTGCGGACGGTCTGGGAATCAGCGTGTTTTTACATGAGTAGAATGTGTGCTTTTATTTAAAATGCATCTCTGGGTTATTTGTGGGACCTGCCTGGTGTTTTTACATGAGTAGAATGTGTGCTTTTATTTAAAATGCATCTCTGGGTTATTTGTGGGACCTGCCTGGTGTTTTTACATGAGTAGAATGTGTGCTTTTATTTAAAATGCATCTCTGGGTTATTTGCGGGGCATAGGAATTTGTTTATTTTTTTTTTCAAAATATAGTCTGGCCCCCCACAAGGTCTGAGGGACAGTGGACTGCCCCCTGCTGAAAAAGTTTGCTGACCCCTGGTCCAGAGAATATAAGCCAGAGCCTTACAGGTTCCACCAAATAAAGTCATAGTACCATTCAGCTCAGCTAGCAGCCTTGTACCTGGCAGTACTCAGCACTTTGCTTTTTCATTCCTTCCCACTTGGAAAACACAGGACATTCCAACAATAGAAGAATGGCAAATGAAGATGTTGGACTATATGGAACTGGCCGAAATGACTGGACGGGTCCGTGAACAGAAGGAGGAGACGGTGGAGGAAGATTGGAGTAAATTTAAAGTATACTTTAAAAAAATATTGTAATATTTGAAAATTGGAAAGATTTTGGAAGTAAATTGAGGCTAAGGTTTAAAATGAAAATAGTAAAATTGGAAATTAGGGCAATAAAAATAGATGATGTTAAAAAGAAGGTTAATTTCGAGGATTTTTAAAGCTTCATAATGAAGTTGGAAAACTGCTAAAGATGTAATATAATGAAATTCAACAAAGAGGGATTTGAGAAAGCCATGTAAACATGTGAGGAAGGTTAGGAAAGTTAAATTTTTGTCATAAATTGTGATGAGGTGTATTAACTCTGTTAATGTAAGTATGTTGTGATCCTTTTTTTTTTATTATTTGTTTAAAAAAGGAAATAGCAAAGCGCATGCTGAGCAGGTTTGCGAGCCCCGCCACTGAGCGTGGCTTTTTCCTGGCGTTCGCGGGGCTCGGCTTAGGTGTCGTGCCGGGGGGGGGGGGCGTTGCCCAGAGTGTCACCCCCTCCAGCCTGGAACCTGGGGCGCACCGCCCTCTTTGCCCCCCCTTCCTATACTACTGCCATCCAGAGAACCTAATGGTAGAAGCTGATCTACAGTATTGGAAGTGGGTATCTGGGAGAATTCATTTCTATATCTTGACTCAAGGAAACGTGAGAGAGAGAGAGAGAGAGAGAGAGAGATGTGGATCGTGCAAGAGAAATAGAGAGACAGGAACTTTGACTTGTACTTGGTGTAGTCTTCTCCTTTCATTACCAGCACATTAGAAACTAATTAAAAACCACCCTGAACTGGGATCATAGCTAATAACCTGTGTGCAGAGTTTGTAAGCAATCTGCTTGCAGTGTGGCCCTCTGATTAAGCCTTACTAATAAAGGAGTCCCTGAACTGTGACATTACTTTTGCTTGTTGCTGTCTTAGAGGCATGTCTAATTATGATGTTTAGTGACAAAGGTTGAGATCTTATTGTGCTGAGCATTGTCTACTCTTAGCAAGCTTCCCTACTGCTTACATGGCCATAACTTAAGTCTGAAAGTAACCTCCTCTATCAGGAAAGGCATAAAGCAGTAGCATATTGCATTGATCTTCAATAAGTTATGTTGCACCACCAGCAGTGCGCCAGAATAGAAAGATGGGGAGAGGTGAGAGAATAGCGGTTGGTTGTTTGCAGTGCTGCATCCAAGCCACTTAGCTGTACGCCTGTCCTTCTGGCAAAATGTGAAGCATTTAATGTTGTGTATTAAGTAAGATATTCTGTCAGCCGGGTAGAGTAATGTCATTGGTCAATTTAAAGAGTACAATCACAATCCACAGCCTGATTGGGTCCCGCCGGAAAGTTTGAATGTTATTGGTTCCCGCTTAAATGTATCTTTTCCCGCTGTCCCAATGTGTCTATAAATAGAGCTTTCCCTACCCCCAATTCCCCAGTCTTGTCCTATCCTTACAATAAAGAGCTGTTCACTAAGAAGTGTTGCTGGACTTATTGCTACCAGAACCCACGACATAACATTTAACTTGTGTGCATTCAGCTTTACGTGCTTGGCAAATTAAAATTAAAAATAAATTCGGGGGTGGAAAGCAGGAGAGCACCTGGGAAACAAGACTTTGGCAATCCCACCCGCCGTTGAACCCAATGTGTTTTTAACGACAGACGATTTTAGCTGTGATCCCCAGAATGTAACCCTAACATAAGTTGAGGGCTTCCTCTACTACAAATTTAAACCACTTCTATACTGGTTCAGCTGTCATGGCTTCTGCCAGAACATCTTGGGCACTGTAACTTGGTGAGGATAATAAGAATTCTGTGTTAGTTGAAGGAAATGCACATTTGCTGGGGGTAGGAGAGGCGAAAGCCTGATTGGATGGACAGGCTCCGGCTGTTTTTGTGTAATCTGTGTAATCTGTCGAAGCGGTTAAGCAGAGAACTTAACCTGCAGCAGCTGTTTGCGCAGCACAGATTTCTTCTTCAGGGACTGCGCTCCACAACTCAGGCACTTCAATGAAATTTACTGCAGCTTATACTAAAAAAGATTGTGAGCTTTATTAAGAGTTTCTCAAGGGCAATTTTCCTTCCCTGGAGTTATATCTCTTTGATTTTCAGTCGCAGCAAAGGGAGGAGGTGAATTCTCATGGAAAAAACGAACAGCTTATTAAAAAAAAAAGGAAAGGGGGGGGGAGAAACACCTAAGGATTTTTAACAGAGCTCTTCTTCATTTTTCTTTACAACTTTGAAGAACAAATACTAGAATTCAAGCGCTTTGAAAAAAGGATAAGCTGGGCTAGAAAGGAAAGTTTTAAAACCAAAATGGAGGCCAAATCTTTTCAACAGAGCCAGTGATATCTTTTCAAGTATATTTCTACAAGAATGAGGGTTAGCAATGGGGTTTAAAAAAATCTGTGGTTTCCTTTCCCCCCAGGGAATAATGCAGTTTTTGGATTTAAAGAACCCTCTGTAATTACACATGAAGTTGCCATGTACTGAGTCAGACCACGGGCCCATCAAGGTCAGTATTAGCTACTCTGACTGGCAGCAGCATTCCAGGGTTTAAGATCCTTTTGATTGGAGAAAGGGATGGGGGAGAAATCCAGTTCACATTTAAACGCAAAGCTAACAAATTTGCAGGGACGCGGGTGGCGCTGTGGGTTAAACCACAGAGCCTAGGGCTTGCTAATCAGAAGGTTGGTGGTTCGAATCCCCATGATGGGGTGAGCTCCCGTTGCTCAGTCCCTGCTCCTGCCCACCTAGCAGTTCGAAAGCACATCAAAGTGCAAGTAGATAAGCAGGTATCGCTCTGGCGGGAAGGTAAACGGTACCTCACCCATCTCTGCCAGTGCCTCTTCAGTCAGGGTATCTTTCATATTTCTCCTCTGCAGCCATGAAACTAGGAGTCATTGGTCTGCTTGCTGACAACAGCTTTCAGATCCCACAATGCAGATTAAATAACCCCCCCCACACACACACAACTAATTCTACACTTGAATCCCTTAACCAGCATTGCAGACCTCTAATGGGTGGTTTGTGGATGTTTTCCGTGTGAGATTCCAACTGCTCCTGTGTGCACTTCCATATTTAAATTAATAGGTCCTAATATTTCTTTATTTGCATATGCATCATTTGATAAGAGTTGCACTGCTTTACTGCTTGAGTAATATATGACAGGCCACAAAGTCAGTCGTCGCTTTGGTTGGCAATGTACCTCAATAGTCCTGCTATGCACGCAGCTAAGAGACCCTCAAGGTCTCTCCTGTTTCCCAGGATGTTCTCAGGTATGGAGGGCTAATGACCACTTCTCCTTCCTGTTTCTGCTCTACTTGGCTCAGTGTGTCATAACCAAAGGCCAGAGCCATTCCCACATCTTATTCCCTTCTAATAGGAAGCTGCTGTACCTTATACCAAATCAGATCATTGGGCCGTCTAGCTCACTAATGTCTATTGTGACTGGCAGTGGCTCTCCTGGGCTTTAGGCAGTGGGCATTCCCAGCCCTAATTGCCAATTCCAGGGGTTGAACCTGGGACCTTCTGCCTGCAGATGTTCTACTACTGAGCTATTGGCAAACATAATAGGAAATGCAGACCATTTGTCCAAGAGACACCTTGATACCAGAGTAGTGATGGGGAACCTGTAGCCCTCCAGATGTTGTTGGATGCCAGCTCCCATCAGCACTGCGGGCATGGCCAATAGGTGATGCTGGATGTCGTAGTCCAGCATCACCTAGAGAGCCACACGTCCCCGTCCAACTGCTGCTCTTGAGAGATATCTGAGCCTTGTTGGAAGTCATGCCACATCTGCCTTGATGGCTCAGACATAGCAGATGTTCAAACAGGAAACTTGGTTGCCCTTGATCACCCCCGATACCTTGGTAAACCTTCCTCCTTGCCTTGTTTGAAGTGACAATTCAGTTGCATGTGTAGAATGTAGTTGAGAACCTCTGCAGAAGATCCAGCACAGGCTTGGGGAACCTTTGGTCCTCTGTATGTTGCTGAACTACCGCTCTCATCAACCCCAGCAAGCATGCTCAAACGCTAGGGGTTATGGGAGTTGTAGTTCAGTAACATCTGTAGAGCCAAAGCGCCCCCGCCCCCGCATTTGATCTAGCAGAAGCTGCAGTGCTTAAGGAGAAGAAATCCAAAGAAGCAAGCAAAGGCATGGCTGTCCTGCTCTCCCATTCCAACGCTTTAGCCACACCCACTGCAGTGGTGCACAAAGTCTTAACGTACTGCACAAAATGGGGAGAGCCAACCTGGTGGCCTCCAGCTATTGTGGACTCTTAACTCCCATCAGCCTCAGGCAGCCTGGCCACTGGCCACAGAATGGGGGAGTTGTAGCCCAAAACACCGGGATGGCACCAGGTTGGCTAACCCTGGTTTAGAGTAACCCAAGTCCAGTTGACCCAGGCTGACCAACTATCAGAGGCATAGGAAGGGGGACAGGGGGCGCACCACCCCAGGTGTAATGAGGGGGGTGATATTTGGTGCGCCATCTGCCCACAACGCCCAAGCCTACCCTGAGCTGTCGATTGGGGGGGGGGGGGTGACAAAAAAATTCCACACTGGGTACCACCTGACCTTGCTACACCGCTGCCAACTATACATAATTGCATCAGGGATGGTACCTTATAAACCACGAGTGGAAAAACTGGCCTTCTAAATGTTTGAACTACATATTCCATTTCCCCTGACCATTGGCTCTGCTGGCTAGGGGTGATGGGAGTTGGAATTCAATAATGTCAGAATGGCCACAGGCTACTCATGCTGGGTATAAACCAGCCTTCCCCAACCTGGTGCCCTCTGTGTGTTTTGGACTACATTTTGGGGAAGGCTAGAACAAACAAAAACGCTCCAATTGAGTATCAAAACAACAGGAGAAGCACTGGTACAAATATTTCCAAGGTGCAAACCTCATGATGCTCCACCCAGACACATTGACATACAACACAAATGGCTTTTACAATTTTATTAACAAGTCAGTTTACTACACAGAAACACAAAATGTAACATCAACGAGCTCCGAAAGGGCCTTTCCTAGGATGCACTCACTGCTTTTGAAGTGCCACATGGAGGTTGCTGCTAAAGGAGAGCTGTGCCCAAGACTGAGATGCTTAGGGATCAGTCAAGGTGCAAAGGGGGTTCACTTCTACATCCTGTGTGAGACTTGAGAGCTACTTCTGACATTCAGCTTGGTGGGTTTTGTCTCCCACCAAGGCAGAGAGCAAAACAGCAACGCCTGCTTTATATACGTTGGTTCAGGCACATTTTACAATAATTTTTTGTTGCTCAGGCGAGGGTCTGCACAAGGGGTGGGGAATCTTTGGCCCTCCAGATGCTGCTGAACTACAGATCTCCCACTGAACCCAGCCAGCAAGTATTCTGAGTCTTGTCCATTCACCTAACAGCACTAGCTTAACAGAACCCTTCCTTGCAGCCTGCCTCCTCTTCTGGACTCCATTGTCCCCTGCCTGTAACGTCTCCATGCTCATCCCTTGGTTGGTGGCCATGGAGATGGATCCATCAGGGCAAAAGGGGCGCTACTTCAACTGCAGGCTGCTCTCGGCTGGGTCCCCCTGCCCATCCACCTCAAGGAGCAGCCACCGGCTCCCGGCCTCAGGGTTGTCTTTGGGACTCAGCAGGGAAGCAGCTGGCTTTGCCGAACATTCGCTTTGGCTCTACTGCAGACTTCCCTGCTTCCCACCCTACCAGCCTCCACTGGTTGGAGGCATTACTTCCCCCAAACAAAACAAGCAAAGTGCTTTCCGATCATTCTCCAGACTTAATAAAAACAAGGCTGCTGAACTGCAGCTGCCGTAGGCTGTGGGCAGCAAGAGAAGCCCAGCTTCCAGCTGCCCCTTTTCAGGATCAGTGCATAGGATAGAGTCATTCTTCTCTACTGGCTACGCCAGGGCAAATCACAATCAATGTCCCTGTTGGAAAAACAGGTCCAGAAGGTCCCACCACAAGCTTCGCTCTAGCTGTCCATGATGGTCAGCCTCAAATTGGGTGGCGAAGGAGCTGGCTTCGTTCGAGCATAGTGGGGGTTAATGTACACTTCTCCCAGCATCCCCTCTTCCTCCTCTTCCTCCTCACACAGGTCAAAGAAGGCTTTTAGGAGGTCGGGGAAGGTATAGTGAAGCGTTATCACCACGGCTCCGATCAGGAAGCAGAGCAGCCCTGGAAAACACAGAGACAGTCAGTCAGTTAGTGAACCAAAGACAGACTTAGTTGCTGGCGAGGAAGGAAGCCGGAATGGCAGATTTGATGCATCTATGCTTGTTTTCATGCTAAGTTTAATAAAGTTGTAGAGCTGCAGGTGGGGAACCTCAGGCTCAAATGAAGTTCCTCCAGGCCTTCCTACAACATCTCCCCCTAGCCACAGCCCTCAAGGGCATCACTCTGCACCCTTCTCAAGCACTTTTGCCTGGGACTCTGATCATGACTATTTTGCTTGCCTGGATATCAAATGGTGGACGAGTGGGTCAACCGGATCCAGCACAAAAGGAAAAAATGCATTCATTTCTCCTCACTGGCCTGGTGGGCTTCATCCCTGCATTCTTGTTGTAGAGGAAATAGCCAGCTCAACTGGCCTGCACACCATTGTGTGACAGTTACACAGCAAGACGCCACTGTCACCATGCAACATATAATGCACTCTTTGTCTATTGCTTTCCACACCTTTTCTCAAGGTGATGCATAGAATGCAATAAAAAACAGCTCAAAATGAAACAGCAGCAGATTATTATTATTTTAATACCAAGTAGACACCAATGACAGAGACTGATTCATTCAGCTGGGAGGGCCTGTCAGAACAGAAACATCTCCAGTCTCTAAGAGGGTGTTCTCCCCACTCCATGCAACTTTCCCCTTCCTCTTACCTAATCTATTTGCGTGGGAGTCTTGGCAGCAGCCACAGCGGTGCACAAGCAGCGCATGAACAATCGAGATGATCCTGCAAGAAAGAAGGAATCTTTGTCACACAACAAACGCCAGGGACAGTGCTTCAGAAAAGCTGTTGCAGGAAGTCCCAGGTGGGCAAAGGGCCCTTGGCCTGATCCTGCAGGCCCTCCTTGTGTGTTTCCTAAGGCCCCCCTCCTTCCCCCTGTCCCATTACCTTATAGGCGAGAGGCCAGTGTCTCGGCTCCATTCCCTCCCGGGGCTTGGCGGCTCCCAGCCTGTTCCTTCCCCTTGCTGCAAAACAAACAAATGGAGACATCAGCAGGCACCTGGCTCCCAGCCACAATAGCCCCAGTCTGGGCCAGGAGGGTGGGGGACCTGGGAAGGGGGCATTTCCTCCTACCTGATCTTATAAACTTCCACATGTCCTCCTCCAACTCCGTACGGGCATCTCGGCTGTGTCCCGGCCCGCTTGCCACAGAAGCACGGGAAGGAGCCATGCCCGTACGGAGTTGGGGGAGTGGGTCAGGGGCCGGGAGCCGCCGGGATGGTTTCTTGCTCTTCCTCCCGGGAGCTGGAGATGGAGCCTCATCCCTGGAGGCGTGGCTCTGTGGAGGAAGAAGGACATGTTATGAGAAGCGGCTGGGACAGGCCCAAAACTATTGCCCCATTTTGGATAGATTTTTGGGCCCAGCCCAGGGGAATCAGGGGAGAAATGCCAGTACCTGATGTTCGCCACGTCGCTCCAGGGATTCAGCCAGAATGAAATAGATGTTTGGGAAAGGCTCCCTCTCTGCAAAGAAAAACAGAGGAATCAGCAAGCGCCTGGCTCCCAGCCACGCTAGCACCAGTCTGGCGCATGAGGGAGGGGGAACATGGGATGGAAGCATTCCTAAAATATAGGACACTCAATTGGCATTTCCACTTAGCTGAAGTGGGAGCCTTTCCCCTCTCATTCTGGCCGGCCTCTCGCCTAAGGAAGAAACAAGCTCAGTTAGTCTGATTGGTTGGAGGAGCCGATTTTGCGCCCCACCCCTTGCCTGCGCCCCTGGCAGAGGCCCACCTCACCACTCCCTAGCTACGGTCCTGCCTGTAAAGGGACCCCTGACCATTAGATCCAGTCGCGGACGACTCTGGGGTTGCGGCGCTCATCTCGCTTTACTGGCTGAGGGAACCAGCGTACAGCTTCCGGGTCATGTGGCCAGCATGACTAAGCTGCTTCCGGCGAAACCAGAGCAGCACATGGAAACGCCGTTTGCCTTCCCGCCGGAGTGGTACCTGTGGCGGAATAATGCCTGGTTCATCATGGGTTAACCTATCACTCCCATGTTAGGTAGGTGTTCCCTGGGAGGCGGAGCTAGTTGGCATTCTAAAAGGAGGGGGAACAACCTGAAAAGGCAGTTGGGGGTTTGGCAGTTGGGTGTGGAGGTTTAGAAAGAGAAACTGCGAGGTTAGGCTTTGGGGAATGGGAGGAAAGGTCATTACCATTGCTAACGGGATGCAGGAAAGATTATAACTGAGCTGAATTATATAAGAAGAATTTGTACCAGTAATAACTCAAGACATCCATGTTTTCAAGTTACCTAATAAAGTTAAAAGTGCTTAAACGTTCGCTGACTGTGGCAGTACCTTAAGAGGTTTGACTAAGAGGAGAAAACAAAGCTTTCCTGTGGAAGAGGAAACCGTTTGCTTATTCTCCTGTCATACAGAGGGCTGGACAGTGAAGCCAAGTGTGCCACGTAGTTGCCTAAAGTGAAGGCAAACTGCAGTAGGTGGGAACCCTGGTAGGGAGATCCCATAGGTGGCAAGAGGTTTTCAAACGGAAAGCACTGAGGTACCCCAGAGACAACTCCCATTTAACCACTGAAGGATTCATCCTAGTTGTCAGTGAAATTTAGGGAGAGTCACGGTTGGGGGAAGAATCGAAAGGGGAGGGAATAGGATCCCTCACAGTACCTATTTATCTACTTGCACTTTGACATGCTTTTGAACTGCTAGATTTGTCAGGAGCTGGGACCGAGCAACGGGAGCTCACTCCGTTGCGGGGATTCAAACTGCCGACCTTCTGATTGGCAAGCCCTAGGCTCTGTGTCCTGGCCAAGTGGACCACAGAGAAACCCTCTCCATAGCAAGATCCCTGGGAAACACTGGGAAACATGACCCGGACGTTGGCCACATGACCTGGACGCTCCCTCGGCCAGTAACGCGAGATGAGTGCCACAACCCCAGAGTCGGACACGACTGGACCTAATGGTCAGGGATACCTTTACCTTTACCTAACTAATTTGCACTTTTCAAAACAGGGAACCGAAACACAAGACATTCCTTGAAAAACACACATCTTCAAATTTTGCAACACAGTTAGTTCTCCAATCAAGCAACATGGTACAAAAATGTGTACAGTGGTACCTCGGGTTACAAACGCTTCAGGTTACAAACACTTTGGGTTACAAACTCGGCTAAGCCGGAAGTAGTACCTCAGGTTGCGAACTTTGCCCCAGGATGAGAACGGAAATCGCACGCCACTGGCGTGGCAGCAGAGGGAGGCCCCATTAGCGAAAGCGCGCCTCAGGTTAAGAACGTTTTCAGGTTAAGAACAGAGCTCCGGAACGAATTAAGTTCGTAGCCCGAGGTACCACTGTATTATAAAGTGTGCAAAAAATGCATATATTAGTGAAAATGGCATGCAAAACTTCTTGATGCTAGGGTAGATTGCTTTGCAAAAATATTAGGCATTGCAATAAAAAATATTGCAAAAGTATATTAGGCAAAAGTGCCTTAAAAAAGGAATCTATATCAGGAGAAATTCACCGATGAAGACTATTAGAAAAATTCATGAGCAAAGCATGTGTGCTATGAATGAGTCCCTCTCGCCACCCCAATATATGTCTTTTGAGGGAATCTTGTACAACAGAAGCAGCTGCTTGATACCAGGTCAGACCATCAAGATGAGTACTGTTTACATTGGGGTGGACACCATGCACTCCTCAGATGAATTTTGTGTGATTTCAAAAGCCCTCTGCAAAAAGGGGGGGGGGGGTTCACAACTTTGAACTTTGGCAGGAGCCATCCATCCATCCCATGGCAGCCTGATGGGTGAAGGCTTAGTAGGGAGTGAAGTAGATATCAGAAAGAGAAGGAGAAAAAGGAAGTCAGAAAGAGAGAGAAAATATCCATGGGTACTCAGAAGTAATTTCACAGGGAGTTCAATAGGACTTTCTCCCAGGTAAGGGTGAATAGAGTTGCAGCAACGATTATATGACTGGCTAAATTATCTTTGATAAAGCAGAATCAGACCAGCACTGGAAAAGCGAGGCTTCCCTTCATTATTGGCGGATACAAGGAGAGGCCAACGTGCTTTGGAGTCTGATTTTATGTGCACTCCATAAGATCTTGGAAGAGACGTAGCCTGGATTATTATTATTTTTTAAAGGGTTTTGTTGACTTTGGCTAACGGGTGAGTTCCCAAGGATAAAGAGGCATTGCTGTTTTACATGATTCTGGAAGGCAGAAGTATAGCAGGTTCTAAAACTGAAGGAATGGTATGGAAATCTGCAGGCCCTGGCAGAAGAAGTGTTTCAGTTTAAAGCGTTGTAAATTTAAACAGGGAAAACAAGTAGAGGAAAAACAGGACTCCACATCGCCATCTGGTGGTACAATGTTATATTGCATATACAACGCATATAAATCGCTTTTTCTTTAACAGTCTACTGTAGCTGTGTCCTTGGTCTATTAGGGTCAAGTCAGGAATCGTGCTCTGTAAATAAGTTGGAAGAGGAATGCACAGAGTTTCAACATTTCTGGAACGATAAACAGAATGTGGTTTGTTGGTATTCCTTTCCCTTCACTGCGAACTTTCTTAGAAGCATGTTTCTGTGGGTTGTTTTTTGTTTAGTTTTATTTAATGCCATAAAACTAGGGAGGGAACCCTTTGTTATTTTTGTAATTGCCTCAGCCATGTAAGCTGAAGTAACCACCCAGTGGGATGCCTGCAGTGACTCAGGCTTAGGAAATGACATCTTTGTTTGGGGAGATTCAGCACTTTGGGATTTAAATTACAAGCCCTTAATCAAAGAATAGGGGGACGCGGGTGGCGCTGTGGTCTAAACAGAGCCTAGGGCTTGCCGATCAGAAGGTCGGTGGTTCGAATCCCTGTGACAGGATGAGCTCCCGTTGTTCGGTCCCTGCTCCTGCCCACCTAGCAGTTCGAAAGCACGTCAAAGTGCAAGTAGATAAATAGGTACCACTCCGGCGGGAAGGTAAACGGCATTTGCGTGTGCTGCTCTGGTTTGCCAGAAGCGGCTTAGTCATGCTGGCCACATGACCCAGAAGGTGTACGCCGGCTCCCTCGGTCAGTTTAGCGAGATGAGCGCCACAACCCCAGAGTTGTCTGCGACTGGACCTAATGGTCAGGGGCCCCTTTACCTTTACCAAATCAAAGAAAACTAAGGAAAGAAAGGAACTTTATTAGCAAACCACTTCCGTTCTTAGGTATTTGTCTTTCATTAAATCTCATCCTTTTCCAGACTCGCCTGACAGTGAAAGGTCTGGCTCAGTGGTAGGGCATCTGCTTTGCTTGCAGAAGGTCCCAGGTTCTCAGCATCTCCATGTCCGAGTCCTGACCAAACTCCTGCCAGGCAGGTGTAGACAATACTGAGCTGGAAATGTGGCCAGCCAATGTAGGCAGTACTGACTGGCTTGCTGTTGTATAAGGCAGCTTTTTATGTTCCTATGATATTTGTCTCCCAGAAATCCACCCATCACCATCACTGAGTGGAATGAAACAGATAGACATGCTCTGCCATTAACTTCAGATAAAAATGTAAGAGGGGTGGTGGAGGAAATGTTCTTGAATATGTACAAGGTGTCAGTTACAGGTAGGTAGCCGTGTTGGTCTGCCACAGTCAAAAAAAAATAAAAAAAAAATAAAAAATTCCTTCCAGTAGCACCTTAGAGACCAACTATGTTTGTTCTTGGTATGAGCTTTCGTATCTGAAGAAGTGTGCATGCACATGAAAGCACATACCAAGAACAAACTTAGTTGGTCTCTAAGGTGCTACTGGAAGGATTTTTTTTTTTTTAAAAAAATATTTTATGTACAAGGTGTGTTTCTATAACCGTTGTGACTACAGTTATGCTAATCCAAGGGGAACTGGGCCCTCCCCATACCCCAACCCCACAACAGGATGATTTCCTAGAATTGTAGAGTTGGAAGGGACCCTGAGGATCATCCAGTCCAACCCCCTGCAATGCAGGAATATGTAGTTGGATCACCTACCTTCAACCTTGGCATTATCAGCACCACACTCTAGCCAACTGAGCTATCCAGGTTTACAACATAGTAACAACATGATGTACATAACATCCATTAAATGAAACAAGAAAATAAGGTGATTATTTAAATACAATACATAATACATAACCAGCAATGCCAGCAATTGAACCTGGATTTTTTTAAAAAAAAATTCTGCTTTTGTCATGCAACATGTGTCCTCTACCATTATTGCTGTCAATCAGGCTGGCAACAGCTCCCCAGGATTTCAAACTCGGGGTTACCTGGGGATTAAACCTGGGATCCTTCTGCATACAGCACCGGGTGCTCTGACACACTCTGTTACGGTCATTCCCCTTTTCTGCCTCTTCTATTCACTCCCTTTCCCCTCCTACCCATCCTGAGTCAAGGGCTCTCCTTCCTTGGAGGCTTTGAAGCAGAGGCTGCCATGTATGACCTAGCTAAGATTTCTGCATTGTAAGGGGTTGGACTAGATGACCCCCAATGATCCCTTCTAACTCTACAATTCTACGATTCTACAAAGGGCATCATTATCACCAAACTGGTCCAAGCAACTAAGAAGACCGTCTATGCGTACACCCCCGCCTTGCAACGCCTGATGGTACATTCCTCTCCCTCCCTTTTTTTCCTCCTTTCCTCTTTCCATATCTAGTCGCCCACCCCTTTCTCCCGACGATTGGTTACGTTCCCTTTTGATTGGCAGCCAAGCTTCGCCCGGCCGGCTTCCGAGTTGCGGTGCCCGACAATTCTGTAAAGCTCGCCGCGCCGACGGGAAGCCGCCCGCCGCGCGAGAAGTTAGGCAGAGCCGCGCAAGCTGCGCAAACTCCGCAAAGAGGCAGCGGGGGCCCCCCGTCCTGCCGAACGGGTTGAGTAACGCCGCCGGCGGGATACGGAGATGGCGTAAGGGAGCTGGCCGCTTCTGAGGCGGCCTTTCGAGAGCCTCGGTAGGCGGAGAGGCTCTCCAGGGCCCGCGGTTCTCCTCGGGGACGGGAAGGGCCGCGTTTCCTGAGGGGAGCAGCCCGCGGCCTGGGCTCCGGGGAGGGGCGGGAAGGTGCCGGGCCCCTGCTGCCCCCTCAGCTGTGAGGTAAACACGCGACCAGCCCGCGCTTTTCCCTCCGCCGGAAGCCAGCGAGGGGTTTCCCTCAGGGAAAGGGAGGGAGGGACTCGGATGGGCTTCTCTCCCCCTCGGGTCGTGTTGGTGGGTGACTGTCCCCTAAGCGCGCCGAAAGGGAGGGTAGTTCGCCTGCAAGTCCCGCCTTCGCCTTCCTTCGTCCCGCTGGCCGCCTTCCCCTCGCCGGTAGCTCCCGTCGGAGTAGCCCCGGGGTCGGGGCCTGGGGGAGGAGCTGCAGTCCAGCGACGCCGGGAGGGACCCGGGTCCGACCCCCCCCCCCGACCCCGGCTTCTCCATCTCCATCTCCTGTCCCCGTTTCCTCCTAATCGAGGCAAAAGAGGGGAAAGCGGTGGGGTGGGGGAGAGAGAGAGTATATATCTATATATTTTATATATCACGAGGGACGGGCTTTGGTAATAGGGCGCACTCAGCCAGGACAAAGTTTGGTGACCCCCCCCCCCAAATATCTATTATTTTCACAATAATTGAGTAAGTACCCGTATAAATAGAGGTGGTGGTGTTATTTTGAATCCTTTTGGCTGTGGGGAGGGGGGGAGCCGTTTACACAGCTCTAAATCCGATTCTGGTTGCACGCATATATGTGTGTGTTTGTGTATGTGTAGGTACACACACACATGCCTATCTCTCTCAGTACCCCCCCTCTCTCTGGGTCAGACCTTTTCATAACTGAGAGGCAGGTGCAATTTCCCCCACAACTAACTCAGTAGGTCTTCTCTCCACCCCCACCCCGTACCTTATTGTACAGTATGAGGAAATTAATAAATATAACAGGGAAGTATAATTATAATAAACCTAGAGGCAGGGGGTGGATGGAGAAGGAACAAGCAAAAATAAGAACCTAGCAAACTAGAAGGATATGATCATGAGTTGGGGTTTGCTATACAAAGTCTAATGCTCATATTTAAATATTTATAGGTTGTGAACAATTATAAACGTGAAGGTGGCAGTTGTGGAGAAAAACAATTCTCAGGCCAGACTTATGAGAGCTGCCATATAAACTTCATTCACACTCTTCACCTTGAGCTTTCACTTCAGGACATCAGCATGTGGAACAAGTCGGTATGTGTGGCCTTGTTGGCTCTGGCTACAGGCTATGTCTTCCTACTGGACTCTGACCTGCCAGATTCAGTGCTGAAGTATCTCTCAAGCTCCTTCCTGTATCAGCTGCAGGGGGATCTTAAGTCCCCAGAGAGCAGCATGGCAGCTGCCTGGGATGTGCTTATCACCCAGCCGGCCAAACAGTGGAACAGAGTTGCTGTTGGGTGAGTGATGTCTTAAATTATTGTGTATAGATCTCCCTAAGTGTTCTTTGAAACACTAGCTAATAAACGATTGTTCCTGCTATAGAGCAGTGGTTCTTATATTTTCTGCTGTGGAGGAAACTGCTTCCATGTATTTTTGACTACGGAGGATCCCCTGCATGTTTGCCAGGCAGAATGTTCTAGGACGCATATTAGGGTGCATACTTCAATGTAGGACACTAGCCAGTCCTACTGAGCCTTGATGTTACTTTGTATAAACTAAGTGTAAACTAAGAGCATGCATTAGAACACACTTCTATGTGGTTGTGCATTTCAAGGGAAGGTCAGATAATGGTGGGAAAGCTTGTGCAAGTTAAATGCAAGCAAGGAAGTTATTTTTGCACTGGGTTCTCCCAGCATGAAAAGAGCCTTTAAGCTCTTTGCCTTGCTTGGAGGCAAGGCTCTCTTGGTGCACCAGTTATGGGATGCTTTCGCAAGTCCATCCAAGTTCCCCTGAGATCTCATGTGAGCACCCCTGAACTTCCATAGCCAGTACACTGCGGGGGCCTTGCCTGGCAAACAAGACAGAAAGCTTAAACACTCAGAGGTCCATTTCTCAAATACAGAATTTATGAAAATTCTAACTTTCAGCTGCAATTTCATACTCTCATGAACTCAGTGGACTTACTTCTGAATAGACATGCATATATTTCCATTGTAAGTAAATAGTAGCACTATGATTCCTCAGTGTTGTTTGTTAAACTCTACATAATACTTATGCCAATAAACTGCAAAATAAGCTTGAATGTATATATCCTTGTGGATATGTTCCTTAAAAATTAGCCTAGATTATAGCTTTTCATCTTCTGTTATTGGTAGGGTCAATGCCTGTGTAGATGTTGTCCTTTCTGGTGTGAAGTTGCTGCAAGCCCTTGGTCTAGATTCTGGTGTTGGGCAAGACCACTCAATCTTACATTCCACAAAAGATTTGAAGGAAGCCTTCATCCACTTCATGGGGAAGGGAGCTGCTGCAGAACGCTTCTTCAGTGATGCAGAGTCCTTCCACCACATCGCAGAGACTGCTTCAGCATATCCTGGGGCACAGGTACATTCTCTAGCTTGGAGCAAACTCTTTATCCCTCTGTGACACATAATACACTGCATACTGTATATCCAATACCTTCCTTGCCTACTGCTGTCCCCTCACAGCAGGGTAAAGTGAATGATTGAGTGATAGTTGTTATTCTTATTTTGGAATATTTAAACCATATAATTTAGCCTTCCTTTAAAGGATTGTGTGTTCACCTAACCATTTTACCTATAATTTTATCATTCTTTTTTCCTGTAGTTTGGCAGGGGTGGAGTGGAATGTGTGTCTTGTTCGGACCCAAAGCATTTTATTTGTTATGAGTTACTTTGCTTCATCAGATATATAAAGTGCAATCTAATAAGCTTTACAAAGCTTATGCTACACAAACTACTATATATCAAGAGCCCTGCAGTTTTTTCATCTTTTGTATACGCTTAGTGATGAGCCCTTCTCAAAATGACACTTGTATGCACTATTGTATCTTAATAAAACTATTAAGACTACTGCCCAGTATAGTAGAGATGAAATTCTGTCTGATAAGATTGGCCTTGCAAAATATATAAAAAGGTAAAGGGACCCCTGACCATTATGTCCAGTCATGTCTGACTCTGGGGTTGTGGTGCTCATCTCGTGTTACTGGCCAAGGGAGCCGGCATGCAGCTTCTGGGTCATGTGGCCAGCATGACAAAGCCACTTCTGGCGAACCAGAGCAGCGCATGGAAACACTTTTTACCTTCCCGCCGGAGCAGTACCTATTTATCTACTTGCATTTTGACATGCTTTCGAACTGCTAGGTGGGCAGGAGCTGAGACCGAGCAATGGGAGCTCACCCCATCGCGGGGAATATATATTAATTATTTAAAGTTGCAGGCAGCAACATGCAAAAAAGCTTAAGAAACTTAAAGCCACTGCTTCTGGAAAAACCTGTTTCTAAAGTTAGTGTTTCTAGAATAACTTGTTTTTACTGCTGAGACTGGCAGCAGGCTTTTGACAAAGTCCTCCATGATATTCTTGTGAGGTGTGGGTTGACCAAGGGAGCTGTTAGGTGGATTTGTAGCTGGTTGACTGACCGAACCCTAAGGGTACTCATTAATGTTTCCTCGTCATCCTGGAACAAAAGTGATAAGTGGGCTGCCACAGAGAGCCAGTTTGGTGTAGTGGTTAAGAGCGGCAGACTCGTAATCTGGGGAACCGGGTTCGTGTCTGCACTCCTCCACATGCAGCTGCTGGGTGACCTTGGGCTAGTCACACTTCTCTGAAGTCCCTCAGCCCCACTCACCTCACAGAGTGTTTGTTGTGGGGGAGGAAGGGAAAGGAGAATGTTAGCCGCTTTGAGACTCCTTCAGGTAGTAAAAAGCGGGATATCAAATCCAAACTCTTCTTCTTCCCCGCTTTTGTTCAACGTCTTTATAAACTACTTGGATGAAGGAATTGAGGGGATGCTCATCAAATTTGCAGATGACACCAAAATGGGAGGGGTAGCTAATGCCACAAAACACAGAACAGAATTCAAAATTACTTTAGCAGAGTGGAGACCTGGGCCCAAGCTAACAAAAATAATTTCAGTAGGGACAAATGTACGGTCATGCACATAGATAAGAAGAACCAGGTGTACAAATATATGATGGGGGACACCTGGTTTACTAGCAGTACATGTAAAAAAGATCTAGGGGTCTTAACTGTTTGTGAGAGCCAAGCAGCCAGTGGCTAAAGTGAGTAGAGCAGCCTTGCTGCAGCTTTGGCATACTAGTAGTTAGATAAGTGAACGTGTTTATTCCAGTGATAACTATCGTTATATTCTTGATAGTACACATCCAAAACTATGCAAAGGACTGTGATCATATAAAGATATGTAGAAATTGCAGATTAAATGTCTGCACAAACTTGTGTCTTAACAGTTGTATGTGGGAGGCAATGCTGCTCTCATTGGCCAGAAAATTTCAGCAAATCCAGACCTAAAGGTAAGAATATCAAATGCCAACCCTCACTGATTGCCTATAACTGTATAACTCCTCTCATTGGTTTTCCTGTTTAAAATCCTGAACGTAGCATCTAATCATTTTCCCCATTTTATCCAGTAAATATGCAGGCATGATGCAGAAGAATTTTCAGTGGAAAAGTTCATTTTCCTGTTGATGACACAAACTTCTTCTAGTGGTGCACATACTTTTAGCTATTGCTTGAGGCACTCCGGTGCCATGACTGGCTTTTTTATTATGCTTTTGCAAGGCAATGAGTAGCACATGGGCAAAGTACTGGGTAATAATCTATGAAATAAGTAAAAGCAGCACAAGCAAAGGCAGTTGTGCAAGTTACTTCACTGAAGTGTAACTACCATTGCTTCCTGGCATCTGTAGCTGAGAGGTACACGTGTGAAGTATGTCACTCTAATAAAAAATAAAACCAGGCCTCTTGACTATGGGAAGCAGTATATGGCGGAGAAAACAGAAATTGCAGCTTGGTAGCAGAATGTGTGAAGCTGCTGAGTGAACAAATGTGATTAGACATACCAGGAAATTAAAAGAAATTGGAGGAACGTTCTAAACTATTTCACTTAACTCTTTGGAAGAAGGGGTTATTACTTCTTTCTTACCTCTAGTATTGTGTATAGAGATGTACTTGGAATGTCAAAAGGAATCAATCCATAGTGGACACTTTTTCCAAGTGTCCATATACATTTGTATATGTAACTTAGTGGCCCACGTTATTGGGATGTGTCTGCTTATTTCAGCCATTATATGTAATAGTAGCTATTCATATTATGACATCAGTATACGTGGTCTTTTAGAACAGGGGTAGCCCTCCAGATGTTCCTGAAATACAAATCCCATAAACCCCAGCCAGTGTGGCCAATGGCCAGGGATGACCAACATCTGCCAACCTTGCTTTAGCGAAATAAAAGTAGTGACTTGTGCTATGAGATTTTGATATGCAAAATTGTTTGTGTGTCTCCTCCCTCCTGCCCATGTCCCACATATTCCTAGTTCAAGAAGCTCTGCACGGCTTCATTTATTTATTTTTAATAGGAAGAACTCATTGTTAGAGAAGAAGCCAGACAGTCTGTTCAAATTTGCATGCTCATTAGTCCCAGGGATAGGAGAAAAGTTGCATTCTTAGTTCTTCCATTTCCAGACGACACAGAACTCTTATTGTTGGTGATAAAGATGTAGCACTAAATGTCTTTTAAGCTAATTTGGATATACAGAGAAGCAAAAGACATGTCCCTTTTCATAGGAAAGTTGAATTAACATCTCAACTGTTGACGTCATTCATATCATTGTATCATTGTAATTGGCCTTCTAGTGTGGAAATGTCATATTAGGATGCTTAATGGTGTCTTGGTAGTTAAGTGAGTTGACTTCTCCCCACTCCCACCCCCCACACTTGATGCTCAACTGTTTCTTCAGAATGGGCTTTGGAATCTCTGAGAGGTTGTTACACATAGTTATTTTATTTTGAAATATTCTGACAATAGAACTGTATGACCTGTCTACACACATAGCTCATCTATTTGGAACAGGACAGAAAAGTGAATGCATTGGAATCCAGTTTATAGTGTCTCTATTAGAGTGAGAACCATCTCACTGAAGATTGCACTAAACAGAGATGATAACAGTTAACTGATATCAATTGGTTGATTTGTAGGTTCTGCTGTGTGGCCCAATTGGTCCTAAGCTTCATGAGCTGCTTGATGAAAATGTAATCGTCCCTCCAGAATCAATGCAAGAATTTGATGAATTTCACCTCATTTTGGAGTATCAAGCAGGTATGCTTTATTGAAAGATGCAAAAGGCCCAAAGCTGTACAGTGGTACCTTTGTTTACAAACTTAATCTGTTCCGGAAGTCTGTTCTTAAACCAAAGTGTACTTAAACCAAGGCGTGCTTTCCCATAGAAAGTAATGGAAAATGGATTAATCCATTCCAGGCGATGAAAAGCAACTCCTAAAACAGCAATTTCACATGAATTTTACTATCTAACAAGCCCATTCATCCATAAAATGAAAGCAATAATCAATTTACTGTACTATAAAATAAATAAGACAGTATGGTAGATGATAAAAATGAAATTTTTTTTTTTTGCACTGATGATAGTCATTGTTTGGATGGGGGGCTTTTATCCATTTCCACAGTCACACAATCAATCAATCAATCAATCAATCAATTCCACACAGATTCCCCCCCCCCCCACGCTGCTATGGGAAATGCTCCCTACAGCGCATGGGGGGAGTTCCCTCTGCCCAGCTGGGCTGTGGAAGGAAGGCGCTCTGTTGCACGGTTTCCCCAGACGAGAGCCAGCTGGTTTGTGGGCTTGCAACTCCCCCCCCCCCATGCCACTGCTGGAGGAGAGCGTTTCCCGCAGCTGCACAAAGGCAGTGCGTGAGCTCCAGCCAACCCGCCCGCCTCCCTTCCCCGGCCGTGTTTACCCGGAAGAAAGTGCCATTAAGTTGCATGGCGCTTACTCCCAGGTACGCAGAACGGCGGCTGGCTGGACTCACCTCCTCCTTGCCCTCCAACTTACTGGGGTGGGTGGCCAAGGCAGCTGTGCGCACGCCTCCATGTAGTTCTCAGGGAGCAGCTGCCACCATTGTGCGAGCAGAGCGCCTTCCTCCCGCAGCCGGGCGGAGGGAACATTTTCTTGCTGCCGAGCCGCTTGGGAGACGGAGGTGCATGGAAAGGCTGTGCAGTTTCCCCAGACAAGAGCCAGCTGGTTTGTGGGTGCGCAGCTTCTCTCCCTTGCTGCGGGAAACACCGTGACCACCCCCTTCTCTGCTGGACAATGGAAGTGTGGCACTCAAAATGGAAGTGCACCTCCGAATGGAGTATGTTCGAATTTAAAAAAAAAAAAAAAAAAAAAAAACCACAACCCGGAACACTCACTTCCGGGTTTGAAGTGGTCGTAATCCAAAAAGTTCGTGGGCTAGGCTGTTCGTAACCCAGGGTACCACTGTATTTGTATATATATCAGCATTAATATGTTGTGTTGTTGGTGTAGCACAGTACTTAGGAAGTGAGCTAGCTATCAGCTGGTAAGTCTGCTTCAGTTTTCAGCTGTGAACCTACTGGGTAAACAGGATCTCTCGGCCTCATCTTCCCATTTGTAATTTGAGTTTTATAATAGTGGCCTACCTTTTTATCGTGACCATAAGAAGAAGAAGAGTTTGGATTTGATATCCCGTTTTATCACTACCCAAAGGAGTCTCAAAGCGGCTAACATTCTCCTTTCCCTTCCTCCCCCACAACAAACACTCTGTGAGGTGAGTGAGGCTGAGAGACTTCAAAGAATTCTGACTAGCCCAAGGTCACCCAGCAGCTGCATGTGAAGGAGCGGAGACGCGAAGCCGGTTCACCAGATTACGAGACTACTGCCCTTAACCACTACACCACACTGACTCTCATAAAGATTACAGGTGTTAATGCATGTACATTGAGCACTGAAAAAAACTGCTGTATTGCATAATCAGCATCAGTTTGAAAATTGGTGCTAAATTAAAGAAGGCAATTGCTTAATGGTCTTCATGCAGTGTATGCTTATAGCTTTACATTTTGCTGTGTTGAAGAATTGCTTGGAAAGCTGTTTTCAAGTGTTGTGTGTTTGCTGTGAGCTGCTTTCCATATCAAAATCATAATTAGCTTCGTAACATCTAGGAAATGTAATTCCTACTTCTCTTTTTAAATGTGCTTAGAAAAATGTGACAACCAAACCTGCTGTGGAAACTAGAAATATAATTTGTATATTCCCAGTTGTAGTGTTCTTAGGAAGTGAGAGTATCTAATATAGAAACCCTGATTACATTTTTTGAAGATGCTGCAAGTGCAGCATTGAGGTACTTTTGTTCCATTGATGAAGAATCCCTTGTTCTTCACAAAATACTGCTGCTTGTTCGTTGTAGCTCAATATAGAATGTGGTTCAGTTATTCCGAGGCTTGGGTTGATTCATCTGAAATTGATCCAGGGTCTCTGCTGTCAGATTAAGCTTTTAGCAGCTTAAATTAAAATTGGACATTGAGATTGCATTGTGAAGTAGGTGCACGAGTGAAGAGAGTTCTTGATAGAGTGATTCACACTTTGAACTCTGGTGGAGAAAGTATGTGGCTACTGAGAAATTTGGTTCAACTGCCATGCTGTGGAGTGTGTGTGGGGGGGGAGAAAGAGGTTTGGCTTTGTTTTGAGCAGTGAAGGTATCCATGTGACAGATAGGCAGTTCCCTACTGTGTGGGTCAGTGATGATCCTAGCACATGCTGGTGCCAAGCAGGAGGTTACACCATGCCCCACATAATTCCAGAGTCCAATGCCATATCGAAAAACAACCATGCAGCAAGAATGAGAACTTGTTTCTAATACATTGGATTAATTAGATCAATAGTATTTCTTTCTCAGTTTCCTGAGAATTTACAAACACCATATCTTTTCTGCAAACAGTGGACTGAGTAAATGGAAAAGCCCCTGTGACATTTAACTAACTCTTGGTGTTCCAGGAACACTCCACCCATGTTTACTTGTTATAAAATGTCGCTCAGGTCTAAGATCAGACTCTGTGCAATAAGCCCTTTCAAATTCAGGATAAAGCAGTATGATGTGTTTTTCCTAAATGTGGGTACACAAAATATCCCCATTTTGGTCGAGCCTTCTTTCCAGGAGGTTAGGCCTTCTTCCCAGGAAGTTGGTTTGCACCACTTTGGATCAGTCTCATTAATAGTTTCTTTCCCATTTGTGTTGTCTCAAATTATGAGCCTGAGGCTATGGATTTTCTGCTCATTTGGTATTTGTAAGCCTTCCTTAGAGACTTTTTTGGCTGAAGGGCTGCATAAAAATGCCAACAACACTACATATTCACATAAATGTGGGTACTGGCACACTAGTGAACAACACATATCTAAAAATGGCAAAATACAATGTGAATATGACACATGCTTCTGAATGGCTGTTGACTTGCTGTTTACACAGAAGAAGCATTTTGGAAAGGATCCATGCTTATTAAAGGGGAGAGTATGGGACCATTTAAACTTGAATTGTATCTGAGTTGAAATGTGAATTTCTAGAGAGCTGAAAAAGTCTACTGAAGGAAGAAAAAACTGGCAGTGGCACCAATGCACCACACCCATTGTAACACAGCACCAAGCAATCTGATGCAACCAGGATCTTTATTTCCTATAGTGAGTGTTGTGGAGAGGTCTGCTTTTATAAATTGGTGGTTCTATTACAGGTTACTCAGTATGAAAGTAGAAAACAATAACTTCATTTTCTTTCAGTGTTTGGAAATTGGCAAGGTGGTTTCTGATTTCATTTGGTTGATTTAATTGAATTGAAAGAGTTTGAGGAGAAGCCCAACATGGAAGTCGTGATGACTTTTGGCAGTGAACGTTGTGCTCCAGAAAAAGAATTCAGAGCATTATGCAGTTGCATATTGTTATTTTTTTTTACTTTAAATACAATGTGAAAATGTCCCATTTCTGCAACAAGTTTTTGCAGAACTTCTTGTAAGAAGACAGTCTAGATTAGATTGATATATGATGATATTTTGTCTGATAACTCTCTTCTGCTTTAAATCACAAAAATGCTGATTATCAGATAGGGTAGCATGTAGGTGATGAGTCATTTTGCTGTTTCTAAACTTTGTAAGTGGGTGGAGGAGTAACCTAAAACTTTTGTGTTCTTGCTGCAAGTGTTCCGAGTGGAGCCTTGACTTCTTAGAAGTGACTTTTGTTTTAAGTGGTGTAGTTCCACATGGTACTTCCCCTCTGAGTACTTTATTATCTTGGGAACAGTTCATTGAGTGCGCTGATTATTCCTAGATGCTGTCAGGGTTAGAGAGTGAGGAAATCCTTTTCTTTGAAGTGTTTAGGTTAACTTACTGGGAAAGATGCATTTGTTTGGCGGAGTTCAATGATTTCAGATTTTTGTAAACTTGAGGGGGTTTTAAAAGTTGCTTAGATGCCACAATGGTACTGGTTATAACCCTAGTTTATTTTTGACTTTATTATTTGCATCTCAAGTAAATTTCTTAGCAGTCAAGAATAATCTAAATTAGTATTAGAGCTGCCAGTGTTGGAGTCTGGTGCTCCTGCTGGATTCATGCAGCTTCCTAGGTTGCTGGGTGAAGAAGCAGCATAAGCTGCAGCAAGCTGCTTTTTCCATTTGAACTAGAGCCCCATAAACACTCTTCTTCCTCTGTTTTCTATAGCATTGCTATACTCTTTAGTGTGCCTGCATGTTTCAAAGTGAAAAATCTAAATGAACTTTCTTAAAGTGGAGTTGAAATGAAACCCATAACCCAGAATTCACTTGATCTTCTTATAAATTCCTGACTTAGTTGGTAGTAATCAATAACAATTCTTAGTTTCTTCCTATGGCATTGTGGATGAGTGATAACTGGCTTCTTCTCAGAACAAATTGAATATATGCTTTGTGAGAATGAAATGCTGGGCATGATTGTGTCTCCAGTGCACATTTTATTTATTTTATTTCAAGTCATTATTTCTATCATGCTTTTCTTTCTAAAATATAATTTTGAAAGCATTCTTGTGCTCCCAATTTTGCTTGATACACGGGGAATAGGAGCACGACTGGTTCCCCCGTATTAAAAAATAAATTGACTCTGTTGAATTCCTAACTGCTAAAAATGTTAAGAGGAGCCTGCTGGATCAGGCTGGTGGTCCATACACTACTGCATCCTGTTCTGAACAATGGCCAGACAGATGCCTGTGGAAACCCACAAGCAGAACCGGAGCACAAGAGCACTTTCCCAATCCTATTAGCAGTGCACATTTATGCAAGTTGAGTAGGAGCAGAGCTCTCATAGGTTTGGCACTTGGAATTTACAGGGGGAGCAGAGAGAGTTACAGAGATGAGCTACTGATTTTATAAAGCTATGGGTGGGGTATGATTTTGCTGTAACTTGTGGAATTCAGTAAGGGGCATCACCTCTTTCCCCAAAATTCTAGCGCTGCACTGGTCTGAAATGCCTGTAGATTGTGGGTTTCTTCTAGTGTGTAGACAACCATCTTAGTAGGCAGTCCCTGAAATTATGGCAACAACCAGATGATCGCATTTCTTCCCTCTTGGCTAAAAACATTCATTGCAAGTGGATCAAAAGGGATATGTGTCCAGGGTTGCAGCTGCTACAAAAACACATTTGCAAATCTGGGCTTTGAAAGAATCAAAGCTGCCAATGTTTGGATTACTGTATCTGAGAGGGAGAACGGAGAGAGATTTCACTTCTTTAAAAGGGTCTCTAGAAAGAAAGAAAAAATGTAGCCAATATTGCTGTGTAATTATTAGGATAAACCCAGCTCCCAAACCCAGGATATTATTCATTGGTCCACATTAATTTGTCTCACATTTTGTTGTTCAGCATAGAATTTTCCCTCATGCCCACTGAAGGCTGCAGCTGACTGTAGGATTCAAATCCTCTCAAGATTGTGATGAATTCATGAGCTGTGGCTAAAGGGATGGCACTCTGCTTTTATGTTAAATTACTAATGCATGGCAGTTCAGCAGGGCATGGCTTGCTTGCATATTCTTAAACAGCATCTCTTGGAAATGCCTTAGGCTTCAAACAATCTGGCTTCATTCAGCAAGTATAGATACTTAAGAATCAAATTGTTGAACTATTGAGACTTAATGGGAGTCTCATGAAGGGGACAGAGCAACTCCCATATGAAGAAAGGTAGCAGCGTTTGGGACTTCTTAGTTTAGAGAAAAGGCAAGTGAGAGGTGACATGATAGAAGTTTATATATGATGCATGGCATGGAGAAAGTGTTGAGATTCCATTCCACCTTAAGTTGCAGGCATGGAGCTTTTGCGTGTCACGTGTCTGTTTACACGCCAGCACAGAGATTGCTGGAAACTTCTGTTGTGTATAGCTTTTGCTTTTGACTCTCTCTCTGAAGAGACAAAGGAGAGGAGACATGTTTTTCTTTGTCTTGATTTATGCCAAATAAATCTGCTTGTAAATATGCTTACACAAATCTCTCAGTGCCACTTTTGTTGTGCAGTGCAATCTGCTGAAACAGTGAGCTCAGGCTTCTGAAGTCTGAGCTGCTATCTATGTTGCTTCAGAGATTGGTGAATTGGCCAGCATGTCGGCTGGAAGGGCCTGACCCAACTGGGGGCTAGCCAGCTGCCCTCTCGACTCCCTCTGGATGCCAACAGAAAGTGGATAGCGAAAGGCCCCCCCTCCCCAATCTCATAAGACTAGAACTTGTGGACATCCAAAGAAGCTGGATGTTGGATAATTCAGGACATATAAAAGAAAGTACTTCTCCATGCAGTGCATAGTTAAACACTAGAACTCACTCCCACACAAGGCAGTAATGTTCTAACCTAGATGGCTTTAAAAGAGGATTAGACAAATTCCTGGAAAACTAGGCTATTTACAGCTACTAGCCATGATGGCTATGCTCTGCCTCCATAGTTGGAGACAACAATGCTTCTGAATACCGGTTGCTGGAAACCACAAGAAGGGAGAACTCAAATCCTGCTTGTGGGTTTCTCAAAGGCATGTGGTTGGCCACTGTGAGAACAGAATGCTGGACTAGATAGTCCATTGGCCAGATCCATTAGGCTCTTCTTACGTTTAAATGCTTCAATTTGTAATACAGCGGAACCCCAGGTTACGCACACCCCGGGTTGTGGACGTTCAAGTTAAGAACACCCGCAACCCGGAAGCGTTTCCGGAGCGTGCACAACCTGCGTGCGACCCCCGGTAGCGCTCAAATTGCACTACTTTTGTTTTTTCGTTTTTTTTGTGCATTCGGGATACACACACCTGCGTTATGCATGGCGACCCGGAATGGATCGCGTGCGTAACCCGGGGTTCCACTGTAGTGCATTGAGTAATGTGGTGTGGATATTTGTATCCTGCAGGAGGACGCAGGATAACACTGAAGCAGATGGGGAGAAATAAAACCCACGCTACTTGTTACTCTGACGAAAGGTCAGAGTTCACTGCTAAAGAAAAGAAGCCACTAAAACTGTAATTCAGAGGCCTATCTACCGTATATGGATCCCATATAATTGTGTTTCTTTGGGGGGTATTTCTTAGGTGAAGAGTGGGGGCAGCTGAGAGCCCCGAATGCCAACCGCTTTATCTTCTCTCATGACCTATCTAATGGGGCCATGAACATGTTGGAGGTATTTGTGTCCAGTCTGGAGGAGTTCCAGCCGGACTTGGTGGTTCTTTCTGGTCTGCATATGATGGAGGGACAGACAAAGGAGATGCGTCAGAAGAGACTCCTAGAGGTAAGAGAACTTCGTTCCCCCAGACCCTAAGGCATTCCAAGGTGCACTCCATTGGTCCTTCTGCCACTGTGCAGGGCATTAGGTACAGTCATCAGCTGATTGCCCTACAAAGGACTTGTTTTTAATTTTTTAGCACTCTAGGATATGTGTGGGCCTCTGTCCACTAGCTCGTTTACTGGGCAATCCTATACATGTCCACTCAGAAGTAAGCCCTCAGGGTTCAATTAGGCTGTTGAATTCCATTAGACTACTTGTATAGGATCACAGCCTTAGAAATCTGACGATATCTGCAGCATATATAATACTGTACTTTTTATCAAGGTCATTCTCTCTCCACCCCCTTTTTTCCTACTGTTAAGTTTTTTCATTTTTTTTTCTGCAGGCTGTAGCTTCCATCTCTGACATTCCCATGGGTGTACCTATACACCTGGAACTGGCCAGTATGACTGACCCAGAACTTATGAGCGCAATCATTCATCAGGTAACCTAATTGGCAGGGTATGACCTGTACCTCAGACTTCTAGTCAACAAACTCTTTGTTCCCTCCCCCAAAAGTCTTGCCTCACTAAGTTATTTGAGAGTGTCAACAAGCAGGCAGATAGAGGTGATCAATTGGAAACTTATGTATTTAGACTTTCAAAAAGCTTTTGACAAACTTCCTTACTATTAAGCTTAGCAGTCAAAATACATGGTCCTTTGTGGATCAGCAGCTGGTTAAGAAACAGGAAATAGAGAGTAGGAATAAATGAGCAGTTCTCCCAATGGAGGGGTATAGCAAATGGAGTATCCCAAGAATCCATATTGGGACCTATGCTTTTTAACTTTTGCATAAGTGCTCTAGAGCTAGGGGTGAGAAAAGAGGTAGCAAAGTTTGTTGCTGATAACAAATTGTTGGATTGTGGAGAACTACAAAAAACACCTCCAAACTGAGTGAATGGGTGGTAAAATGCCAAATGCATTTCAAAATAAGCATGTGTAAAGTGATGTCCATTGCAGCAAAATTATATATATAAATTTCATATATGCGTTCTTGGAATCTGAACTGGTCCTGACTGACGAGGAATGAGATCTTAGATTTGTAGTGGATAGTTTGATGAAGATTTCAGAACAGTGTGCCGCACCTGTGAAAAAGGTGAATGCTGTATTAGGGATCATTAGCAAAGCAGTTGAAGATAAAACTGCCTGTATTATAATGCTGTTACAGAAATATATGGTGTGGCCACATTTGGAATTCTATGTAAAGTTCTGTTTGCCTCACCTCAAAAATGACATTGTAGAGCTAGAAAAGCTTCAGAGAAAGGCAACCAAAATGATCAAGGTGATGGAACAACTCCGCTATGAGGGAAGGTTACACTTGTAGCTTTTTATTAAGAGATAAGGCAGTAAGAGGGGACGTGGTAGAGGTATATAAAATTATGCATGGTGTGGAAAATGGATATTAAAAAAGTTTTTCTCATGATAAATTAACATGGCCCAGTCAATGAAGTTGAATGTTGGAAGATCCAGGACAAAAGTACAGCTCATAATTAATTTATGCAATTTGCTGTATAAGAGGTAGCGATGGCCACCTACATGGATGGCTTTAAAAGATAATTAGACAAATTCATAGAAGATAAGGTTATGCTCTGCCTCTCCTGCCAGAGGCACTATGCCCCTGAATACCAGCTGTTGGGAATTGCAGATGGGGAGAGTACAGTAGCACACCAGTTCTACTCTTGGGTTTCCCATGGGCATCTGGTTGGTCACTGTGGGAACAGGATGCTGGATAGATGTGCATTTGGTCTGATGCAGCAAGGTTCTTCCTACGTTCTTACGTTATGCTAGCTTTGCATGCACTGGTTCCTATATGTTTGTCAAAGCCTAATCTAAAAATTGGACTCCCCTGAAGCCAATCTGTCACTTGCTTTGTTTGTTAGCAGGTCTTCCCTCTTGTGAACTCAGTTGGTTTGAATGAACAGGAGCTACTGTTCCTCACTCAAGCAGCCTCTGGACCACATGCCTCACTGGCCTCCTGGAATGGTGTCCCAGATGTGGGTGTTGTCAGTGACATTGTCTTCTGGATCTTGAAGGAACATGGAAGGACTCCTGGGAAGGCATCAGATCTTACTCGTATCCACTTTCACACTTTGGCCTATCACCTCCTAGTTACTGTGGATGGATATTGGGCCAACCAGGTGGCAGCTGTTGCTGCTGGTGCAAGAGTAGCAGGGACACAAGCTTGTGCCACCCAAACAATTGATGCCAGCAGAGTTTTCCTTAAAGCGCCACTGGAGTTTGCTACTTCTAAGATGGAGGAGGCCCCTACAGTCTCCTTAAATCCCCATGAGCCTGTGTCAAAATGGCACAGGGATGGGGTAACATTCCATTACACTCCTGTTCTGGTGTGCAAAGATCCTCTGCGGACCGTTGGCCTTGGTGATGCCATTTCTGCTGAAGGACTTCTTTATTCAGAAATCTACCCTCATTAACCTATGGAATTAAGATACACTCCACAAAAAAATTGAACCATGCAGGCATGGACTGGAAGTTAACATTTAGTAGAAAGCCAAAGAATAAAAGTTAGGCACAGCTCAGCTGCTGCGTGTTGCTACAGGGATGTCTACAATTAAATAGTGAGGTATGACTTGTTAAATATATGGCCTGCCTTTTGCCCAGAATGACAACTTAAACCAAAACAACTTCTGCTTTAAGTAAGTCAGTCTTATTTGCAGTAACTTAAAAAGCTGGGAATTGAAAGAAGTTTGATGTGACTTGATATCACAGGAAGGCTACTTTGGTCTTTTACACCGTCATATTTCTGGGAAGGCAAAGGTAAAAGATAATTGTGTTACCTCTTCATCACATTCTGAACATGGCAAGAGCCATTGTTTTGTTTTGTAGTGGTGGAATGAAAAAGTATAGCACTTGGGCTGCAGCATGCCAAAGGAACACTGTCCCAAGTGAATAGTACAAAAGCTTGTTCTGTAAGCTCTACAAATGGGAGATAGGCAAGATGAAAGCATCATAAATTATTCTGTGGCAAGGAAAAGGTGCTGACCTTTTTTTTGACCTTATGAAGTGGACATCAAAATGTTGGGAGTATGGCATTTTGTCACATGTGCTTCCTCAGCTAGTGTATGCTAATTTTGATCCTCTGTTTTGTTTTATTGCTGGCAGATTAATCTACTTTTAAGACAGTTGCATTCCAAATGCTCATGCACACAATTATTTTACCTCTCAACAGCCTCTTAAGCAGTGACTTAGAGATCATTACTATGAGTGAGAGTTTACAGTACAATTGCTGGTCTGCTTAGCAAGTGACAGTTAGTCTGGGTCAAATTCCAAAGAAATGTAATGTACAAAACCTGAAATGACTCCTAATAAATGGCATAAACATAATTTTCAGTGGAGAAGAGGCTAGGGACCTGGCACATTCTACTATTCCACAGTTACTGTATTCTGTAAGGTTATGTGGAGCTGTGATTATTGCTCATAGCACAGGAAATTCCCTTGAGCAGGGTGTGTGTGTGTGTAAAATCTACATTCCTTTCTGTGTACTTACGCATAGCAATAGAACAATATAGAATCTGAGATACGAAATTTGACTTCAGGATGAGGGCAAAATGTGGCAATGATGTACTAGGTTAGCAGAGTGTTGAGTTTGGATGGGAGAATCCATGTTGAAATCTGTACCCAGATATGGCTCTCGCTAGGCTTTATCTTTGCCTAACCTACCTCATGGGGTTGTTGTGATGTTGAGAACTGTACTAAGCCTCAGAGTAAGGGTGGGCTACAGTAGTAACAGATGATGAAACTGAAAATTCCCAGAATGCCAGTAGATATGATTAAAACAGGTCAGGGTATGATTAATGCTGGTAGATCTGAACAGGGCTTAAGGTAGCTACCAATGCCTTTACAATTAAGGAACATAACAGGATCTGCAGGACTCCATCTGATTAGCCCAGATTTTCATTAGTTTTTTTACAATGTGGTGCTAGCTGAGGTGAGCAGAAATTTTGCACTGTATAATATATTCCAGATTTCGTTGTCTCTTAAGGTCAAACTAGATGTTACTGTGCTAGGGATTCTGTGTGCCTCTTCTACCAAAAGCAGTGGAGGGGCCTCTAGAGTGAGAATCAGGGAGGATGACTTCAATTCTTCCCATGCTCTGAGTGCCAGAGTCTTGCTGAAAATTGCCCTTTGCTGCAGATAGTGGTCTGGAGACTGGGTGGGGGTGGTGGGGCGTTCTGTAGAAAAAAACATCAAAAAGACTTTGACTTCAGAATTAGAATTGAACCTGATCAAGGATGTGTTCTCACACTAAAAGTTTCAAAACAGTGGCTTAGGGCATGCTGACATGTTTTACATCAAGGTATAATGCTTGTTGCTCAAATTGCTTTTTCTGTCATCCGTTTTCTTTCTCATCATTCTGATGCAGTGATTGTTTCGCCACTGATCCTGAATGTGATGTTGCATGGTGTTAACATTGAAAAAACCTGTGCTTGAGATGTGGGAGAAAAACACAAGCGGTGACTCCAAACTACCTCTATAGGTCTTCATTTGGCAGTAATGTAGAGGCATAGATGATTTTGTCTGCTTGGGCTCCACCATAACCAGCAAACTTTCCATTGATGTTGAGCTGGTAAGGCAGCTGCAGCAATAGCTCGCCTCTCCAAAAGGGTATGAGAGAATGTCATGCCAACGACTGATACCAAGATGAAGGTCTACCAGGCTTGTGTGTTGAGCACACTGCTTTATGAAAGTGCGTCATGACCAGGAGTGATGCCTCAATGCCTTCCATTTGTGCTGTGTCAGGAAGATTTGGGGCATCACTTGGCAGGACAGAGTCTCAAACAAAGATGTGCTCTTCCAAGCCCCAATGAAGATGTGCTCTTCCAAGCCCACAGCCCCAGCATGTTCATACTTCTGTACACAGAATGAAAGATGGCAGGATCCCCTACGATGTGCTTTACGGGGGAGCTGGCTTCAGGCACCAGACCTGTTGGCAGACCAGATCTGTGTTATAAAGCTATCTATAAATGTGACATGAAGGCTGGCAATATTAACACTGCCATATGGGAATCCCTTGCAGACAATCGCAGTGCCTAGAGACAGATGGTCAAGCTGTGTATCCACAGCAGTGACCAGAGGAGAAAAGACCCCTGGGAGAAGTGTAGAGAGAAGAAACGTCATGGTGCATCTGTAACAGCGAAATCAGACGCTTTTATCTGCCCCAGTTACAATAAAATATGTCTCTCCCAGATTGGTCTCTACAGCTATAGTAGGCACAGTAACTCTTCAAAAGTTCTACTTTACCCCTGATGGTACACTCTTCCATTGTCTCTCAAGGCAGACGGATACCAACTAACTAGAGGGGACTTCCTCCAGGTGGATTATATAGCCTCAAAAGTTGTTTGGATTTAAAGTTATTTGTGTAATGCTTCAGAGCTATTTATGTAGATACTGTTTGAACTTTCTGAAAGTCTCATTGCTGGATTTCTGGAATTACAGAGTTCTTGTTTCACCTTGAATGGTTGGGCCTGGGGTGGAGAACTGAAGGGTGGCCTCTTCTTTGCTACTTCAGTGCTGCATTTAAAGGCAATAGCAATGGATGATCCATGCAGTTGGCTGCTGAATAGCTGTAAAACAGGTGGGGTAGCGACTTCAGGTGGAGAAGTAGCAGTGCAGGAACCATTCCTCTGCTTTCTGTTCTCTTCACTGCTTACTCCTGGCTATTTTCCTCTTAGCCAGGTTTATATCCAAATATTGAGCCTTTATAAGAAAAGAAGAGGCAGTGATGGAAAGTTGTGGGCAAAGGAAAAGTTCAGAATCTTTGCTCCGTGGTGGAGCACTCACTTCACATGCAGAAGGTCAGGCCACTGGCATATTCAGATGAAAGGATTTAGTAGTAGATGATGGGAAAGACTTATGTGTCTGAGACCCTGGAGAGCTACTGCAAGCCAGCACAGACAATACTGGACCAGAGGGACCAAATATTCAGACCTGGTTCAAGACAGCTTCCTATGTTCCACTTTCTTGTTCATCTGGAACTGACACCTCTGCCCCTATTTATACCAGTATGGTAGAGAACTTTGATAATACAGATGTGCTACCATCTCAGCTAGTTTTGTCCTTAGTCAATGGGCTTCTCTTGGCTCTTTGCAGCAGAGTAGACCTCATTTAAGTGAGCCCCACCTGCAGGCATTTTGTTACCCAGCTGCAGCCACTAAGATGCTAGCTGTGTCTATTTATAGTCATATGCTTGCTGGCATAAACCCAAGTACAGAACGTGAGTATATTACTCTTACCAAAACATCAACTTGTAAAAATGTTGCTTCTGTGTGCATGAATAGTATTACCAAAAAGGACTCAAAAGGGTTTCAGTAGACCACTGGCTCATGGTTGTGCTTTGCTTGGATGATGGTTGTGCTTTGCTTGGATGAACAGGGAGGTTTAAGAACTGTACTACATAATCATGTTCTTGGTTCTGTGGGAAGGGCTTCTGATTTTAGACATGTTGAAACAGGTCACTAGGAAAGCATAATATGTGAGAAATCCTGAGCTGTAAAACTGAAGTATTCTCTTGGCGTTTGCTGCTTTTGTGAGACAAATCATAGTGGTTAAATATGCAGCTTTATTTTCCTGTTCTGAGTTTAGGGTGTACTGTACAAAGCACTATTGTAGAACTTGTTTTCATTCCATAAACAAAGTAAATGAATGGCAGCTATACAGCAGTGGTGCTTGTTGGATTTTTCTTAGTTCCTTTGCTCTTCACAAAACTGTATCCTAGTTAGATCCACGTCGTTTTTTATTATCACACATATTCCAGTGGTGACAGCCTCCATTTGTACATGTGTTTCTCTACTTGATATGTGAGGCCTTGGTAACCTTATCCCCGCCACCGCTTTTGTTAACACAGATTTATTTGAGTTCTGTAACTCCTACCTGAACCAGGAGTGGCCCTGGGTAGAGGTGAGCCTACTTCTGTGCACTCTTGTATTTTACTCACCCTTTTCATTAGAAAGACAGAAGGAACATGAACCCCAAAGTCCTCTCCTACCAGCTAGAAGCCGAAGCCTCAAGTTATTTGTGTCTTAAGAGTACCTGTAAAAAAAGATATTTGAATGCATTGGTTTTAGTACTTCTCCTGAACACCTGGACACTGTCTACCCCTTTCCCCTGCCTTTGGTGCTTTCCTGTATACAGAATCATAGAATTGTAGAGTTGGAAGGGAATCTGAGGGTCATCAGTTGCTATACTAATACATTGTTTTGTTCTGCCTACGGCATGAGCCTATCCACTTGGCCACAATCCAACCCAGCTTTAACTGCAATAACAATGTGAGTGCCCAGTGCCAGGGCCTCTTACCAATGGATAATGTGACACAAAGTCTTCCTTACAACTCTCCTTGCACTAGGAAAATATTATGTGAAGCAGAATACTGAAGCAGGTTCATCCTCTCTGTATCTGAAACCCTATGGATAGAAAGTAAAGCTTTTGCTAAGAGTTCTAGCCTGTGCTTTATACCCAGTTGTTTCTTTAATGTGACAGCTAGAGTGAGCTTTTTGCTCTTCTGAATGGTATAGTTTCTTGCCCACATTGTTAAATTGGAACAGCTCTCTGTCCCACCAGAATTCTCAGGGAGTTGCTGACCCCAGAATCTAACATGGGATCAGAGGCTTCAGAAACCAAGCATCTGTCATCTTGGTGTCTGGCACTTGCTAACACAAAGGGTGGTGAAAGTCACCTGTGCTGTGCAAGCTACACTTCCTGTTTTCTTCTTTTGTAAATAGCAGTGATAAGAGTAGGTGTCATTTGCAAGAGCTAAAAAGCATCCTTGAAAGCAAGTTCTCAATAACTTCTGTTGCCAAATTGTTCTACCTGTACAATTCCTATGAAAAAAGTATTTCTGGACATTGTGTTATGTTTCACTGTATATGATTATTAAAACCTTAAGATTCTGGTGTTAGCATAAAACATTCTTTTTGCATTTAGAATGTACTGTGTTCTCTTTTTTTGCAATTACTTGGTTTAAAGTTCCATGGTTTTGAGTGTGTGACTAATCTAGAAACATCAGAAGGCGCCTTCTACGAAGATCATTAGTCCATAGAACTCAGTATGTATGGCCTGCAATACTAGAATGCCTCTCCAGGGCTTTGTACAGGTAACTTTCCCATTGTGACTCAGTTGTCAGAGATTTAACCTGTAGCTTTTGCATTCAAGGTATGTTCTCTACCACTGACCTATGGCCCTTTCAGCTTTTTTATCGGGGGAAATCTGCTGCATAGTAAATCAGGGATTGTTATCCTTTCTACTGACACCATGTCAAAGGTACCATACAGCCTTGGCTTCAGGGCAGTGATGCAGTGTCTCTAATTAATGCCTGAATGCTGCTTTCCAGAGTCCTATTCAGATGTGGCTCAGTGACAAAGCACTCTCTCAAACAAAACAGGAGACAATTCAAAATTGTCCACTGGCCACTACTAATCAGAAAACCACAATCAATATACAATTTGAACAAAAGCTCTTTGAGAGAGTGGCATTCACAATAGGCTGTGAGTCCTTGAATGGTGTGGTCTGGCTTGGCTAAGAATGAAGAAAAGTTGGTAGGATGGAACTGTTGGCTAGTGAAGAGGCTATGATTGTTCTAGACTTCCTACAAGAACAGTTTAACAGCCGGGTCCCCTTTACTGAGTTTTGCTTCTAGATGCTCCGCTAGTACTAGGGGCCAGGATTGCATGTCAAACTGAAACTGAGAAGCTGGCTGAGCCCTTCCTTCATGATGTGCCCCTGCCCAGCTCTGATAACTTCATTTCTCAGGTATCTAATCTGGAACCTTAGGTAACATTGCTCTTTTATTTCATTGGCAACTGAGACTTGTCTTGTGTGTATATATATATATATGTCAGGTAAAAAGATAGCAAACATAATCTTACTTCAAAGTTAATTGAGTATTGCTCAGAAATTCACAATATAAAGGAATCAAGTAACACATGGGACAAGTTAAATAGAAGCGTTTCAATCCTTTTATTAAATATTTCTATTTACATCTTTTAAAAACCTCCCCCTATATATAAAGTAATTCAGCCAAATTGGCTGTAGTGATAAATACCATCATTCAGTGATAGGAGAAGGAAGATATTTGCTGGTCATTGGTCTGCTTGATCCTTCTGGGATCCTAAAGCAATAGCTTAATCCATTCAAAATTTGACAACCTCGGAGAACTTAGTTTGAGAGAGTACAGTAGCAGATGCTTCAGGCCGCCCTTAAGTAGTTAACCACTGGCTACTATCGGTACAGATATGTTAGGAGAGGGCAAGACAAAAGCACAAGGAATGCTGCAGTCTCCATTTTTACGGCATCTCTTCACAATTGTGTGTTTTTCTGTCAGTAACTTGTAAAACCCAACTTCTCTTGCTGCTAAGAGCTAACTTTTTCCAGGACTACTCCCAAATTTCATTTGCTGTTGAGGGCATCTTTCATAATCCTTTTAATTTGGAATACTGAAGAAAGTAGATTTTAAACAGTTCCCAAGCATCCTGCTGGCTCAAGGATGGAGGGAGAACCCCTTGCTGGAGCAAGGCTTGGGTGATACTAACTTTACACATCTTGCTCCTCACTAGCAGGGCAAGTTCTGCAGCTCTACAAGCTGTCCTAGTAGTCCCTTCAGGTTTCCTTTTCTTGTTCCATAGGTGGCTCCTGCCCTTCAGCAGATGCAGATTTCTCTGGATCAGAGGCAGTCTTAGGCTCCAATGGCTTTGCCAGCTGAGTTCCAGTACCTGAAAATGAAAGTGAGCACAAATCAGCAATTTGCTTTTCTCTTCTAAAGAAGAGAGAGCTTTTGGTGGATGGTGAAATTCCTAGTGTTTCTATATTGCTTACCGTGCAGGTTAGCCCAATTCCATGAGCAGCCTTTGCTCCTGAGCATCCTTATGGCTCAGTTGGGCCAAATCACATTGCAAATAACATGGATTATTTTTTTTTTGTCCACCTGAAATAACAAGCATTTCTCTTTGGCCTTGACTGAGGAAGGAGACTTCATCTCCCACTTCAATAACTTCTAGAACCATCGAGTGAATAAACTGTTGCACATTGTTTTTTGGGGTGGGGTGGGGGCAGTGTGGGAAAATGGGTCAGCCTGAACAGCGAGCACACGTGCCCACAGTGAACACTTAAAATGCTACTGTGTAGCTCCCGGTTGAGAAGAGAAGAGTCCCTAGAAAAGACCCTGATGTTGGGAAAGATGGAGGGCACAAGGAGAAGGGGACGACAGAGGATGAGATGGTTGGACAGTGTTCTCGAAGCTACTAACATGAGTTTGGCCAAACTGCGAGAGGCAGTGAAGGATAGGCATGCCTGGCGTGCTCTGGTCCATGGGGTCACGAAGAGTCGGACACGACTGAACGACTGAACAACAACAAGCTCCCGGTTGTCTATAGCATTCAGACAAGGGGGGGGGATTGATTCTGCCTATGCAAATAGACATGGTGCAGACAGGCATACCTGGAATCATGGTCTTGGCATATCCAGCTGCAGAAGACATAGCCTGTCCCAGGGCTTGGTTAGAGCCCAAAGGCTGTGCGCTAGAGGATTTGCTAGATGCAGTTGCTCGCTGCTTTGATTTGGAATCTTTAGCAGGTTTAGCCCAGACTGCAACCTCTCCCAGTTGCAAGGCAGCACCTAGTCTCTGAGCTACATCCACCATCTGTCCAAGTGTGAAGAGGGAAGCAATTGAAAATCTGGTCAGCAAATACCATAGCCATCGAATCTCATTCCAGTTCTGCTTCCATATAAAGCAGGGGCACTAACCTATGGTTACCAGATGTCTCTGTTTCCCGGGGACAGTCCCTGGATTTACAAATCTGTCCCCAGATTTATATTTTAAGTGTTTTATATTTATTAGTAGGGAATGAATGTTGCGTGATTGGTTCAACGGCACAAGACACATCATATGGGGACTTCCGGTGAGGCAAAATGGCAGGCGCCATGGCAGCGAGCAGCTAGTATTTAGCAACCTGCCTTTCACAAAAATCAGATCATTGGTCCATCAAGCTCAGATTACACTGCCTGCCAGCAGCTTTCTGGGGCTTCCAACAGTCTTATATGGACGGGCTGGGGATTAAACCTAGGATGTTTTGCATGGAGACCATGTGCTACCCCCCCTTTTTAAGGGCAAAATGTGAGGGGGAAGGGGTGCTCACCTTGCACCTCTTGCCCCTTTTCTGTGTGCCTGCCTCCCTGTCCCCAGAGGTGCCCAAACTCCCCACCCCCAAATGGCAGGGCAATGCTATCTAGGTCCACTGACTTGGCTACGGAGGCATCCCAACCATGTTACTACAGTAGTACCTCAGTTTTTGAACATCTCTGTTGACAAACATTTCAGTTTACGAATGCCGTAAACCTGGAAATAAATGCTTGTTTTTGAACACGCCTCGGAAGTTGAACATGCCACACGGTTTCCGTATTGAGTTTTCTGTTTTTAGGCTTCCATATTGAGTTCGGTTTTTGAATGTTTTGGAACTTCAACGGTCTTCCAGAATGGATTATGTTCGAAAACCGAGGTACCACTGTATTAGTTGTTTCTGATTTTTTTAAAAAATGGATTCTGTTACATTTTCATTTTTAAGGGTGCTATTTGTGATGCATCTATACTCTCTTCTCTCCCACCCCTACGCCGTAGTTGTCTCAGTAACCACACAAACTGTTTGAAGTTCCGCTAACAAAACGACCCCTTTTCTCTGACAGCTAAGCTGCATAGCTGTTTGGGAGCAGCAAGCAGTGGTTTAAACTAACCTCAGGGTCAAACTCCAGTGTGCTATCCACTAATGCATGAACCTTTCTTTTCATCTCATGGTACTGGAGAACAGCCCCCTTCTTATCCCCCTGATTGTAGAGCAGGCTTGCATAGTTCAGATTTATCAGCGGGCTGAACCTGAAACCCAGGAGAGACGACATGGTAGTATAAATGGTACTGGTGCTAAAGGGAGGTAAATTGCACTGTTGTCAGCAAATATTACAGGTACAGCCAGGACCAAGACCCATCTGTGAGATCTCTTAGGCAGTGGCCTTTTGCTTGCTGAAATTATTAATTGGATGAATTAGATTTCTTGCCCACCCTTTAGCATAAGGTCCCAGGGAGGGTTACAACAATAAAATACACACACACACACACACACACACACACACACACACATATATATATATATATATATATATATATATATATATATATATATATATATATATAAATAAAATTACAACCACAACACAAGGAAAGTGTCAAAACAGTTAAAAATAAGTTCATCTAGGAAAGCAAGTCCACATATAAAAACAAACAGTTGCAGTACAGATAAAATTAAGAGTTCTGTAACCTAGTAGGTCAAATTGTACTTTTTTCAGAAATGAGTAGAATAGATCATAAAAATGATGTAAGCACCCAAAGGTAATTTTCATCTTACACATTAGATCTGATTAGCTGAACAAAAAATAAGAGAGTAATGGGAAACTGAGAGCCTGTACATGGACAAGGACCTGAGCAAGGAGCTGTACGAAAGTGTAGCCTCAGGCAAAGAGACCCTGGGGGCCTTTAACACATCCTACGTACCCCCTTTCAAGTGTTATCTCCAAACTTATATGAATGAAGAAAAAAAAAGTGTTTTTTTAATGGAAATGAAGGTTCTTAAGAGCATGTCTAATGATTGTGCTGGAAGCCAGATTTTGAAGTTTTTTAAGTGCCTGGGAACATGTACTGAACTTGTATCTTTGGAGACATGGGCGTAGCCAGGATTTATTTTAGGGGGCAGCCGTGGGGGGGGGGGCAGAACCAAGTTATCTGCAATGCAACTGGTCAGTTAGTTAAGTATTTTTATTTACTTGATTCCTCACTGCTACCCCCTGCCCCCGCTATGCATATGCTTGGAGTTCAGCAGCTTTTAAGTCTGAGGGTTGGGCAGGATTTGGTGCAATGTGACCAAAATTAGCTCCATAGTTCTGAGGCAAGATAATAGTTGGTGCATAAACAATCCCAGATGCCACAGTTGTAATCCCCGAACTGCAAGAGATTTCCAACTGGCTTTGAAACTCGTCTCACAACTATATGGTGAGGCACCTATCCCCAAAATACTTTGCAGTTGTAGGGCAAAGCACCTTATCATAGTCCTGCAACTTGCAAGCTGGCAACTGTTTATTGATCCTGTTCCAACAACATGCAGATGGAGGTTAAATACTCTAATCCCAAGGGAAATAGGTGGTTTCTTACAAATGGTGAGCTGCAAGCACTAGAACTAATGTAGTCTTTGGCTCTGCTAAGGACCTGGGAAGTGATGCTGTGTGCTGCTCACTCTTGCAGATTGTCTAAGTTTTTAGGTCAGCAGTGATGCAATTGCACTTGAAAGAAGCAAGTGAAGCTCAGCAAACACTGGAGGCCCAAGATTGTCTCCTTTACAGAGTACATTTCCAGATTAATCTGTGCAGGACAACACTTGCACACACCTATTGACTAGTGGAACTAGGTTCATATGGCAAGTTCCAGAGGGAGATTTAATGTGGAAAACACTTTTCATGGCCTAGAGCCAACTTACAGAAACATGCATGCACAACCTCTTGATCCCCCCACCACCTCCCATTAAAACAAAAGTTGAGAAAGTGTGGTCCTTAGAAACAAGAAAGCTCACAGGTAGTGCCAGCCTTAAGGTACAGCTAGTGAGGAAATGGGAGAGGATATGTGCTCTATGGAGCCACTTTTGGGTAGGTGCAGAGAGAACAAGTAAACTGCCCCAAGTAAACTAAGAAACATACGTGTCCAGCGCTGAAGCTTTCTGATAGGCGAGTTTGGCATTCTCTAAATCTTCAAGATTTGTCAAAGCAACTGTATCAAGAAAGGGGAAATGGGATAACTCTTGCTGGAAAGTGAAGAAATTCTAAATTAATTCTGCACCTTTGGCCAGTGTCTTTATTCTCATATTGCAGCTGGGAAGGGGACTGAGAGAATGACTTGCCTTCCAGGAAGCTGATGGTGGAGTAGGGTTTGAATTTGATTCTCCCTCCCCCCAAGCAATGCTCTTAAGGAAGGGTCACAACCCATTAGGCTTGCTGAGAGAAGACACAAGCCTCTTAAAGAGAAGCATTCTGGTTTGAGGCAGGGAACAACAGTCTTCTCAGGAGAACTGTAGGTAGAAAGGCTTCCAGGTTCACTCCCTGCCAAATCCAGTTAAAGCAGAAATGGGGAACCTGTGGCCCTCTGGATGTTGTTGAACTGTGACTTCCATATGCCCTACCCAGAATGGCCAAGGGCTGAGGGATAAGGGGAGTTGTAGTCCAACAATGTCTTGGTGGGCCAGAGGTTCTTCATCCCCAGCTAAAGATCTCAAGTATTGGGTGATGGGAAAGACCCATTGGCTGAGACACTGGAAAGCTACTACCAACCAGAAAAGGCAATACCAATGGTCTAAGTATAAGCCTGCTTCATGCGTTCAGGATCAATGCTAACCAAGGATAAGTATCCCTTACCCATTGATCTGGTACTTCTGTACCTGCATCACAGCTGATTTTACTTCAAGCCAGAGTTTAGTTCACTGAACAGAAAGTTGGATGTGAACCTGGGAGATCTGGATTCGAACTGCCCATTTAGTCATGACTATAAGAGGCAGCCTTAGGCAAGTCATTCTCTTGAATTAAGTTCCCAGTCTGTATAATGGGAATAATGTCTACTGGGATTATTAAGGGAAGAAATGATATCATCAATATTGAATAAACCACATGCTTAAAACACTACATAAATTTATACTAGTGATTTCAACCAGGGTGGCATCCCCTAACGTCAATAACAAGCAGAATTTCCATTGTAGTAACCAGGCAAAGGTGGCAGGTGTGTGTGGTGCTACCTGCTAGCAACATGTAGAGTTCTGCCAACTTTGGCTGGAGATGGATGGCAGCACTGATGAAGTGGAACGCAGAGGCATACTGCTGCATTGTCAGATGGACGAGGCCAAGGTTGTACAGAATCTTCCAGTCAAAGGGAGCAAGGTAGTTTGCTCGTTTCAGGCAGCTGATGGCCTGCAGGGGGAAATGGCTCCGTTCAGTAAAAGAGAAGGCAAAGGCATTATGAAATGGCTTCTTTAGGAGTAGAGGCCAAGGGTGCCATTTTCTTGATCCTTCCAAATAATAACGCCTCTCAAAAAGAAATTCATTTATTTTATTTATTAAATTTGTATGCTGCCCTATACCCGTAGTTCTCAAAAGAGGTTCAAAACACAAAAATATAAAATAAAATATACAAAGCACAGAATAGATAACAAAAACAAAAATAAAGCCAATCCGATAATCCCCTCTCCCGCAACACATTTAAAAGGGCATTAGATGCCAATCAGCCAAAGGCCTGATTAAAGAAGGTTTTCACCGGGTGCCTAAAGGTGTACAATGAAGGCACCAGGCGATCTTCCCTGGGGAGAGCATTCCACAGATGGGGAGCCACTGCAGAAAGGGGCCATTCTTGTGTTGCCACCCTCCATACTTCTTGTGGAGACACACGAAGAAGGGCCTCGGAAGATGATCTCAGGATCTGGGTAGGTTCATATGGAGAGAGGCAGTCCTTGAGGTATTGGGGTCCTGAGCGGTTCAAGGCTTTATAGGTCAAAACTAGCACTGATGTTGCTCTCCAGTTCCCAACGCTAGCTAAGATGGAATTAACAAAACCCTGACAGCTTTTATCTTTTCCAAACATCAGTGCAAATAAGATAAAACCCTGCCTCTCTTTGTGCCAGAGGGCTCAAGGGGTAGGTGGGCATTTCTCTCCTTTATGCTGGGATATGGAGAAGCCAAGAAATAGCCAGAGGAACACCAATGCTATTGAAAGAAATGCCTGCCTCCCCACTTCCAATTCTGCATGCCAGAGGATTGGGGAGAGGGGAAGGAGGGGGTAAAAGACAATCACAAATGGATGCAAATTCAGGAAGGTAATAGGGTAGGCAGATGACACAAAACACACCTACCGCCACATATTTCTTTTTGCCGAAGAAGCACATTCCAATGTTGTTCCAGAGCGGGGGGCTTTCAGGAACAGCACAAGCGACCACTCGGTACTTGGTGAGGGCTACGTCAAAGTCTCCATGTGTCTGCATCATGCTGCCAGCTGCCAAGATGGCCTTTGGAACGGAATAAAGCAAAAACCAAATCGTAGGGGGCTAACAAACTGGCTTTTCACCACTGTCGGTGAGTAAAGAACGCGAAGGCATTATCAAAGCAATGACTGGAGAAAAGTTTTGCACGTCAGGAATACACCCAAAGCCACACATACCTGGAAACTTGTGGGATAGGCAGGACTAAGGACTAGGAAAGATCACCCTTCCCCAACATGGTGCCCAGCAGATGTTTTGGACTACAACTAGGGCTGACGAGAGTTGCGGTCCAAAACGTGGAGTGTGCCAAGAAGGAAAGGGTGCTTTAGTGACTCTGACCAGCTCATCCAGCTGTTTACTTAGGTTACCATTTTGTGACAGTCATATTCATTTTCTTCTGTTTCTGCCAACAATTCAATATATTCCCATCCCCTGAGTTACCTTATAGTTGCTGGGGTCATACGTGAGTGCATTCCCAAGATACTCAAAGGCTTTCTGATGAACCTCGAGCTAAGTAAAGGGGGGGAAATATCAGTAGAATATTTAAGCAATTTAAGCAACGATACATTTTTCACTGCTTTCTACTCCTCGGACGTAGTTACTTCCTACTCCACATGCAGGTTCTCTAGGAACTGTAACAACCCTCTGAGGTTCATCAAACACAACCAGGAAGCCACTGCGCACTCTCCAGAGGACTGCTGTGCATCTTTGGCTGACATGCTCCAAATCTGGCTCTCCCCTGAGAAAGGACTCAAAAGTCAACCAGCCCCAAATATCACACCCCAGAATTCAAAGCCCTATCATTTCCTCCTGGGAAATCTACACTGGAAACCTAATCATCTTGGGCCATTACTGAGGCTGCTAGGAAATGAAGAAAGCATTTAGATGAGGAAATCCTGCCCAGAGACAAAATGGAGGCCCAAGTTGCATAAACAAGAACCATTTTGGGAGTGAGCTAGGGATTTGGCAGAATTATGGTACACAGAAAACTTGACTCATGAAACTGTGTGACATTGCTTATCCCCAGGAAACTTTAAAGCGATTTCTGAATTTCTCTGAGGTGCCTTTGTATCCAATATGTGGTCCTTTCCTATATAGAAAACTCACAAAGCTACTTCATATACTTGGACTAGCAGGTTATAGAAGCAGAGTCTATCTGCATTCTGCTTTGGCTCAGCTGCGTAAGGTAAGTTCCTTCCTGTGAGGATCTAAAGCACCTATTTAGAAGAGATAGCCTGGTGTAACTTTTTGAGAAAAGTCTCAAAGTGGCAATGGGGATGCCTCTACACGAATGCAATTAACAGCTGCTAGACCAAACTGAACAACTAACCAATTAGCAACTTCCCATACCTCCAGGTAGAGCAAGCCCAGAGTTGTAAGGAGCTCTGTGTTTTCCGGAGAGAACCTGAAACAAAAAAAAGAGACCCTCGTGTTTTATGACATCTGGTGCCCTCATTAATACAGAGTGGCAACCATTGTTATGCAAGGGCATAAATGTGTTTCACGCAGATATGGCCCATGACATTTCTGCACCAGAAGCAGAAATTGCAAATGTTCCCCACTATGGTGATAAAAATAAACTACAGTAAATATCGCACAAGTTTCTACCCTTCGATGGTGGCCCAAAATTTGCCACTTCAAGTGATCTGCTCCCTGCGTAATGGGAGGACTAGCCCCAATCTTGCATGTGAAGGAAACATTTTATCAGCCTTAAAGAAGGACTACCAAGCCCCCATCTGCAACTGTGTGGCCTGAGCAGAAGACTGGCAAATGATGTGCCGGGCAGAAATATTTACTTGCCGAAAGCAAGGGGCTCACAGAAAGGCTTAAATACATTTGCCTCGAATATTCCAGCGCTAACAGACCCATCCAGCTGCCACATTGCTGCGTATTTTAATTGGCTGGGGCAGCAAATGCAAAGGAGCTTCCCCCACTCTACCAGCGGTATTGTTTGTATTTTTTGTTTTTCAATTCACATACAAAGCTCTCTGATCGATTTACATTAAAGGCCATACAGCTGTTCTTACCGTTCCTGTCGGCTTTGCAGTGCATGGCTCTTTTATGTGCTTTTATGTAATTTGTACTCTGCCCTAGGATCTTTTGCAATGAAAGGCAGGTTCTAAATGCACTTATTAAATAATAAATAAATACAAGCCGGGGAAGGAATAAAAGACAAACGATCCCTTTAAAAAAAGACACCAAAAAAATGAACAAACCTAACTCTGTTAGAGGCTATTTGAACAGAACCCCTTTTGTTGGAAATGGGGCTGACATATGCTCCTTGGCTCATACTGTGAGAACAGCAGCAGCAGATTCTGTTTCCCCTCATGAGTGCTATGAAAATGCTCGTGTTAGCATCAGAACAGCCTTCAGAAATAGTTTGAAGAAGCTGATTTGCAGGCTGTCACACTGGCTTATAGCCTCGGGGGTTGAAGACCTGTGTGAATTCATGCGCTTGAAAGGGACCTGAAAGGTTGGAGCAGCAATCCAAAACTGTGCCTAAGATGGCTGCCTGGGCCACGAGAGAGGACTTTTCTCTGCGCTTTCTAGTTCTGTACAATGAGGTTAATTCCTGGTCACAAGACATCCTTCCTAACCTCCACCCCCAACAGAACAAGAGAAGAAAGGCGCTCTTACTCCACTGCTTTCTTATAGACTTCAATGGCTTTGTCCGTCTGCCCCTCCAACAGGTGGATCTTCCCCAGCATCATGTACGTCAGGTCATGTCGGTTGAGCTCCAGGGCATTATTTAGCTGATCTTTTGCCTGAGCAGAGCACAGAGTGTATTATTCTTTTTCAGATATTTATATGCCACTATTCAGGTGAACTTCATGAAGTGGTTCACACTGAAATGGTAAACCTATATAATAAAACACCAAAGATGAGCGACAAAAAAACTTTTGTAAAGCTAGTTCTCTCCTTAATGAAACTGGCAAAGAGCCAGCCTGAGCACTGGTTCATTTACACTAGGACAGCAAGAGAGAAAAGAGACAGTGGGCTTTAAAATACTTGTAGTCTTTGTGGCTGCAAAAGTCTGAAAGCAGAAGGGAAGCGTTTGGTGGTCATGGTGGTGGTGACTCAATGACCCAGAAAAATAATGAGCAAATAAGTTTGAGCTTATGCAACTGCATTGTACAAAGCCTGACCATCCATTGATCTAACTCAACGGCAGTGGCTCTCCAGGGTTTCAGACAGGAGTTTCTACCACCCTTACCTGGAGATGCTGGAAACTGAAGCTGGGACATTCTACCACTGGGCTGCTGCCCTTCTCAGGCTGAGAAACTCCAGCTATCTGTGTCCCTTTGAACTGGGAGATGTCAGGGATTGAACCTGGGACCTTTGGAATGCAAACCAACCAGGTATCTGGTCCCACCAATGGCTAGTTACTCCCTTGTCGCATATTTGATGCAGCTACACCGATAGGAGAAAGAGAAAAGCAACCAAGCTAACACACTCACCAATTATTTCCCCTTTGGACAACTGTGGATGCCTCACAATTTTTAAAAACTCCCCTTGCTTGTTAATTCCTCACTCCCTTTTGCTGGTCCAACTTGAGCTCCTCTGGTGATTCTTTCTTTCTTTCTTTCTTTCTTTCTTTCTTTCTTTCTTTCTTTCTCTCTCTCTCTCTCTCTCTCGACGGAATATAATTTCTTGCATGAAGTTCTTGGAATAGGCCCTTTTTTTCTAACTCTCTCCCTCCACTGCCAAAACAGGTCCTATAGCAGGCAAGCTAGGAGCAGAGTTCATTTCCTCCTTCTTTCCCCCTTGAATGCTCCAGCCAAGTGGGCAGTGGGCTCAGCCTCAAAGGTGGGGCTGCATTTGCTTTGCCCCTTCCCCTCCTGTCTTCATGGGTGCTTTCCAGAGTTAAATAGGCCTAGAAGCACTAGGAAGCCAGAATCTGTGGACTGGCAGGATTGGATGTTACCGAGGCTTTTACAGCTCATCATTCCACAAAATGCTTATCCCAGCACTGAGCCAGGAGGGCTGCTGAACTGCACAAAGGAGCAGAACTGCTCCTCCTGGGCACATTGTTAATCCCCTCCAATGAGAGGCATCGATTGCAATGGCCTCTTTTCCTCCCCTGGGCCCAGCCGGTGGGACTGGAATGAAAGGTTGCAGGTTTTCTTCTCTCTTTTTTTTTCCAGGCACATTAAAGGAGAGAGATGCTGACAAAGTAAAAAAAGAATTATGCAGCCACAGGATATTCATTGCTAAAAAGCTAAAATGCCAGCACATTCTATAGGCTTCATTATATTTTATAGGCCCATGTGACTCGATGCAAGGAAGCAGCATGGTGTATGGTCGGGGCGCAGCAAAGGGGAAATCTGAGCAGGAGGAAATTTCTCATACTAATGGCCCATTAACACCTCAGTGCAAATGTTTGTGTGCCCAAAACTGGAGAGAACGGGGCCATTTTCATGGTTTGCAAGAATCCAACTGGTACATCTTCCTAATTGGTGACAGTAAAGCAAGCTCTGACCTGAGGGCTACAGTATTCTCAGTAAAGACAGCATCGCTATCTTGGATACTTTCTGCAGCTGGGTTCATCACTCAAAAACCTCCCACCATCCCTTACCATTGTCCATGTGGACAAGGGCTGATGCAAACATCTGGAGGGCTACAGATGCTAAAGATACGGTGGGAACCAATCAAACAACACATGGAGCCCAGGCATTTTCATGCGATTGTCCAAAAGTCTCCAGGCTACAGCTCAGGAAACAGGTGGTGTGCTCGCCAAGTCCGACGCTCCCTTTCGTGGTACTTCTTACTTCGCCATAGACAGCCATGTAAAATATATAATGGCGAGGATTCTTCTCAAATCACTTTCTTGGCATCAACAAATGGAATATGGTCTTGCAGGTCATAGATATTGTCATGGGCTGACTGGATGCAGAGGAATGGTGGGAGGAGGAAGAGTTTGGATTTGATATCCCGCTTTATCACTACCCTAAGGAGTCTCAAAGCAGCTAACATTCTCCTTTCCCTTCCTCCCCCACAACAAACACTCTGTGAGGTGAGTGGGGCTGAGAGACTTCAGAGAAGTGTGACTAGCCCAAGGTCACCCAGCAGCTGCATGTGGAGGAGCGGAGACATGAACCTGGTTCCCCAGATTACGAGTCTGCTGCTATTAACCACTACACCACACTGGGAAAGCCCTAAGGGGAAAAGGCTCAGAGCCAGGGGACTTGTGGCGGGACGATAATGAGTGGTCAGAGGGAGAAGACTGGGGGGAGAAAGTGTCAGAAGCTGAAGAGGTAACAGGGCTCAATGAGTGGGGGTAGTTTGTGGCAGAGAGAAGTCCAGAATCAGAGACAGAGGCTGAAGCAGGAAGAGGGAGGCCAAGAGAGACAGATGACTGAGGTTGCTTCATGGGGGCAAGACCTGCCGGAGATGAGTTGCTGTACTCATTAGGCCTGACGCTCCTGTGCAGATTCTGTTTTTGCTTATAAAGGGTCAACTCCAACTAGCTTGGTGTGATTTGCTGCTGGCTTTCTCCTGTCAGGTATCAGGATTTTGGAGAATTTCCAGCTAGATTCTTCTACTGTACAACTTCATGAGAAGCAGGTATCTCTGCTCTTCCAGCTTTCCACTCAAAACTCTGACAGCCAAAACATGGTGGGGATTTGGTTTAACATGCAGAGGATTCCGCAACTAGGGTCCCGTTCAAACAGCAAGTTAATAGGTCTCACGTTTTGCAGAGACTGAGGAGGTCTGGGCTGTTTCTGTCAAACACTCACTAACTATAGGAACATGGGCTAGGGACTCTAGGGGCCAAACACGCACATGCTGCTCAGGCACATATAATTTCCTGTCCATTAACAGCAGTTCTGCTCACTTCAGTCCTACACCCAAGCCTTCTCCAGCCTAATGCCCTCCAGATGTTTTCGACTATAGTTCCCATCAGCCTCAAACAGAATGGTCAATGGTAAGGAATGATGGAAGTTGTAGTGCAAAGCATCTTGTGGGCACTAGTCTGGGCAAGGCCATTATACCCCCATAGCTTCCCCCCAACCACTCCTCCATGTGTCAGTCCTTGATGCCCCTCCCACCAAAAAGGCTGATTTCTGCAATTCCAACCCAAATCCTACCAGGTTGTACACAAAGTTGTACACAATGTAATATGATGGGCAAATTTCAGTTGTGCATAACTTATTTGATGATGATGATGATGATGATGATGATGATGATGATGATAATAATAATAATAAAAATTATTATTATTTATACCCCACCCATCTGGCTGGGTTTTCCCAGCCACTCTGGGCAGCTCCCAACAGAATATTAAAAGCACAATAAAACAACAAACATTAAAAACTTCCCTAAACAGGGTTGCCTTCAACCCTTGTTATGACCGTAGCAGCTGTTTTTTTTAGGAAAAAATCAATATTGTGGTTCTAACATGAAAATGAGAAGCATACTAGGGACCTGTCAGTCATGAAAAGAATCCTTTCCAATGCTTACAAGAACAACCCCAAGTCCTTTTATCAAGTTGCCCTTTCTGCAACATATCTGCCACATGCAAGATGCCAATTAGGACTGGAATATATTTTCTGCAATTGGTATTGTTGGGGCACCACATACTGAACAAGAGGAAGAGCTGTTGAACTCAACCAATGGCTCTTTTTCTAGAGCTCTACTGCATAGACTTCCTTCATCTCAATTCCATACAGCCATTGAGGGTTCCTTAGGATACAACCCAACCACTTGGACCGTTATTTGTTTGTTTTATTAAATGTATATCCCACCCTTCATCTGAGAATCACAGGATGGTTTACAGTATAAAACAGAGTGGATTTGATTTAAATCACTAGTCAGTAAGACTTGATTTAAATAATTTTTTTTTTTTTACAGAAGGACATTCCTGCTGGTATAATCTTAATATTTACAACCAGATGAAGGTTTCATTTTTGGAATAATAAATTTTCAGAGTAGTTTTTACAGTTATATCAAAAATTACTGATTTGGTTATACCATTAGAAATACATAGATAATTATGAAATTATTGGGAGCTTTAATAAGTTAACTTTATATTTGGAAGGAGAAAAATAATCATTTCCTTAATAACAATTTCCTTAAAAACCAACTTAGACTGAGTTTCAGCACACATGAAAAACTTAAAACAAATCCTTATTTCCTGATGAACAGCCTTTGGACTATAATGTAACTTTAAAAGAAAACAGAAAACTATCTTTAGAAAGATTTTTTTCCTCCAAAAGCATTTTATTTAAAAAATCCAATTTAAATCAAAAAAATCCGATTTAAATATAAAAAAATCAGTTTGTTTTTTAATATCCTTTTTAAAAAACAAAAACAAAACGGTTTTTATCCACCCTGGTATAAAAATTCAAAAATACATAACATAATAACCAACAAAACAATACCCCCACACACAAACACACAGTTTAAAAGACCATAGATTTTTTAATGAGCTAAAGGCCTGGGAGAAGAGGAATGTTTTCACCTGGTGCTTAAAGTTATGTAATGAAGGCACCAGGCAAGCCTCTCTGGGGAAAGCATTCCACAAACAGAGACACTGCAAAAAAAAAAAAAAAATGCTTGTTCTCAGGCTGCCACCCTCTGGACCTTTCATGCTTCCCAGACAACTGCCCACTTTACCTTGTTGAAATGCTTCAGGTGCATGTAGCAGACACCCAAGTTGTGGCAGATCTCCTAGATGTGAGGGGAAGGGGGACATGTGTAAATCCACATGTGAAAAATGAGGGGATAGAACCTCTTTGTCATTATTGGTCTCAAGCTCACAAGTTGCAAAACCACAGGTTCAATGTGCTCAAAAAAACAGGAGTGGCACACCACCAAATGGCCATCTCATGTTCTCAGATTGGTAACAAATCATTTCCATTCAGTATAATATTAACAGTACTAAATGCCCCAGATATGAGCTTGACAAATCTCTTCATTTACAAATAGCCAAATTTTGGCCTCATTCACACATCACAGTAAACCATAGTTAATAGTTTGCCATGGACATGCTGATCTGAGCGGCTTCATTCATCCCCACTAGTTCATGGGAAGAACAAACCACAATCCCTACTATGCCATTATGTCTGAACTGGGGATTGTGACTGTTTTACTTCAAACAAAGCATGATTTTTTGCTTCCTGACTGACTGACTGGGTGGAACAAAACTACTATGATTTCCAATTTGCATATAATGTTAAGCCAAGAAACAAGGTTTGTTGCTGTGGTGTGTTAATGGGCAGCAGCAGAGTGCATGTTCATTGTTCACAATAACCATAAACTATGGTTTATCATGATGTGTGAACTGGGCCACTGTAACTTACTTGGTCTTCCAGAATCAAAAAGAAAAGTTCAATGGATCTGAGTTGTTAACTTCAGCCCATTATGACCAAAGATGCTACAGAAATACAATTAAACTGAAAACCCAGCAAAGATTTAGCCAGACACATCTGTTAATCTTTCTTTTAACAACTATCATTGGAATTCTGCATATAAACCTGATGGATGAGCTTATGCAAGCAGAAAATAAATACCGGGCCCAATATATATTTACATCATGTAATAAGGAAGATAAATTTAGTTATAAGGCTTGTCAGTGTGCCATTTCAACAACAGAGATGCTGCCAGGGTTCCCCAGAAGCCTAAGCCGTCTTGAGCACTATTTGGGTACAAAGGCACGATAATGCATTTAACAAATAAATGAACACTAGATTTGCCTGGGCAGAGTTCAATGTCTTTTGTGTGCCTGGCAAGGGTACTTTTGTTTGCTCAAGCACTTTTCGAGTGTTTAGAGACCTCTGATTTAACATGTCTGGCACTGATATATTCTGGCCGCTTTATCCATGTTAATTGTACTTAGGCTTTTTGCTGCTTTTAAATCTTTGTTAGCTACTCTGAGAGCTCTTGGCTGAAGAGCAGGGTAAGAAATGTGACAAATAAATGAATGGATATGCCTTGGCAGTGATAATTTTGGTGTCCATTGTGGTAATCCAGCTTGTTACACAATGTTTTGCCTATGCTGGTGCTCTGCTGCGGTGGACTCACCACCCAAGATGTGGCATTCGGTCCAAGAGCGAGTATCAAGCCATGTTTTGTTTTCCTGCTGAATATTAAAGCAGGGAGCCATCTGTGTGCACATCTGGCAGAGACACTAACCAGTGCTTCCTCTGTTTTGATCAACTATGTGGGAAGGTTGTATATTCCTTCCTGTATCATGGAATTTATGAAACAGGCTTAAGTCTTCAATGCAACTAGGCTCCTTAAGAGCTGATCCACACAGTCACTTTCCCCCATAAAGGAGCAGCCATAGCTGTCCTTGGTCATGTGACTGCACATGATCACAATGGGAAACACATCAAACTGAGCTGTTGCAGGAGCACCGTCCCCACTTGCCACGGGAATCATTAAGCCTGTGTCTGTGTAGACCCAGATTCATATTGACACCTCTCATAAGCTGCATTCTGAGGACAGGCTGGTGCTGGAGCTGCTGTCCCTGCACAGAAGAAAGTGCTGTGCAAAACTGACCCATAGGTCAGCCATCGATCTGCAAGTCTCAAATTCTACTCCATTCTGTTTACAAGTAGCAAAGAAAACCTTGGGCATACCCAGTCCTTCTCGTTGAATTGGGCCGCATCGTTGTACACTTCAATGGCTGCTTTGTGTTTTCCCAAAAGAAACCTGCAAAAAATGTCAGATCTTATTTTTCTTACCCTTTCCTCCCAAAGGTATCACTGGACCATCAATTGTGTGTCAGTCAGAGGATCAAAGAGAGCTCTGGGGAAGCCTACTGTGCTGTAAAGTCAAACAGAAGAATCCAATACCTGTCCACTATACAACTTTGCTTCAGGATGAGAACAGAAATCGCACCGCAGCAGCGTGGTGGCAGTGGGAAGCCCCATTAGCTAAAGTGGTACCTCAGGTTAAGACCAGTTTCAGGTTAAGAACAGACCTCCAGAACAAATTAAGTTCTTAACCTGAGGTACCACTGTACTGGGGATTCATAGCATGTCACAACACCTGTTAAAAGGACTTTATGAGAAGGCTGGATATTCCCTATTTCTTGCTTTCCTAATACATGGACAGATAATGTAATGTCACATGATCTGGATGGTATCTGCCCAATTGGTGCTAGCATCTGAGTTCCACAGCTGTTGTTTTTTTACAACTCTTTTTAATAACTTTTAAAATGTTAACCACCCTAAGGCTTGGGGGACTGGAGAGGTTTTTTTTAAAAAAAAAATAGTGACTCCTCTTTCTTTTAAGTGTGTGCTGTGCTAATAGTGCCGGATCTGATAGATGTAATTTTTCCTCCGGTGGTGATGGCCACTAGGTTAGACAGCTTTAGCAGACAAATTCATGGGGGTTAATTAATTGACAGCTAATAGTAGGAATGGTGGCTGCATGGAAAGTTCAAAGGCAGTACGTCACTGAATACCAGTTTCCGGGAGACAAATAATGGAGGCAGGCTGTTGCTTTCATGTCCTAGAGGTGTCTAGTTGGCCACTGTTTGAAATAAGATGCTGAATTAGATGGTCTGAATTGGTCTGGTCCAGCTGGGTTTTTATATTTTGAAGTGTGTGGACAAGGGAGGGTGTATGATTAAGTAGTTCGCCTTTGCAAATATGAAGGTTAATGGGAGTAAAATGGCCTTTGGTAACCCCACTCCCTTTATTCAACACCCAAAATCTGAAGAATAAAATGGCACCTACAGCGATCGCGCCACCTGCTTGAGGTTGTCTGCACTCCGGGGCGTAAGAATAGCACAAGTCTGGAAAAGCTCAAGTGATTCATGAATCTTCCCTTCCAAGCGAAATATCAAAGCTGAAAAACAACAGTGCACAGCGTGTTAATCGGGAGTCCTTTCGAGGAAGTAAGCTGCACCCTGGGTAATGCTGAAATGTATAGAAGTGCAGGAAAAGAACCTACCCCCCCCCACCAGCTTCCCAGCTGAAGCACACAGCAGGCTTTTGAAGAAGGTAGGTATAGGTGGAGCAGAGCTAGCAGCTGGTGGGGTCTGTATCAGCAAACCATGGTGCTATTGGCACCACTGTTCCTTTGTGGTAAGCGTAGCCCATAGGGTAGTTTAGCATTTCTCTGGCCCGCTTGTCCTGAAAGAGCCATAGGATCGCTTTTGTCTGTTATCATGGCACAAACTATACACACCAACAGTGGCATAATGTGTGCAGCTACAGCAGACAAAGACACTTTTGCAGTGGCAGCAAGGACCACAGTCGATGAAGAGTTCAAAGCTCCAATCCCCGATTCAACTTTCTGCCATGGATTTTGGCATCTGACACAGCAACTAGGAAAATTGTAGAAGCCGTCACAACTTTATCCTATTACGGTGTGTTCTGCCTTACTATGTCCCCCACACTGACGGCTAAAATGTAAAAACAGCAAATGATGCATTTCTACTAGCTCCAGTAGGTATGACCCCATATAGCCTGTACAGTAGAACTGGACATAAGCTGCTCTAAGCTCCTCAGGGGAGAAGAATGGCCTAAGGGTAAGATAATAATAAATTTATAATAAGAGTGCAATGTGTTGAATGTTTGTATTGCTGATTTATTGTAATTTTTGTATCGTATGCCGCGTGCCATTTGGTAGAAAATGTAGCTAATGAACGACTAAAATAAATACCACCAATTCTCAGAATCCTACAGTAATCTTCAGCTAAATGTGTACTGAACATCAACTTTCTTGGTAGTTTGTAAGCACCTTAAATATTTTAGGGCACACTTTAGAGAGAGAGAGAGATGTACAACTGTCCTCTTTTTCAGACTTCTAGTAATCATGTCACAGTAAACTGTAGTTAGCAGTTTGCCATGAACGTATCTATCTATGCTATTGTTCCCCTCCCTCTTTGCACTGGGAGGTAACAAAGCATGGTTCCTGGCCTAATATTACATCTGAACCAGAGATTGTGGTTTGTTTTACTCCAACAATCCACAATCGGTAAGTAAATAAGAAACCTTGGCTGCAGATTGTGGCTTGCTGGAAGTGAAAAGCTAAGTCAAGGATCATGGTTTGTCTCCTCCCAGTATAAGCAGATGAGCAAGGAAAAATGAAATAGGAGAGATTTGCTTGTGCATGGTAAGCCACGCTTTTATGTTAATGTGACCTGTGTGTTTTGAGCTGTGTTTATCAGATTTATCTCTCTTGCTGGTGTGGAAATATTATAGTATCATTCTGGGCTACATTTCATGTTCCCTCCCATCCCCTTAAGAGTGAGAGATTATGCAAATGTCCCATTTTTATGGTTTTCTGGTAACGAGGATTATGTGGACAATTGAAGCATCCTCGTATTTTTGGAACTCATTGAGGGAGTCAGTGAAAGAATTTTCTTTTCTTTTCTTTTTTTTTTAAACAGAATTTATTAGCATTTTCTTAATATAACACAAACCCAACCCCACACCTACAAATACAAAAACAAATACAAATACACATAATGTCAGGATTCTTCTTCTTATCTATATACCTTGCAAAAAAAAAAAAAAATTCTAGTTCTGAATCTTGACTTTTGACTTCCCCCGCCTATACACCTTCGGTTTTAAATCAATATACTATTTCCTTAACAACTTTTCTCTGTAAAAAATTTAACTTTACTTAAAAAAAAAAAAACACAATTGTCTTAATCTTTGCATTATAACCTAGATCTTAACCAAGTATTCTTATAGCTAAACTTATTTCTTCTATCCTTTATCATGCTGCTTTTAACTTAAGATTCAATATCTCCTTACTTATTTAAAATAAACTTGTAATTAACAGACTTCACACTCCGATTTCGGATACCATGGCAGACCATTTGGATTATACATTTAATATTTCAACCCACTCCCCCTCTGTCCATTGTCTTTTTCTGTCTTTCACCAGAACCAAATCTCCAATTGTCTTCCTCTAAGTGTCCACAGGTCCAGGCTGCATCCACAACAAACCCCGCATCGAGCCTCAGGGTGTTCCTCCCCTCCATTCTGGGTTTCTCCGTTTCTTCTTCTTCTTCTTCTTCTTCTTCTTCTTCTTGTAAAAATCTTAATTCCTTGTCCCTTGCCCCCGAGCTGCCACCTCGGAGTCTGGATATTGTAAATTTTCCCGTTCCAGGGCTGCCACCCCCAGAAACCGGCCCCCCTTCCTTTCGGAGTTGCCCAGCCATCTCAAACCATCCTTCAAGCGCCTCTCCCAGCTCTTTGCCAAAGTTTGTTTCCATTGTGTAGAACTTTTGAAAAGCCTCTTCTGTGGAAAGTAAGTTCTTTTCATTTATAATTCCACTCAAAATTTGTAGTTTTCGATTAAGCAGTTCCAGTTGAAAGACAGTAAGCATTTCCTCATCCTCCAAACCAGAGCTCGATACCAGTGCAAGCGCAAAGTCCAGCATTTTAGGAGGGAGGGTGAGTATCAAGTTTCAGTTCCTGTCTCTTCCTTTCTTTGTTTCAGTTTTTTCCCACGAAAGTCCAAGTCGTCGCCATTTCTCCGATACCGGAGTATAAAGACCAAAACTTCAAATGTAGATATTTTTTCCCCAATTAACCCCCGAAGGGAAATCTCAACAGTCTCAGTTTTCAAATTCCAGATACTTTCTATCGATTGTTGTAGCAGCAGTCACTTAAAGAGTTAATTCCTTTCATCTCCCGAAGGGAGGGAGGCGGGCTGCCTTTCTTCTTTCCCCCAGATCGTTCCAGGAATACAAAGAGTCAATCAATTACTCACCGCCTCTGGGTTCTTAACAGCTCATTAAGGACAGGTAGAACTTAGACGCTCATCACAGGCTTTGTCGCCGCATTTACATCCCGGTTGGGGCATGTCCCCTATAGCCCGGCTCCGTCGTCCCTTCACCCCCACTCCCCCTTTACAGGGGGAGCGGGGGAAGGGTTCGGAGCCACAACGGGCACAGCCGGGGAGCCCAGGGTGCGGGACGCTCTTCCCGCACCCCAACCGGAGCCCCGCTTTGCGGTAGCAGGGCTCCTAACCCCCGGGATGGACTGGGTGCTTCGCAGCCGAAGCAGCCCACGACCACCCGCAATGGCGTCAGCCGCCGGAAGCCCGAAAGAATTTTATTTTCAGCCCTAAAGAGAGCTTGCTCTTGGAAAATGTGTCAGACAAGTTAGAAGCATGTCAGCCATGGGAGGGTGCTTTTAGCTTACCTTGAACATAGACTGCATATTCACATATCCCACGGGTCTCTTGGAGCTGCTCTTTTATAAGAATCTGAACCACAAAGTAAAGAAGTTATGTTCCAATAAAAAGATTTTCTTTTCTTTTTTTTTTGATAAGGGGCAGAATGTTGTCAACTCTACCCTTTAATAAGTTAGCCTCAACATTAAGCCAGTATTTGTTAATGAAAGGTACCTAAAAGTTCAGGGGTGAGGAACCTGTAGCCAGCCAACGTTGTCAAGGGTCAAGGAATATGAAATTTGTAGCCTAGCAGTGTCTGGAGGGCCACAAATTCCCAGACTCTGTGCTAGAGAGGGAAAAATGCCTAGAATTTTCTCCTTTTTTCCGAGCAGGGAAATGCCTGCTGAAACCACTACCTCTCGTGCTGGTAATTTGTCCTTCCTGGAAAAGAGCCTCCTGAAGTCAAATTATCCAAGAGCAGGAGCTTTTTGATGGCTTTGACATTGGCAAGGCTTTCAATTTCATTTAATGGCACTATAAAAAAACCCTTTTGCATTAAAAAATGTTAACATTAAGGCAACGACCTCTGAATAGGTAACATTAGGGCAAGTGAAACTCCTGCCACCCAAGTACTTGTGGAATAGATTGCTGTTATCCAGCTATTGGAAAATTAAGTGCCTGCCTTGATGGTCCTTAGAAGTGCACACTCTCTTTGCACAGCACCAAGAGTAAATTATTTTTTAAAAATAGCCAAAGGTTCCCAAAGATTCCTGTATTCACTACAAAGAGAAAACTGCACCTCTAGGAGCCAGTGTGACATAATGGTTAGAGCAGGGCGGTCCAAATTTTCATACCAAGTGGGCCACAAGCAGTGAAGGGCAAGAGGGGCACAGATTTCTGAGAGCCCCCACAACAGGCTCCCTCATCAGGCTGAGCTCCTTCCGCCTTCCAGAGCCTTAAAAAGGCAAGCCGTGTCCAAACCGGGCCTCCTTCTCCTTGTGGCTAGCGAAGGGACACCCATGGGTGCCCCACCCCTGGGCTGGCTGAGAGGCCAAGGCACCCAGCAAGAAGAGGAGTTGCAGCAGTAGGCCGCCACCACAGCCACAATGGGGGGGGGGGTGGCCAGCGGACAACAGTGGGTCATGCAAGGGCAGCCCTGAAGTCTCCCAGTGCAGGTGCCAGTAAGTGTAGCCCCCACACCACTCAGCCTGGCCAGGAGGGGGGGGCACCAAGCCAGAAAGACACGTGGCCACCAGCAGCAGCAGCGACACCAGCCATGTGCCTCCCAGGCTCCATTCTCAGGGTCCTGCTGCAGCGGATGGGGCTCCCACTGCTCCGAACTCCAGAGTAAGCATGCATAGGATCACCAGCAGGGACCCAATGACAGTGAGGAAGGACCGAGTGGGGAGATTTAGGAGGATGTGATTTATTCAAAAGGAGAAAATGGCTAGCTGCATTCATGACTGACAAGTTTTGGCAACGGGATAGCAGTTCCTAAGGATGGCACATATTAACATGCTGCCATGCTCTTATTAGATTTTGAAGCAACCAACCAACAAAATGCAAAACAAAAATTCAGTTAATTCAGTTAACAGGAGGCTTTTTGGAAGAGAAAGAATATTAACCCTCACTAGGATTGTTCCAAACGTGGGGTATGCAAACACACTTCAAATCATGGTTTGGAGGCTATCTTGATTAGTGCTAACCGTAGTTACCTCTGATTCAGGTTTAATAAGAAACTCTGGCCATAACAAACCAGAGAAGGGTGTAGGAACCTATACAAGGAGCCCTTGGTATATTCTCTATCTTTAAATCTTGTTTTGGAAGCGTTCCAAGAAGAACCAAAGTCCTTCTCCAAAACAAAGGCCTCTGAAGTTATCCTTAAAAGGCACTGATGGCAAAGCTATAGCTCTAGAGATGCTGGTTTGCAATTGTGATAATATCTGGTCATTGGCTGGGGCTGGTGGAAAATGGAGCTCAGCAACATCTAGACACCCACAGGTTCCCCACCGTTGATTTAAAGTGCAAAAAAGTCAGGGTATATCACACTCCTACCTTACACGAATCATAGTCTTTGCGAATGTAGTACAAGTGGATCAGCCAATTCCTGCTCTCCAGACTGCGCAGTTCTGGCACTGTGCAAAAAGGCGGCAGAACAAACATTTAGAGATCTAGTAGATGGTGCCTTTTGAGACCCAGTTTTTGTACTTCACCCAGAGAGAAGCTGAACCTTGGACCAAACCTGCTACATGAGGTTTTTGGCTGTTCATGCTCCAATGAAGCAGAAAACAGCAGGAGGTAGCGACAAAGAAGTAAGCAGGGAAGGAAACATCATACTAAGCATTATTACTCATTCACTAAATATTTATATCCTATGTTTCCATCTCATTTTCTAGTGGTACAAGGCAGCTGACTATCACCTTGTGTTAAAAATAAAGGCAAGACCAGCAGGCAAGATCACCCCTAAATAAGCCACGAAACAACACTAAAAAACCCTAACAGGCCACCGGAAGAAATATGTTTTCATTTGGAGCTGGAAGAGAGCCTCGTGGATCTTCCAGGACAGGGATTTATGCAACCTAGATGCTGCCACAAAGCAGCAACTGCACCTCTGACAGTAGGTGATGGAACAAGATTTATCTGGTTGATCTGAGTGGATAAGCAAGATCATGTGGAATTGTACTTTAAATATACAATTCTGAAGCCAGAGCTTTAGAGGCAATAACCCATTGGAACCCAGAACGTGTTCTACTTGTGAGTAGACCTGGGGCAACTGCTTGGCTATTGCAAGACTGACTTTGGGACAGAGCCAGTGTTGCAACTCTTACCCTCTCATTGCATAGTTACTGCAGAGAAATCAGTGTTTAAGCTCTAAAGAAGTACCGAGTCACAATGCAATCAATGCCAAGCATGGACACTGCTTTTCCTGATACTATTTAAAGTTTTCAGAACAAGCTGCTGTTCACATCAAATGGGCACGAGTTGCAGTTCATAAAATTCATTTCTGCATCTGAAATTATGGCAACCCAAAGGTAACCATAGCAACCAATAGGAAAATCCAATGTCTGCAAGCCAGTATCACGATGGAGAAGCCTAGCAGGAAACAAAGACAAAAGACTGCCAGAGCAAGAGCGCCGAGTTGGTGGTGAAGTAGGGAGTGAGAATTTGAGAGAAAGCACCTCAGAAGGGGAATACCCCCCCCTTCTAATAAGAGCAAACCCCCCTTTAAGTTTGCCCAGCTCAGACTGAGGCTTGTATCCTGTCTCTATCATGCCCTCTCTTCAAGGTTTGGGGAGATGGGAAGCTTCATGGAAGAATGAATCAAGTTTTCTTTTTAGTGTTCCAAACGAATCGAAAAACACACCTTTCATCAAGTGTTTGATTGAAACACATAAATAGCTCACTTTATTTTTAAAGCAGATAGGAGAGGCAAGTGCCCTACTTTGGGTGAAGCGCTACAGGCAGCCTATGGAACATAGCATACTTACAGTCAGCCAGGTATGTGGGCAGTTACTGTGACATAAGCTACCTGAAGGGGAGTAAGTGCCAAAGCATCATCTCTCTGGACCCAAACTTGTTACCAGCCCCCCCCCCCACCCACCCATGATCCCTCTCCAGTTTTGAAATCCTGGAAGATAGACAGGCGTCCTTTAGATTATTCAAGTTCCTTTTGCTTAAATCCATAGCATTTCTGGCTGTCTGATTTGGATTTATAGCCAGGCATACCAGTGTGACATGTATGTACATTCGTTATATGAGTGCACTGGCTTTTTAGACACTGTTCCCTATCCCTGAGACTCAATGCCTGATCTTCTTTGCCCACTGGAAACTACAGGCCTCACTCATTTGCTCACACCTGATCTAGGGCCTGTAAATCACATCAGCAGAGCTGGCTCCTGCTGTCCCGGAGATCTCATTGTTCCTGGTTATGCTGGTGCTTGTCCCGTCCTCCTGTTGCCACATCCTGTTAGCTCTTCCTGCTTGTGCATGGAAAATGCCTGCAGGAGCTCCAGGACTTCTAATGATTGAGAGAGGATGTTGCACAGGCAGGTACACTTCTTTCCAGTTCACAAATTACAAGTCCTACACTTTCCCATACAATAACACATTCTCTCTCTGAGAGTGCTAGCCAATAGCTCATTGGTCAGAATTTTGCTTTTTCTGTTCTAACACTGTTTCTGGTTGGCTCCAGTAAACAGCACAGGATCTGGGCACACTGTATATAGTTCCTAGGAAATAAGTCAAACAGCCTCAAGAATGACAAAATAATTCCACCCCCTATCATAATAGGCTTGCATCTCTGCTGCCTCACACCCTGAACGTCAGTGACACATACCTGTTTCTGTCTTCCCCTTCCTCCCAATTCTTGGGCCGTGAGAAAATTCAAATTAATGCATGCATTAGATTATGTCAGGGGTTGTTCTAAGCACAAAGTATTAACAATTAGCAGGGAGTGCCTGGCACTGCCCAAGAATTAAAAGAAACCAAAACATACTATGGTTTTTAAATGTGTAGTGTAATTTTTGAGTTTCGACTTGCCATGCCAAGAATAAGTGAGGTCATGCCAAAGTCATGTTTTGGTCCACCACTTTGATTCAAAATAATGTCTGGTGTCCAAACAATGGCAAAGACTGCCAGTCTGCCACCCCCATCTCGGGAACCTTTGTGCCGAGTTTGGCAGCAATATCTCAGGAGGTGGCCAAACCTATACCAAAGAAGCAGGCAGGGTCATGCCAAAGTCACATTTTGGTGGCTGGTGTCTCAGCATCAAGGAGAACTGCTGCTCCCACCTTGGCCACCCTCCTGCTGAATTTGGCAAAGATATCTCAAGAAGCATCCAAACCTATAGAGAACAGATAAAACCTATAGAGAACAGACAAACTACTCTCCAAAACAAATAGTAGGTAACACTCAAAAACTCCAATTTTTAATAACTGTAATGTTTGCTTTCCCATTTCTGCTACTAGGGAAGGCAGTTCCAGATGTGGGGTTTGGTATTTGTGGGGCTCTATTTGTTTTGCCTCGTTTACTGCCAACCTGTGGGGAATAAATCTGTGACTGTTTCCATTTTTTGCAGCTTTAGAATTATCCAGGCCAGGGGATTTATAATTCCTCTTTAAAAGAAGCAAGGGAAACAGCGGTAACAAGGGCCGAAACGAACAATGGCAACAGAAGAGCAAGGAGTAAGGATTCTGGCACAAAATGAAAGGCACTATGCTAGCATGAATAAGTCTTACATCCAGTCGGCTGCCATCGCTTCCCTTTAGCAAGGATCAGAGAGGAGGATTAAAACGTATGCATGAGCCCTAGGAGACCTTCTAACATTTCTCTTTACAGGCCAATGGTTTAAAATCCCTTTGCCAGGAGGTGTAAGATGTATTTTACAAGAGATTCTGTTTTCACCTAGGATTCCAGAGATGTGATCACACCCACAACACAAGAAGGGTTTGCTTAAAGATGTTAAACAAAAGAATAGTGGCCAGCGTCTACAAATATCCATGATCCCAAGGGCTGAGAATAATCACAGGTGAAGCATGACAAACTCATCTAACCACAAAGGTGTCTTACTACACTGCACACACAAGACTCAAAAGCACATGCAGGTGATAAGCCCATCTCCTGGCACGCACACACAACAGAAAGCTTTGAAATCTCTCTACTCCCCAAGACACAGCTGTTGTCTCATTGCTTAGTGCTTCTTTTCCCTTTGCTCACTTTTGCAAACAGCCACTGGAACCAACTTTAAATCAAACAATAAACCTGTATGGCTCACAGTTATTTACAGTCAACTGGGTTTAATAAAACCCATCATATACAATTCTGATGCTTGCAACAAAGCTATAATTCATCTCACTATTCTATATTAATAGTCCCCATACGCACAAAAGGAAAAAATTGGATTGAAATTGAAAAAATAAGAACTGCGGTTTAAATATAGAACAGCCATTCCTGGCTCCAGATCTCCCCCTAGTGGAAAATTGACTATTTGACAAGTTTTTCCCTCCCTTGTTTCTAGATTCCTTTAAAATAACTAAAAGGAAAAATGGGAAGCAAGATGCTGTTATAATTAGCATGCCTAAAAACGTGTTTGTTTGATGGTTGATCACAACAGTGCAGGTTAACTGAGACTGAGCAAGTCACAAGTCCTCACTGATGCCCAGTCTTTGCACACTGGTCTGTAAAAATGGGTCAGGGTATTTGCTGGCAATATCAGGAAGCTTTACAGAGTTAGAGGTATCCTGTTTCCTTCAGAGAACCAGACAATGATCCCTGTTTTAAAAAAAAAGGCAGGCAAAACAGGCAGTTTCTCTCATAGTGGCTTGTGAAAACCATGGAACACTATACAAAACAACAACAACCTGGATCTAGGAGACTGGGGCCAAGTGCTGGTCTTACCAGGTTTTCTGCTCCCTCATCTATTTCTATGGGGAGATTGGGAGCGGGGCATCCTCCCATGCAGACAGAAGATTATCAGCACTGCAAGGGCTAAAACTAACAGTATTTAATGTGTAAGGAGAAGGTTGGAGGGGGGAGCAGACTTGATATGGAGATGAAGAGGCCAAGGCCTAAACAGTGAAATTAATCTGTCTACTATTCTTTAACATTCACGAGCTGTTTCTTTTCAGTACAGTTGCAATCTTTTTAAACTTATTTTTTAAAATTTAATATTGAACAACCAGCATGCCCCATCACTTCAAAAATATTTCCATGTTGCCTGCTAGCAGGGGCAGTTCCTCTGTTTTCTGGTATTTGTCTCTGGCAAACCAGTATCCCTGTTATGTCTTTGGGGAATGCTGTGTTAAAAAAACTGTTATGTACTGAGTTGAAAAGGATCCAAACTGCAGCAGTCTGATTGGTCCTAGAACAATAGGATTGAGATTGCAGCAGTCTGTCTGGTCCCAGAACAATAGGATTGAGATTGCAGCAGTCTGATTGGTCCGCAGGAGCCACCCAATCCAGCTCCAGGTGGAAGTGAATCCGCACTCCGATTGGCATACAGGAGTATCCCGGAATTAGCCAATCACGTGGGGCCCATTGTGTAAATAGTGTATATAAAGCAAACATTTTGGGGAAACTGCATTCCTAACTACTATGAGCTGAATAAAGAGCATGAAATTCACACTTGACTCTGAGTATATTTCAAAAACAAAACAAAACTGTAAGAGCCAGTTGCCCGTTGTCAGGATTCAGTTCACTCCCCAGGGTTGCAAAAAGTTACGTTTCTGTGTGGATAAAGTATGGATCCAGCGTGCATAAACGCATGAGGGTGGCCAGTTCACATACACCACAGCTGCCAAGGTATATTTCCAATGGCTGATAACTGACCATAGGGCAAGCATGCTTTTCTAGGCTCTCTTTAACCAAAGAACAGTCACGCTCCAGCCTTCTAAATCCATGGGAGGCTATTTTGGACTTAATTGACAAAACATTCAACAGGTGGAATAGAATCATTGGCCATGTATAATTGCTTTAAAGCCCTAAATGGCCTCAGTCCAATATACCTGAAGGAGCATCTCCACCCCCATGTAATATCTGCACCCCCCTTTTTGGAAAGGAAAAATCAGCACAAAAAATGTCACCATTATGTGGTGAAATGCGGCATTTATACTGCTGCATGATGCCCTAATTATTTTATGTGACTGTGATACACACACATATTTCATGTTATAGAAAGATGTTGGCTGTGGGAGCCACTGCTAAAAGCAACACTAGAAATGTTATCTGTGCTCACAGCAAACAAAGTATTCCTCATGAACAACATCTATCTGTTTTGTGCTCATCCAGCAGTAAATTCAATCTTTTCTCGGCCTTAGTCCTTTCCCCAATATTTTGTGTCTATTTCACCACAAGAAAATCCAAATGACTTAATTCCATTTAGCGTTCTGCTCTCCAAAGTAAAATGCCTGTAATGAATCTGGCCAAAAACCTGGACTGAGCACCAGAACAAATAATTCAGGAGATGTTTCTTCTATAAACTTAACAAACAGGGCTTAATCAGAGGCTTACCATTTACAAAGAGCATTTCCTTACAAAGAAAGGAAGAAAGAAAATAAATTGGAGTCATGCACCACACAACCAGCAGTATACAAAGAGGGAAATGACTTCCCCAGGATGATACTATCACTAACTACAAGATGATTTGATTGGAATGCTCAGGGAGAGGAAATGGGGATGACTGGAGCTAGGCATTTTTAATTCAAAACCAGAAAAGCATTTTAGAAAATATCCAATTCATTTACAATGAAGTAGTAAGATTAATATCTTGACACAGCACGATTATTATTAACCCCATGCTGCTTCAAGAAGCAGAGCTCCTTTTTATTCAAACACTGTTTGATTCTGGGTGGGGAGAAACTATTTGGAGTGTATTCTAGATTTTGAGGCTCTAACAAAGGAAACTGGTTTTTCAGAGAAGATCTACCCAGGAGGTAAAGTAAGTGTGTGTGTGTGTGTGTGTGCGCGCACACAGAGATGAAGGTTTCCCCTGTGAATGTCTTAGTCCCTGAATAATGCCTGGCATGCAGCAAAACTCTGAAGGGTTCACTTCCTTCAAGGACTTTCATTCAGAAAGGATTTCAAGGTTCAAGATAATTTGTACAACATAAAATTATCATTTGTCAAGTGTTTTCTAGCTACACCATTAAGAGTATGTATGTTGAAGAATCATGTTGGAAATTAAATGGGAGCAGCAATTGCCCTAATCCGAATGTTCGTCTGAGATCCAGAATATGGGCAGTATTTGCTGTCGCCCCTTTTAGTCCACAAATGTGGACATAAATAATTTTACGATTTTCTGCATTGTTTCTGATTGTTCCCTTCCACTGAAATTAATTACATATTTACGCAGATAGTGAGATGAATAGCATAGTTTTTACCAGAAGCCAAACTGTAGCGGATGGGATGGAACTATCTCCTTCTCATGACAAGCCTTATTCTCTCCATTCCATTACCTTTTCCTCTTCTGCCTTTGGTGCCTCTGGTTATTATGTTTTTAATAGAAAGTAGTATTTCACTGTTGTGTTCATCTACCATAGATACATTGTTAACTTCTTGGATGTCCAGGATTGCTTCCACACCAGAGTCCCTTAAGCACTATGGAGGTATTACTTTTTCATATTTAGCTGGAAATGGAATTAAAACAAGAGGCGCCATACTTCTTTTACATGCAAAGCAAGAGTTTTTCCACCTAGCTACGTCCTTTTCCAGAAGTGCCATAGGGAATTTAATATACAGTAGTGCTATATTACCCAGCAGTGCCCTTCCCCAAGGCACAGATCATTATGTAATGTTTAGTCACAAAGGTTCTTTGCAACATTAATTAAAAGTTTCCTGTTTGCAGTTCTTCCTGTTATATCCTTCTTGTTGATTCCAGCTGTAATGATGAATTGCCTTTTGAACAGTCCCAGTCCCAGTCCCAGTCCCAGTTTCTGTTGCTGCTGGCTAGTACATTTTTGTGACTTTATTTTCAAGGCTGCTGAACTGCATCAGTCACACCATTTTCTGTTTCTGCAGCTATGCTGTACAGTTCTGCAAAAGCAGGGTCAGCCTTTCCACCCCATCTGGTTTGAATTATTTAAAAGTGAGGAAGTTTATTCTTAACTCTGACTTGCCTTTGCCTTTCCCTCAGAGGAAATTCCAGAAAGAGGGCTTAGCTTTGCTCCTCTTTGCCTGCTTAGGAATGAAAGAGAACAGTACACAAGTGAAATGCTACGCTTCAGAATAATGCTAAGGAAAAGGATGCAAGAACTTTAGTGGATATGGGGTGTGTGGTTGGGTCAAAATGCACTCCAAACTGGAGTAGTAATATAAAGCTGATCCCAAGGACAAACATAAGGTACAAAATGCAGGATTCATATTCATGAGATAACTAGTTGGATAGGACATTGCTTAGAAAATCAGACATTACAGTGGGTAACAAAAGAATTCTCCACTCCTCTACTCAGCTGATATGCTAAGTAACATGCAGAACTCCACTGACACATATCTGTAGTAATACTCAGAGAGCCAATGCATAAAGAAACTGGACACATGGTAGTTACTTGAAAAATGTGGTTATGTGTCAGCTTCCAGTGCACGGAGAACTATTAGCTTAAGGAGAGTCTTCACCCCCATCGTTCTGCCCGGACACTGAGGTTCAGCGCTGAGGGCCTTCTGGCAGCTCCCTAACTGTGAGAAGCCAAGTTACAGGGAACCAGGCAGAGGGCCTTCTTGGTAGTGGCACCCGCCCTGTGGGACGCCCTCCCACCAGATGTCAAAGAGAAAAACAACTACCAGACTTTTAGAAGACATCTGAAGTCAGCCCTGTTTAGGGAAGATTTTAATGTTTGACGGACTATTGTATTTTAATATTTTGTTGGAAGCCACCCAGAGTGGCTGGGAAAACCCAGCCAGATGGGCGGGGTATAAATAAATTATTGTTGTTGTTGTTGTTGTTGTTGTTATTTGCAGTTTGATATACAAAACTATTGACCTCATTCAGATGCACATGTAGGGGCAAGGAGCAAACAATGGGACTGCACATTCTTTTCTTGACTCTTTCTTTTCTCAGTGCTAACATCTCAACCCTAAGCTGTGGTTAATCATAATTATGGTTAGACAAAGCCAGCCAGCCTGATAACCCATACTTTGAAATTGGCATGGTTCCCATTGTATTCATGCACTTCAGCCGAAAACATCATGTGGATACGTTCGAGGTATGATTAAAGAACAGGACTGGCTAAGGGGTATTAAAGGTCAGGGAGAGAAAGAAATTCCCTATGCAGTCCATCTTGAAACCACAAAGGAGATTTCATCCTGGTTACAGTAATGGAGCCTTCAGTCAGGAGAGATGTCAAACAACCAACTCTTGCCTCGCAAATTGTATTGTGGAAAGGTGACATATAAACATTTTAAACGGTATTATTATTATTATTATTACCATCATTTATTGATGTAGCACCATCAATAAAACAGTAAAATAAAGCAGTAAAATAAATAATAATAACTGATCTCCCATTCTGAAACCTTTTTTACTGCATAGTTACCAACTAAGAAGGAAATAACTTTTAGCTATGAAAATCTCCTGGGTAACTTTCCATTAATGCTTAGGAACATGGCTAGCAGTTCGTTTTACATATACTTGTGCTTCCCCTGACCCCAAATTGATTCTTCCTAGATGTTTTCCAACCTATGTGGGGCTATTTGTACTTATGGGTGTCCCAATGAGGGACAAATGGATGGAGGGAAATGATGCAGGGGCGAGAATGTTCACCTCCTCCCCGCCCAGTTTTGCCTGCTTTAACCCCCCCCCCTCCCCCTGCCATATAGAGAGTGGGAGTGGCTGGGGAAAACCAGCCAGATGTGCGGGGTAAAAATAAATAAATATTATTATTAATGAGAAAGCAGGCTGATTATGACACAAATCCGATGCTAGCATGATAGTTTGGCCCACAGGTACCCACTGGGCCTAAACTATTTGTCACTGCTAAGTGGTACCAATATCAAATGAAAGACTGATAGATCATTTTCAAGATCTAAGTGATATATGGAAATGTCTCTCCACACCAACCTGTAAATGACAGGGGTGTGTTTGTGAGTGTGTGTATAGAATGGATCTGAATTCACTAGGTTGGGTCAAAGCAATTCAGTAACTGCAAAAGGATAGCACCGTTATTTTACAAAGTGTTTTACTCATGAAATAGATAAGCTAGAACAAACCTCTTGCTGAGCGAGCTCTTGGAGGTTCTTTGGATGCTGGGAAGGATGCAGGCTGAAATAATACAAAAAAGGCATTAAAACTGTGCCAAAATAAATAACATAGGACTACCCAGAGAAGAAATACAGTCTAGACTTGTTCAGATGCTAATAATTGTGGACTATGACAGGGATGGCCCTCCAGATCTTGTTGGACTCTAACTTCCATCAGCCCCAGTCCTCATGGCCACTAGTACAGGTAAGATGCACATACATTAATACAGTGGTACCTCGGGTTAAGTACTTAATTCGTTCTGAAGGTCCGTTCTTAACCTGAAACTGTTCTTAACCTGAAGCACCACTTTAGCTAATGGGGCCTCCCAGAGCATGATTTCTGTTCTTATCCTGAAGCAAAGTTCTTAACCTGAAGCGTTATTTCTGGGTTAGCGGAGTTTGTAACCTGAAGCGTATGTAACATGAAGCGTATGTAACCCGAGGTACCACTGTAAAGCAAATAGCACATTATCCAAGATCTTGTTCATACGGAGGTGATAAACTTGCAATGTACAACTTCAGAATATACACATCACAACAAAAAAGCAAACCCTGACACGGTTTCTACAGGCAGGGGTTTTAATTTTTATTTTGCATTGGAGGAACTTTCACTCATGTGAGCCCCCACTGCTCACAGCCTAGATACAGCTTCACCACCACAGTCAGAACAAGGCCCAAATCTATAAAGCATTACTTCTACATTTCTTAGAACTGAGAAGCAAAATCTCCTCTCTAGAAAAGCCTAAATGCCGGGCTGACTGAAAAATTCAACCATGTGATCAATAAAACAAGTTTTCTAGGGACAGAAGCAAAGGGAAGGTTTCTTTGGGCTGTGGAAGTTAATGGGGAACTTTATTTAATAGAAGCTTTCAGATCTTTTTTTTTTAAAACCTGTAATATCATATCATAGTATCTTTTTAAAGAAGCATTTGCTTAATGTAACTTTTCAAGAAGCTCATGTTTTGAAGAAATTTCTGCAGGGGTTGAACATCTTGTATATCAGGGTATTGCCTTGTTTATGCTAGGTGTGTAGTAAAAGCTATAAAAATAATTTAGCCACTGGAAAAGGCCCCACTTATCTTTTGCCACAGAAAATTAAGAGAAAATGCCGAACATTTGAGACACAGCTATCCATTATTGGTCCCCCAGCCACACCCCACACGATCTCCTTCCAAATCCTGTAATTTGCAATGGGAAAATACTAGGAGAGGGGTAAAAAAAAAATATAAGCCCCCAGCGGCATAGTGGGTCAATGGGTCTGGTTGTTCAAGCCCACCCAGGGATGGTTGTGGGCAGGATTCCTGCACTGCAGGGGGTTGGACTAGATGACCCACAGGGTCCCTTCCAACTTTACAATTCTATGATTTTGCTCCAGTATTTCTGTAACACTCCATTTCTCATTTCCCCAATTTTATGTATCCTGCTTTTGGTACAATATTATTTAGTTCCAATAATAACCAAAATGGAAAAGAGCATGGGAGTGTTCTGGTGGGTCCATCCACTCCAGCATCCTATTTCCTACAGTGACCACACAGATGCTTCTGAGGATCCATCCATCCATCCATCTGTCTATCTATCTATCTATCTATCTATCTATCTATCTATCTATCTATCTATCTATTTATTTACAAAATAAATACAGACCAAAAAGACCCTGCCCTCTGGCTTACAATCTAAAAAGACACAAAGCACAAAAAGAAAATAGATTGGAAGGAAGTAAGAAATGAGGAAACACGAGTACTTAGTTCCAGGGCTAGCTCAAGACATTTCGGCACCTGAGGCAAAAAACAAAATGATGCCCCCTCCCTCTGCCAGGGAATAAGGGGTGAGTGCGGATCTATATCAGGAACAAGGGAGAGGGGGAATAAATATATATTTTCCCTAGCATCTAGTATTCTGATGTATACTGCCTCTGAACATAAAGGTTCCATTTACCATCACAGTTAATAGCAGGTGAATTTGTCTAGTTCCCTTTTAAGCTATCTAAGCTGGCCCCCCCTCACTCCCATCTAATCTTGAAGCAGCAAGTTCCATAGTTATTATGCTCTGTATGCAATACTACCCCCTTATGACTGTTCTGGATTGATCCCCGAAAACAGGAGGGGCCTTCTCTCTATTCACATTAAGCACATTTACTTTTATCAATCTCTGACATGCCACCACTTTTTTTAAAAAACCTTTTTTATAAAGCCCCAAATGGTTCAGTTTTTTTCTTACAGACCTAACAGATGCAGCTTATGCTCTGTTATCAACAAAGGAGACAGAAAGCCACCACAAAGCTGCTGACTGCATTATATCTATTATTAGTAACAGAATTAGATTAATTCCACTTACACCTGCCATCCTGCTGCTGCTGTTATTGATTATATGGATTCTGATAATGTGCAGAACTTTTAAAGTGTACAAGAGTTGCCACCTGTCCTGAGTGCTGAAATTTTGGCATGAAGCTGGACTTGCACACAGAAAAAACTGGATTTTTTAAAAAACTATTGTCAAGAGCAGTGGTCATGCATGTTTGTGAGTATATATTTGAATCTTGTTACCACAACATGGTGATCCACTCCCTGCTTTGACAATTGTATCTGCTGCCTTGATTGGGTTTACTTTACACTAAAACTAAAGAGGGGTAGTAAAGGTACAGGTAAAGGAACCCTTGACCGTAAGGTCCAGTTGCGGACGACTCTGGGGTTGCGCACTCATCTCGCGCTATAGGCCGAGGGAGCCGGCGTTTGTCCGCAGACAGCTTCTGGGTCATGTGGCGGATCAGAGCAGCACACGGAAATGCCGTTTACCTTCCCACCGGAGCAGTACCTATTTATCTACTTGACGTGCTTTCCAACTGCTTGGTGGGCAGAAGCTGGGACCAAACAACAGGAGCTCACCCCGTCACAGGGATTTGAACTGCCAACCTTCTGATCGGCAAGCCCTAGGCTCTGTTGTTTAGACCACAGTGCCACCCGCATCCCACAAAGAGGGGTAGTAGAGGAAACTAACTATGGACTTATTTACATTTAGCTTTAAAACTAATCAGTTCCAGTTCCACTAGCTGTATGTGGCGTTAGTACATGGTTACGCTACAGCTGGCATTTCAACTGCTATGCCTCTGCCAACTGAGGTTGGGGGAATTGAGTCATAGGAAAATGTAACTTCCTAGAAATTGAACCATTGCTCATTTAATACAAATGATCCATACATTTTCCTTCAGGGAAACAACTATACATTTGCTGTGCCATAAGCTACCCTTGGTTTGCACTAAAAACTACAAAAAGAACAAGCTGTAACCTGAGAACATTGTCTCATGATTTTGGAGAACAAAGCTGGGGCTGGGGGACATTGTCAGAACAATCAGGTTCATAGGCTGGAATTCCTACTAGATCTATCTGTTCTTTTATATGGACATCCAAGTGGCTGGAGCAGCACAAACCATCTTACACTTGGTAATGTTGATGCATGGCCTCTCCTAGACAAAGACAGACGGCCACAATTTTTTAATGTTGTGGCAATGTCCCAGCTGCATTAAAGTTTTATGCTGGGCTGCCTACATACAGTTTGGAAAAAATACAGCAGCTGTATCTTGTACTAACTGAGACAGATGTTGCTAGTCTTAAAACAGTTTAACAGAGTAAACATCTGGGTTCTATTCAAGATGCTAGCTGAACCTTTAAAACCATACATTGGTTAAGGCCAGTATACCTTAAGGCAGGTTTCCTCAACCTCGGCCCTCCAGATGTTTTTGGCCTACAACTCCTATGATCCCTAGCTAGCAGAACCAGTGGTCAGGGATGATGGGATTTGTAGTCTCAAAACATCTGGAGGGCCGAGGTTGAGGACACATACATCTGCCCGATTTCTGGGATCTTCTTTGGACACCCTCCTTTGGGTCCCTCTGCTAGAGACCTGAGGCAAGTGGTGAGGGTATTTTGAGCTGTGGCCTTCAAGCCCCTGGAATGCTCTGTCCAGGAAGACTCAGCTGGTGCCAATAATGATGTCTTTTTCGTGCCCAATGAAGAAATATATTATTGTTTCTCCATGCTTTTTAAGCTTTAATATAGCCATCTGCTTTTAATTCCTCTGCTAATGTTTTATGACATTTTATATTGTTATGTACTTAAGTGTATTTTCTTAGCCACCATGTGGTTTTTACCTGAAGAGTAGCACAAAAATTCATTCAATAAATTAATGTTGTAAGCTTTCAGGCAAACTGCTGAGACACAGAGTACAGCTATGAAGACAAAGGAGGTTATTAATCATGATCCATGTGCGTCTGCCCAAGAGGAAAGCTTTATGTCACATTATTTTATTCTTAGAATTGCTGCTTTTAAACACTACTGCCTGCAACAGTTAATGGAAAAACAAAAGTATTTACTTTAAATTAATAGCAACCTGGGGCAATGATGTAGCAGTGCTGGATAATGAAGGTACTCTGGTAAAAAAAATCCAATGTAAAAATCATTCTGCAACCAAGACATCAAAATTTTCTCACTGTACTACCAAATATAGTCAAATAGAGTTAGACAACCCTGCAGATCAAAATCCTTCTGTCAAATGTGAAATGCTGAGCTGAAACCACCATTAAAAGAGCAACTAAAATTCCTGGAATGCACCATAAAGAATCTTGGTTCTAACTATATTCTCCAGCTGTGACTACCAAAAAATTAACATCCATGAATCATGCCCTTTGAAGTGATGTACTGGAGGATATTTTAACAAATCTAATGTTAGAGCACACTGCCATTAAAAGATACCTTTAAAATCATCATTCTGTATTGTTTTTAAGAGTATTTTTTCTCTTTTATAAATCTCCTTGTACCTTAGGATTTTGTTATGAGGTGCATACTATACATACTTTTAATAAATAAATTGCAGCTACTGCTGAGATTCCTCACCCCCTCAATTATTCTCTATACCAGCGTTCCCCAACCTTGGGCCTCCAGCTGTTTTGGCCTACAACTCCCATCATCCCTGACCACTGGCCTTGCTAGCTAGGGATGATGGGAGCTGTAGTCCAAAAACAGCTGGAGGCCCAAGGTTGGGGAACACTGCTCTATACAAGGGGAAGGTAGCCTGGTGCATTCCAGATGTTCTGGACTACAACTCCCATAACCCCTGGCCATTGGCCATGCAGGCTGAAGCTGATGGGAACTGTATGTGATGAAAACCAGGATTGATGTAAGGATTAGAACATTGAGCATAAGCATGGGAGACTTGGTTGTTCAAATCCCTGAAAAGCCAGAGGATTACCTTGGGCCACTCACTCTCTTTTTCTCTCTATCAGTCCTGCCGCCACCACTGACAATATGGAGATGATGCTGAGTTTAAAGGGCTATTTATTGTAAAGATGTGTTAGAACCAGGCCAGATAATAACTAAATAATAATTGTAGGTTTTATTTTGTTTTTTATCTTATATTTTGGAAATGTACATCCATTTTTTTCCTTTTAATTTTTTGGGGGCCCCCAAGACAGTGGGGCCCTAAGCTGTAGCTTGTTTAGCTTATAGGTGAATCCGGCACTGATTCTTGACGCTCGGAGCAAATCGCGGAAGCTTGCAGTCTTCCCTTATTATCCCTGCGCCAAAGCATCCTAGAGCCGGAAGGGAACCCCCAAGGGTCATCTAGTCCAACCCCGTGCCATGCAGGAATGCCATGTTGTGAAGGAATCTGGGGGTGCGAAGGCCGGGTAGGCAAGCAAGCAGGGAGCCCCCTCGGAGGACGTTGCTAAAGATTCCCCCCCCCACCAACCCCAATATCTACACGTGATGGGATGTAAGAGGAGCAACGGCGCCTGCTCAGCCTGCCTGTTTCCAAGCCAGGCTTTCTGGTAGCAAACAGGCCGCGCGGGCTCTGAGGGAAGGACCCCGACCGCTTCCCAAGGGGTGAGTGAAGGCAAACGTGGCAAGAGACGAGAATACAGGACCCCCTCGCTCACCGGTCGTACGGCCACCTCCGCCATGGCTCCTCAGTTTCTCAACCAGGCCCGGCAAGCCGCTCGTTGCTATGGTTACCAGAAAACGCGGAAGGTTTCCCCGCGCCGCTCGAGGAACCCGGATGCTGTTGCCACGGTAACCATGGCTCTCCTCGATCCCGCCCCCGACAAACGGGATTTTACGTGAGCGGAAGAAGGGAAGTGAGGTTGCGGCCGCCGCGAGGCCTGTCGGGATAATGGAGTGGGGAGGGGAGGTGCGGCCGCGACTTAATAAGCTCCTCCTCCTTGTTATCCAGTTCTCCCTTCCTTACTCCCCTCCTAGTTTTCGCAAATGGACCTTTCCCAGCGAAGCCTTGTAGAACGCGCAGCCCTGGAATGGACTGTACCACTTCGGAGTGGATGGGTGGGGGAATCATATTTTGCATTAAAAAATAATAATAAATTCCCCACCACATCCCTGCAGCTAGAAAACTAGTGCACGAGGGGAAAGCGCTGGTAATTTTCTATTTACAGTGCTAAACTTTCCGGGGGGAATCATATTTTTAATTCCCGTCTTGCATTTTTTTTAACAATACCCCACCACATCCCTGCAGCTAGAAAACTAGTGCACATGGGGAAAGCGCTGGTAATTTTCTGTTTACAGTGCTAACTATCGGGGTTTTGAGGACTATTTTAAAAAAAAACCCCAACAATGCGATATTTTAAAAAGGAAACAGTACACAGCCTGTTTCAACTCATAAGAGGAAAAGGCAATGTCTTTACTGGCGCAACCATAATTTCACTATAGTGAGCTAGCTTTCGAGGTTCCCATCAGGCTGGATGGTAAACAGAGCAGGCGAGGAAGCGTGTGTAAAAGGCTCGGTTAGCATTAAAACCATTAAAAAGTATGCATTGATAACCAGTCTTGACAGGGAGTCGTAGGAAAGATATTCCTTGCCTAAGCTATTCTGCCATCTTATTCTGCTTTATTTTTGGGAGCTTCACTTTGCTCTCCTAACCACCGACTGCGCCTCATCACAGGCATCCGTCAATGTGATTCCTAGCCTACAACAGCATATGCCGTGAACCATATCATAGTCTTTGAGGCGTTTCTTACACTTTCTCAGCTACAGAGAACAAGGACAGAGCAAAACAAAATAAAATAAAAAATTCCTTCCAGTAGCACCTTAGAGACCAACTAAGTTAGTTCTTGGTATGAGCTTTCGTGTGCATGCACATGAAAAGCTGAAGAAGTGTGCATGCACATGAAAGCTCATACCAAGAACTAACTTAGTTGGTCTCTAAGGTGCTACTGGAAGGAATTTTTTATTTTATTTTGTTTTGACTATGGCAGACCAACACGGCTACCTACCTGTAACAAGGACAGAGCAGTCAGGTTGCTGGTTCCCTGAAATAAAGTGTAGCTGCCAGCTTGCAGGTTTACGTGTGACGTTTTAATTGTGCATGCGGGGGGGGGGGGATTGAAATGCTACATTTGTCCCATGAAAAACATGTGCATGCACACAGGCAAAGGATGGCCATCCATGCATAATAATGCACACAATATATTTATGGTAGATTTAAGCAGTGCTTTTTTCTGGGGGGATGGAGGGGTAGGCATACCCCTAAGCATTTTGTGAATCTAAGTTTGGCCTCATTGAGGGGCAGAGTGTACCCCTAAACATTTTTGGGGGGGGAAGCACTGGATTTAAGTATCTGGGTAAGATTTTTAACACAGAGAAATACATGTTTCATTTAAGTCAGTATTGTTTGAGAGCAAGGAAGAGCCACATGCATCCCTTCAAATGTTAAGACCCCCAGCTCCTATCACCCCAAAGCCACCATAGCTAAAAGTGAGAGATAATGGGAGCTTTAGCTCAACATCTCACAGCTTCCCCACCCTTTGGGTGCCGAGTTGTACTGAGATCTACTGGTACTGCTAAATTGAATTATTGATGCTTGTCGGTATTTGTAACCGATTATATAGTTTTGAATGGAGCAAATGAACAGTTTGAAACACCTACCTTATGACATAACCTAATAGAAAAGGAGCACACACTTTTTATGAACAGGGGGGGGGAATTGCAAATATAAAATGGAAGAATCAGCAATGAAGTAAAATTTTATTCCGTTTGGCTACACCCACTTTGTACTGCAGCAACTGTGTGGGCTGGATCATGCCCATGTTGACACTCACAGAACTGGAGGACTGGTAATACTTGTGTTCATACATTAATGCAAGCTAGGAACTTTAAAAATGTGATTGATACCTAGTTTTGCACATCTGCAATTCTTCAGTTTTATTCTTCAGACCTAAAGGGGTTAAGTAATGATTTTAAATCTATATAAAATACCGCCTTTTAAAAACACTAAATTCCATAAATTATTGAGCACATCTGGGATTCCACTAAGACTTAAAGCCTTTTGTGAAAATTGCTTTTAATGAAATACTTTTCAGTGGTTGCATTGCAAATACTCTTAAACCACTCTAATAAAAGCTACACTGTGCTTTCGTTTAACAAAATTGGCAAGAGGCAGAATGCAACACCTTTGCACCTAAAGTCAGTTTCAGAACTGCAGGTGCAACAAGTGACTAAAAGCTCATGAAAAAAAGGTGGATAAAAAAACAGCTATGCTTCTACCTTTATGAGCAGCAAGATGGATTGCAGAAGGGTTGTGTTTCTATGGAAACAGTCCCCAACTGTGTTGAGCACACTGTCATAGTTAAATTGCTAGTTGCCTAGAAAAAGGCGGGCACAGATGTCATTCTTCTAAGGCTTCAGAGTTAGTATACAGCTTCTCCTCAAAATGCATTACAAATCATAATGCCAAGCATCTTTTCATTTGAGCAGTTTCTGTAATCGGTGGGACAGGTTTCAGAGCTGTGGTGGGGGCTCCAGAGAAAGTTTTCAGAGGGAAGCTACTATGAAAACTTATTTATGTATGCCTGTTGCACAGACTTCACATTTCTGCCACAAAACAGAACATCCTCCTTCCCATTCCTAGTGTCCCCTTACCCACTTCCCTCCTCCTCCTCCCTCTCAATTTGAGAGTCCCTCATGATCCTAGTGCTTTACTGTTATTGTCAAAGTACATGCATGTGATTTAAATAACTGCATATTCTTCCCTTCCTCACCCATCTTGTCCTTCCTCGTTTGTTTCCCTGTATCTACTGCGTCTCTTTGGTAAGGACCTGGTATACCACTTGTATGTCATGTAGCTGGATATTGCTATATAAAATAGAAATAGAGAGGGGCAAAGGTACTACATTATAATATCTGAACACTCAAATGTGCCTCACTGCCCAATGTTGGTTCTACATCTGTTTGGCCATTTTACAACAGCTTCTGCTTGCAAGTTCATTGGACAACCCTGAGCAAGACACTGTCAGGGACGATGGAAGTTGTAGTCCAGCAACATCTAGAAGGCAACAGGTTTTCCACCACTGAGCTACAGGGAAGAGATCAAGTGTGTCATCTGAGCTCTTTGGAAGAAGGGCTAGATAAAAATCAGGTGGGTCAAGCAGTACAGTCATGCACAGAGACAAGGAAGTGGTGCTGCAGACATGTGGAGTATTGGTACATCCATGTATGTGAGGGGATATGTTATGTTGAGATTTGCATATGGGCGATAAACCCACATCAACAGTGACTTCATCCAACCAGCTGGAACAGAAACAAATCCAAACTACCGTCTGGCTCATTCTCTAGCTGTTCACCAAAACATACTCCAAGCTGGGACATTTTCCTAACTTGTTATCACACACTTGTGTCTGCCCCACCCCCCTTAAAATGGTCCGTGGATGTCTCACTGTGGAGTCAGACAAATGTGTTTAAGCGTATAGAGGAGCTGGGAGCACTGGTTCCGCTCCTTCCTCCTGGGCAGTGTCCAGAAAGTGGTGGTGGGGGATGAGTGTTCAGACCCCTGGGCCCTCGCTTGTGGGGTGACTCAGGGTTCCATCCTCTCCCCCATGCTTTTTAACATCTACATGAAGCCATTGGGAGAGATCATCATGGGGTTTGGGCTGGGTGTTCATCAATATGCGGATGATACCCAGCTCTACCTCTCTTTTAAATCAGAACAAGTGAAGGCAGTGAAGGTCCTGTGTGAGTGCCTGGAGGCGGTTGGAGGATAGATGGCGGCTAATGTATTGAGGTTGAATCCTGACAAGACAGAAGTACTGTTCTTGGGGGACAGGAGGAGGGCAGGTGTGGAGGATTCCCTGGTCCTGAATGGGGTAACTGTGCCTCTGAAGGACCAGGTGCGCAGCCTGGGAGTCATTTTGGACTCACAGCTGTCCATGGAGGCGCTGGATAATTCTGTATCCAGGGCAGCTGTCTACTAGCTCTATCTGGTATGCAGGATAAGACCCAACCTGCCCGCTGTCTCGCCAGGGTGGTGCATGCTCTAGTTATCTCTCGCATGGACTACTGCAATGCGCTCTACGTGGGGCTACCTTTGAAGGTGACCCGGAAACTACAACTAATCCAGAATGCGGCAGCTATTTAGAAGACATCTGGAGGCAGCCCTGTTTAGGGAAGTTTTTAATGTGTGACATTTTAATGTATTTTTAATCTTTGTTGGAAGCTGCCCAGAGTGGCTGGGGAAACCCAGCCAGATGGGCGGGGTACAAATTATATTATTATTATTATTATTATTATTATTATTATTATTATTATTATTATTATTATTATTAGAGTTGTCAGCATTTCTGACTTCAAGAGATGGAGCATCAAACCCAGCAAGCTCTTTTCAAAAAAGAAAGAAAGAAAGAAAGAAAGAAAGAAAGAAAGAAAGAAAGAAAGAAAGAAAGAAAGAAACCAGACAATGACAAGAAATGCCTGCTCCAATTTAGAAGCAGAGGACAAAATTACTGCAAGCAAACACAAAAAAACTAATGAAATAACAAAATAAAAGTTTATTAGAATTAGGAACACTTTCTCTCCCTCTGTTTAGCCTTAACACGGAACAGTCCAGCAGTTACAATGAAGTCTAATAACAGTTATTTCCACAGCATGAGGTGCTCTCTAGATGGAAAAATTCGAAGATTACAAGTCTTCAGTCCGTCACAGCCCAGTCCGATTGTCATACCACCCCCAAGTGCTGAATAACAAAATCCTCCTGTCCATGGAAAGGTTCTCCAAAGAGCACTGCTCTTGTCTCACGCAATAACTGATTTTTAACACAGCAGTTGTACTAAAACATTTCAGGGTTAAATGGTTTTGAAAATTAAGACTGTCTGATACATACACTACCAAAAAAAAAAAAAATCCCAAACAGCTGCAGTGAATTAGGTGGAACAGAAAGAGGGTGGGTGCTTAACACAGACCATGCTCTGCTCTCCTGTTGTGTGTGGCTAGAGGCCCTCATTCAATTAGCCCATGATAAAGTCAACACAAACCATTATTTAAGCATATTGCACCAACCAAAGCTTGAGTAGCATCTTCATTGCCAAGTATTTGCTTTTTAAGGAAAGAGGAGACTGCTTAAAGGAGAGGAGGAGGAAAACTGTCTAGGATTGATGAGCAAGCCTTTACAAGAGCTTCTGTTCAAGTGATCTCACTCCAAAGCCCACAGAGTTTTAGAAAGTTCTCCAAAATTAAGTGTACGATCCTCAGGAGCAGAAGATACAGCAGATTTATATACAGTTTTGGATTTTTTTTATTTAAAAAAATGGACGGGGGGAGGGTATGGCAAGAGCAAGGTGTTTAGAAATGAGAAAAATCTGGGGGAAATGCTGAAAGTATGGAACACATTCATCCAATTTACACACCCACACAGCAGGGCCACCTGTTCCAATCAGCCCAGTTCTAGGCAAAGATGCTAAAAGAGCATGGAAAAGAAATCTTAACTGGACTGGAAAGTTCAGTCTGAGCAGCAGTGTGCAAAAGCATAGTAAAGGACACGACAGAAAGCCTTAGGAGGAGAGGTATCCAAGCAACAGTTGCACCACACTCAGTTTAATGGCGTGGAATTATTTGAATAAATATTCACACCCCACTGAAGGCGAGAACTCATCTTCCATTGCAATGTTACCAAGTCAAAGCTGAAGTTCCTCTTCCCTCTATAGCATCTGCCTGATTTGGCTTTTGAGACATTGCAGATGAGCAACAAGCAACTAAATAAGCCCTGCCAGATAAGTTACGTGTGAACAGATGCAAAGCTCGGCCACTCAATAAACAAGCTAGGCAGCATTAGATTAACCCAAGAGCTCAGCAAAATCTTATTACTCTTTTCAAGAGCAGGCGCTCAGAAATATTTCACATGCTTGCTGCAGTTCCTTTTCTTTTCAGAAGCCTTTGCCAGCTGACATAGGAGGCTGCTGTTCTGGAAACACATGCCAAAGCATCACTGGGGACTCACGGAACTAGCTGAGCAGATCTTTGGATCCGGGCCACAATCTCTACTTGAACGAGCAGTAGAAACTGGCTTTAAATACCACTTTAGCAGATCTACTTTTTCTCTCTCTCAACTTGAAAGTGTGAAACACTGCCATCGTGGAAAAGTACCCACAGAACAGCAGGAGCAGATTTTAAACAAATTGCTTCCAAGTAGTGCTTTACCATAGCTTTTATTACAAAATAGGACTTTGTAGATGAAACTCACTCACTCTTCCCTCTCATGGGAGGGGGGGGGGAAGAGGGGAAATACCCCAATGACTTCAGGGACTGCAGATCCTTGCAACTAGATGGAGTGTTTGCTGTATCAGGCACTTTTTCCAAAAACCAAGCCGCAAAAACGTGACCCAGAGGAGCTCCGTCTCCCTTTTTCGGTGTTTCACAACTGACAATACAAAGCAACAAGGAATGTTCCATTTGAGCACTTCAATCCAGAAAGGAAAATTCCTAACACTTCCTATGTATGACGATGATCCAGGTGTAGGGTGGATGTTGGACATGCATGGAAATGGACAAGAGGGGTGGCTATTCTGAGCAAAAAGACAAAAGCAGCCAGAATCACTACACTTTCATTTCCAAACGTTAAAAACACACACCAAGGTAAACCAGTTTGCATCAGAAGCTGAAGTGCAAATGGGACAGTGTCCGTTGCCAGCAATGAACACACCCAAACCATGGAATAGTTGCAAAGGAGCTGCAGGAGGAGGTGGAAGGAAATCAAAATCTCACAGAGAGAGAGAGAGAGAGAGAGAGAGAGAGAGAGAGAGAGAGAGAGAGGAGAGAGAGAGAGAGAAGGAAAGGGAAAGATTTGTTACAGCAGCACACACTGCCCCCCCCAATCCCAATCTCTGGTAAAAAGCAAAATGAAAGAAAAATGCACAGCAAATAGACATCATCTTGAAGATTTTTAAAGAATAAATATTTTTGTAATTAAACATTATGCAAACACGTGCCACGCTTGCTCTTTGTCCATGCATATGCGCTATATACAATTTTGAAAAATACTGTGTTGTCCTCTTTGTTTTTTTTAAAAGTCATATACAAAGTTTTTCCTTGCTGTGTGCCCCGCCTCCCCCCGCCCCAAATCCTCTTTACAATAAGCCAAACAACATTCACCCATGAACTGGTGCATGTGGGGGGGGGGGGAGGAGGGGAGAGCAGAGAAGGGGAGAGGGAGAGGGAGGGGGAAATCTCATACCAAAGTACATCAAAATGGCTGGTTGGACATGAAAAGCAGTGTCAAGAAACTGTTTTAAGTTTTATCTGTAATACGCATAGGAGAAAGAAGGAGGGGGGAAAGTCAGCTTGGAGAATGAAGCTACATTACAAGTTAAAGTTGGAGGGTTGTTTTGTTTTTCTTAGTGCGTCTGTCACACTTACTGGCCACCTAGAATACTGTTGTACAATGGTTTATCTACCTTTTTTATTACAATATAATTTACTTAAATTTTTTTCCATTAACAAAAACAGAATTCCGGTACTACAGACCAGCGGTGTAATAGGCGTAGTGCCCCTTTTTGTGTGTGTTTTGCTTTAATTGCATGAGCACTCTAGATGGTAAAAGGTTTTCAGAGTTCGTTTTATGCAGGCCAGTCTCAGTCCTCAATATACTCCCACAGGTCCTTCTCGTAGCCTTCATGCACATGCTGCAACAAAACCCTTCGCCGGCTCTCGCAGTATCTGCAAGGGGAAGGGCGCACAGTTACGGTTAAGAAAACAAGGGCTGAGTATTTCACACACTATGCATTTCAAGGCAGCATGGAGATAGTTTAGTCAACAGCGGCTCGCAGTGGGAATCTCTACCTTTACCTTGCTCAGAATGGAAACCGAGACAAAGGGCCTTCCATCTGGATAATTTCACAGGTGGGAGAGATTATGCACTGAAGCAGAACAGGCAGGACCTATTACCATATAATCATTATGCTTATTAATGCTAAGACAGTTGAGCTCAAGCTGTTTTTGCTAAACATGGGTCTTGGCCCAATTTCTTAAAAGTGGAGCCTATTAACTGTGAGGGCGGCACAATATTTACAACCTGGAATTTTGTATGCCGAGACAGTGCTCCTCCAGAGTGACACATACTAAACTAAACCCACCTGCAAAAATGTTACCCCAAGGAAACCCACTAAAGGAACCGTGCCTTGTAGGTGTAAAAACTACCTTTTGTGACCCCTTAACATTAAGGCACAAGTGTGTCACAAAACCAGTCCCACGTGCCAATTTTTCATTCACTCATAAAGGAAGATCATGTCCTTTAAAGCAACATAAAACCATCTTGCATGCAACCTGAGGTCAGTGGCCTCCTTCAGCTCAAGAGCCGGCAGAAAAATAAGGACTCGCTTGCTAGGTAATAATTCAAAAGACACCAAAATGTTAACATCCAAGAAGCCCCTGTGAACAGGGCATGCTAACTTGATTTTCCCAGGTCTCCAGCTGTTTGATTCAACAGCAGCAGTCAATCAGGAAACATGGTTGAAGGCCAACACAGAAAGTTAGCTTGCTAGCCTCCCTCCACCATAGATTATATTGGGAATAAGCAGCAGAATCGCTCTCAGCCATTTCCTATAAGTCAAGCCACTTTAATGCCTAAGAGACTGGCACATGAAATGAATTAAGTTTTGAACAAGGAACATACCTGTACTTATCTTGCACTTTCTGCTTTATGTCTTGCAGTGAATCTTGAGAAATATCTCGCTCCAGATACCCAGAAAGGACCTCGGTAGCATTTTCCAAATCTGCTTGATTATTCTAGGCAGGCAAAATACAAGGCACACTTTTAATAAACTTAAGCAGTTCCTTGAATTGAGAATCACCACATGAATGGAATTTAGCCCTTCTGCTAGCAAGTACTCATTGAAGCCTACTTTGAATATTTTTGTAGTCTTGCAGAGGTTCTCTCATTTGGTTGTATGAACAGCAGGCAGGAAAACACACTAATGTACTGGAAAACTTACCATCACCTTCTATAGTACTATTGGCAGACAAAACCATCTTGTGGTTGCAAACCAAGTAGATGTTATTCTCGGCAATCATGACTTCTGACCAACAGCCATTAATCTTTTCCATTAAGAAATCACAATTCTTAAGGACATTATCTATGTGACCAATTCACTGCTCCTGTTTTGCAAGTCAGGCGGAAGCTATATTATAATTGGCTCCAGCAGTTAATTATTTTGCATTTTATAAGCTAGGAAAAAACCTATTTACCAACCAGGCATTTTCCTTTTTTTAAAAAAGTAATATTTATTGGTTTTATTTACACACATTAAAAACATTTACAGTCTCATCAATACAAATAAAATAAAAAAGAAGAAATAGAAGAAAAGAACAAAGAAGAAAAAGAAAAACACGAGAAAAAAAGTTAAAATTGGTTTACATAACCACACTTCTCACATACATACAAATCTTCCGATCTTTCTTAATGTACTTTCGTTACATCATTGTTTGTCTGCACAGTTTTGATCTTTATTTCTCACTCTTTTATCTTCAATAGTATTCAATATATATTTAATTACAAGTATCACTCTAGTTCTGCTAATATGGCCTTATTATTGCAATATATTCTTATGTATTCTTTAAATATTTTCCATTCACCAAAAGTTTTCTGCGTCATTTTTCCTCTAACTCCTCCTGTCAATTTCGCCAGCTGCAAATGATCTAACATGAGCGTCTGCCACTCTAAGATTGTCGGTACTGATTTTCCAATCTGGCTCTCAAAATTCTCACCAGCTCATGCCTCTCACTGACCTTGCTTTACAGCCTCACTGAGTGTTTTCACCTGACTCAAATGTGTCCTTGAGTTCTGATAATGCCTCTTGCTCGTATGGATGGAGGCATATTGGGTGGGTGTAAAAACTAACATACTGTAAGAAGGTAAAATTTATATTAGTTATTCCACACACATTTGTTTCTGACTCCACTCACCATTTGTGGCATTTATTAAGTTTCCTAGAAGTGTGCCCCACCCCTACGCTTGTTAACTGAGGTAGCAAGAACAACACTGTTTACATTTTTGGACTGTTCCTGTTCTGATATCCCACAGGAAATGAAATCTAATATTAAAGATGGCCTTTGTGGCAAGGCTGAAGGAATGAGAGGCACTTTTTACTTGTTAAATTGTGAATTTGCTTACACTGCACTTTTGGTAATACAGCAAGTTTAAATTCATTTATTTGCATGTATTTGGGAAATTGGTTTGTCTGTTCGCTATGCATTTGGACACCGATATTGTGAACAAATTTTGCACAATGGTTCCTAAGATCAAGAAGCAACTTTTTGTTTATGCTGGGATACAATGGGATCCTGTGTTGACAGCTGACTCAATATGGCAGACAATATGAACAGAAGTGCATATTGCTAGAATGCCTAACAAAGGAATAAGGTATTAAAATACAATAAACAAAAAAATAAGCTTGCTTATTTCCTAAATGATAGTAATGAGGGTACCAAGCAGGCCTTCTTAGAGAAGACATTCAAAAGACAAGGAGACCCTATTGACAAGTTATGTATCTCTAAAACAAACTTCAATGCCCACCATTCTGAAGAAACTCCACAACTTCTGACTTCTGAATAGTTATGGCTATAATCCTGGTTAGCTTTTTAAAACAACAACAACTACTCTTTCCCATGTTTATTGGAATTCTTCCAACAGGACACTTTGCAAGGTGGCTTACAACAATGTGAAATGAATGTGCATAAAAACAAAGAACAAACTAAAAACAGCTGTCTTTTTGTGTTCCTCCCCTCTCTGAACTGCCCCCTGCAGTGACCCTCCACCTGGTCATTATATAATTTCATTACATAACAGTTTTGTGAAAGCTGAATTTGCATTTACTTCTGCCACCATTCTTTCCTGATCATGTCTCTAGTCAGGGCAGGCCAGAAAGCAGACAAATCAAGATCTATCAGTAGATGATTTGTCTGCTTTCTGGCCTGAAGCTGCTGATTTGATGATCAAGGAGTCCTGGAGGCCCTGCCCCCTGCCATGCAGGCCTTTCCCACCTGGCCTGAAGCTGCTGAAGGGGCTGGAGAACTGTTTGCGGGGTTTTGCTGTGAATTTCCCCACCTGTTGTTGATGTTGATTTTTTAAATATTTTTTGGTATATTTATTTAAAATCTTGCGATTTATGTGAAAATTGTTCAGTTTGGTTATGCATTTTTTAATGTTTTATTTATTGTTTATGGCTAATTTTATGTTTTAGTTATGTATTTTTTTTCCTGTTGTCAGCAGGCTTGAGCAGGGTCTGATCTGTGGAAAGGCAGCGTGCAAATAAAATTATGCATGTATCTACGTTAACACCTGACCCACTGTTTTGCATCATGTATGCCCACCCCCATCTTAAATTTGCAAAGAAGTGAGCCATTGTATTAAGTTGCAAATCACTTGCAGACGCTTTTGCTGAAAAGTGGGGTGTGGTAAATAATCAACAAAGTTAATAAGCCTATACTGCCAATCACCCCAGGCACTTGCATGAAATTATTTTTGTTTAATTAAGGAACACATACAGAGTTCGTGGCAGACACGACTACACAACTCTGGATCCATCACAGAAAAGGCCTTCAGAACAAAGCCGCTGGGAAAAAACCACATAGTTGTTACAGGAAGTCCAGTTTAGGGGCTGCACAAGTCACTCATCCAATGGACCATAATTACCGTATTTTTCGCTCCATTAGATGCACTTTTTTCCTCCTAAAAAGTAAGGGGAAGCATCTGTGCGCCTTATGTAGTGAATTGTTGTCCCTGGAGCTGAATTGCCCAGGAGCCAAAAGCAGATCCTGGTTTTTTTTTTGTTTTTTGTTTTTTTGTTTAACAAAGAGAAAAGGGGGTGTTGAAAGGACCCTGCTCAGCAAGAGATCAGGAGAGAGAAGAGTCCCTGGCTCCCTTTCGGCCCCGCCCCCTTGCCCAGGCCTCCATTGTTGATTGTGCTGCAGAGGGAGGTTGTTTGTTTCCCCAGCGACATGTGACTGGCTGATTAGATTATCTGTCTGGAAACTGTAGAAACAGCTCCCTTTCCTTAAGAAGCTGTAGAAATGTGAGTTGAACCCCATTAAAACAGGGCTTTTCCTCTTTGCTTTTCCCCCTTTGCAAAAAAGCTGCACAAATCTGAGCTGATCCTCAAAAAAACAGGTCTTTTCCCTTTGTAAAAAAGCTGCAAAACTTTGAGCAGATCCTGAAAAAAACAGGGCTTTTAGAGGAGGAAAACCATGAAAAAAATATTTTTTCTTGTTTTCTCCTCTAAAAATGAGGTGCGCCCTATGGTCCGGTGTGCTCTATGGAGCGAAAAATACGGTATACACATCAACAGCTACTATAACTAGTTCAGGATCTGAGGCAATAAGGCTCTGGGTTGCTGGTTACTAAGAAAAAGGATTGGAAGAGGGCTACTGAGCTCATGTTTTATTTGTGGGATTCCCATTGGCATCTGGTTGGCCACTATGGGAAGAGAATACTGGACTAAATAAACCTTGATCTGATCCTACAGGACTCTTACGCTATGCTAGGACCCAAAAGCTGGGTTTAAAAATGTCTGGTAAACTCTCCTTACCTCAAAGATAATGGACTGATTATTCTTTTTGAGGTAGAAGGCAAAGACGTATGTGTACATGAGTGTGGCACGACACTGGCAGAGGACATCGACTGCTTTCTTCAGGAACTGGACCTCGATCCATGACATGTTGTGCTGTTGCATCTCCTCCATTTTCTGCTTGACTTGGGCATAGAGTTTGTGCTCAAAGCGCAGGCTCTGCATATGGTTCATGTAACGGTTGCAGTAGAAGAGGTACCTCTGCAGGGCTGCTCTGGATCGCTGTGTTAATTCCCATTAGGGAAAAAGAAAATCAATAGTTAAAACAGAGTAATAGCAGGTTGACTTGTCCTATAAATGAGGGGCCTCAAGGCAAATGTGGCCACAACAGGGCAATGTTCTTATTTCAAAGTCCCACAGTATTCATGGACATGTGAACAGGTTACTACTGCCTTTTGCTTTGAGTCTAATCTTGTTGGCACTATGTGACACAGAAGAGAGAGTTTTTAAGCAGGTGGAAAAGGAAACAAAGAGTCCCTTGCAATCCCCAAACAGTGCGACAGGGCTCCTGGAGGATATACTTCATTTTGCTGCAATTCTCCACTTGCCCCATTTGTGGACCTGATAAACTGCATATACCCGGTCATGTGATGAACGATCATGCTTATTTTTCCATATAAATACATAGCAGAAAGGTCTGATTGGCAGTGGGTTCTGTGGCAAAACTGCCCAAGTGCAATAAACTGCCTAGATAGAAATGATATCCATGCAGAAATTAATATAGTAGAAAACCTCTTTCAGCAATAAGCAACTGCCAAGAAGGGTCTGGCTGGTAGGATATGGGGTTGGGCATATTCAGACTCAAATTACTGCTTCCAGTGCTCAAGCTGGGTAGTTTTACAAGTTGGCCAGGACAACATCAGGAAGCAGTAACAAAATGGGTCGGCCTCTTGTGTCAAAGTCTAACAGTTTTGTGGAGTTCAGCTTGAAAGCTAGCAGTGCTCGAGTGGAAAATGCAAGCACAGTGAAAAGCTAGGCCAAACCATCTTACTGAAGCTGATAATATTGGTCACCAAGTGTTATGGACTCACCTCTTGGGCATCTCTTGCTGCCTTTGCATCATCCTCATTATAGCGATTACAGTTGTACCTGAAAAAAGATTTTTATGAGCATAGTGGTTTCCAGAACTTCTTTTGTTTTTGCCACTCTGAGGCTCCAAGTATTCTTTCGTCAGTACATAAGTGTAAACATAATAAGCCCCTCTGATACCTTGAGCAGAGGCTCAACAAGAAACAGCTCAGACCTTTCTCACCCTAAGAAGTATAGACATATGAACCAGCTACTGCTCTGTGTTTTTCTCCCACAGAAAATATTTTTGCAGGGTACAGAAACAAAACATGGCAGTACAATTAGACACATAAAGAAAGCTTGGGAGGAATTCATTTAAACTTACCAGGCGGACCCATGAGGTTCCCAGGGGCCAAGACACACCCAGCAGAACTCTGCTTTACAATTCTGGTTCCGACAGACCATGTGATTGCAGCCTCCATCCTTTTCTATGGTGACATGGCATTTAGGGCATTCCTGTGACGGTTATGAAGAGTGGTGGAAAGAAATAAAAGTGGGTGGCTTCCAACTTTAAAAAAACGGGGGGGGGGGATGCAGATAGTGCAATATAACACCACAAAATACAGATCAATGCCAGAAGTTGCACTTCTTCCAGTTCATGGGATAGCTTAGATAGGAAGCCATTTGCAAGTAATGGGACATTTTCGTGTGTGTGTGTGTGTGTGTGTGTGTGTGTGTGTGTGTGTGTCACACTCAGCTTTGACACTTGATATTAAACATATTCTAGATCTACTGATTTAAGTCCACTGAGACTGGGCTCCACATGCACTGAATGAACATACTAAAGGGATGGGCCGTTGTGAAGTGAAATAGCACATGTTTTGCAAACAAAAGGTAATAGGTCTAACCCTTGACATTGCCAGACAAAGGCTGGGAATGGCCAAACTCTGAAATCCTGGACAGCCACAGTCAGTCTGCATAGGCAATACTGAGCTAGGTAGGACTAATGGTCTGATTTGTTGTTGTTGTTCAGTCGTTCAGTCGTGTCCGACTCTTCGTGACCCCATGGACCAGAGCACGCCAGGCACGCCTATCCTTCACTGCCTCTCGCAGTTTGGCCAAACTCATGTTAGTAGCTTCGAGAACACTGTCCAACCATCTCATCCTCTGTCGTCCCCTTCTCCTTGTGCCCTCCATCTTTCCCAACACTTTTCTAGGGAGTGGTCTGATTTGGTCTAAAGCAATTTTCTGTATTCCTATACTCAGCAAACCACATGTAAGTACTTCTCAATCTACAAAGTACTGAGATGTTTGCCAATTTGGCATCTCTCTTCAATTTAGCTCTAAAAGTCTCATTTTAAGTAGAGCTAGACAGAAGCCTGTTGTACCTTTTGGTGGTAATGTTTGGCTTCACTGTGAACTTTGAAGTGGGGGGGGGATAGGATAACACAGGCCCATTATTTACATGGAGGACTTGCCCCTCACTACTCACAATGGAAGTTCAGGATTTGACAGTTATGTCTTTGTAAGGGAAAAGCAGCTCTGCAAGTGTGAAATTTTGAGCATCTAATGTATTGGCCCAAATATAAGCCCTTTTTTCCAAATACCGATTGTGAAAAGTTATAGTGCAGCTTATATTCGCTGGCAAAGCCCCCCCTCCCCCTGGAAGCAGGGGGCAATGGCACGCAGCCCATCCGCGGCTCCCAAGCCTCCGAATTTTAAAGGTGCAGCTTATTTGTGGTGCGGCTTATATTCGGGCCAATACGGTATGTTTTAAAAGAGAAATGTGATGCTACCAAACCTTTGTGTTTGCTGCAATCCAGTTTGAAGTTTCACTGTCATCATCACACTTCTTAATCCATTTCTTTAACCACTGTCAGGAGAGACAGAAAAGAATTGTAAAACAAGAGAAGAAGTGAAAAAGGCCACACGGAAATGTGGAGACATCATATCATATTAAGCAAGGCTTGCCCATTCAGATCCAACACTCCCAAGATCAGGTTTCCAAAATAAACCTTCGAATAATTCTGTATTGTGGATATGTCTTACAACTATGATTTTCTTCATGTTTGTATCAAATACCCTCTAGGTGGAAATAAAAGATCTGAACTAAGGGGAGGCGTGTTTATTTTGTTGTTACACTCAAGAAGGACTATTCTTTCATAACCTGTTACCCAGATTCAAATAGTTCAGGGTTAATTACACACAACTTAAGGGAAACTAAACAGGTAACCATGGCAAAGATGTCTGAATAGCTTGCCAAGTATCATCAAATTATTTTGCAACACTACAACTGTGATATTTAAGCAGAAAGGCTAATTTACTTTTCCAGCACTCTGCCATATACACTTAAAGTGCTCACCTTGCATTTAACAGGATCATGCCAGTTTTCACCACAGTTAAAGCTGCAAAAATTAAAAAGATTTATACATATTACACAGTCTATAGTTATGCAACACTAAAATTTAGAGGTTTGCTCTAATTTAAGCAACCATAACTGTTACCTACTAAGCCAAACATTATACCAGCAAGGTAATGTGGCTTGACGGGTACTTGAGAACCTCAATTTTTCAATCCCAGACAGGACGCAAAAACTCACAAGTTTATCAAATCCCAAACAGGCAGTGTTTGGCTTGCTGGTAGTAGGCATGGGTAGGTAGGCCTACCAAGGCAACTTGTCATTTCAAGAGAAACAGGAACCACCTTTTGCTTAGTGGTAAGCAATCCAAAATCATTACAAACCAACACAAGAAATGTTTGCTTACCAAAACTGACGGCCACATTTACAGCGAACAGGCTTAGCATCAGGATACTGAACTTTAACAACATGGTGGCAATCTGGAGCAGGACACCATTTTAACAGCCGATTGCACTGCAAAAATAAAAAGCTACCAGATCTTACTTGGAAATTGACCAGAATTTAAGATATCAAAGTGAGGTATTTCCCTTTCATTTCCCCAGAAGTCTCCTTTTAGCCAAAGCTTTGTTTCATCTTGACAGGAAAATGCCACAATTCTCATTTCGGTATAGACCTTGTCCCTCCACAGCAGCAGCCAAGCAGAATACGCCAAACCAATTTCACAGAATCAGTTATAAAATGAGATGGGCCCGCCCAATGTTACCCAGGATGACGTTATAAATAGAACCCACTCCAGATAATCAATTTAGTCCCCTACCAACCTTCCCAACTGTCACCAAGACTTCCATCCTAAGGTATTTTGTTCCCTTTGGCAAAGTTTTAAAAAATTCAGCTCAAAAATAAGCAAGGTAGCTTCACAAGGTAGTTTTAGTGGCTCATCTTTCATGTTATGTGGTTTAATTTTTAGGGGGCCAAAGGCCCGTGGTGTTCACATATGGGCTGCTCACATGTGCCGTCTGCTCAGGGGACCCTGGCAGTTTTGTGGCTTAGTGTCACACCAGTGCAGGCACATTAACAAAGATTGAATTGAGGATCACATGTGGCTTATTGTGATTCTTCAGTCCTCTTCAGCTTAGGCTTCACTGGCATTCCACAAATTGAATTCAAAAATCATTTTATTACAAATGAGGGGACAACAAGCCAAGCTGTTTTTGTGTTTCCTCCAAGCTGCACAAATTCTAAAGTTGTAACAGATCTGCTTAAGTAGCACCCTACAGTAATACTGGATTCAGTTCAGAAGTACCGGTACCTGCTCTAGGTTCTGATGAAGACACAAAAAGTTTGTGCCTAGTTGTTCTTAAAGGACTGGAAATCGAGTGATTGAAATACCTGGCACATAATCAGCAATGTGCCTTTAACAACTATTACCTTCTCTAATCTCCTGAACAGCTGTCTATAGCCATTACATTAGGCACTGGGATTTCAAATTTCTGCTGCAAAATGCTGTGCTATAAAGCAATGTTCCAGCTTAAAGCATTTTCGTATCTGAAGCAGCATTCTAGGTAAAATCATGCCACCTATTAACAAAAAAGCTTAACACTCTCTATCAGTATGAGCCTATGCAAGACCAACCCTGTTAATTGGGGTGGGGGAAGCAACCTCTGCCAACAACTGAACAAAATCAGACACCCCCACACCCACCATGAAAACTACATGTAAATACTGCTGTGTAAGACAAGAAAGAGGTGGGCAAAAGCCCTCAAATCACAGCCTGTCTCTTCAGCATAGTTTGAAACATAACACTCACCTCTACAAAACTATTGGTTATTAAATGCTGGTACTTTAATTTAACCTTTGAATCTGTGATGAGGCGCCTAAGAAGAGAAGGGAGAAAGAACATTTCATTGAGAACATTCATTTTTTGGCAGTCAAGAAATTGTTTGCTACATCAGCTTTATTGCTTGGCAGAAGCCGTGAGCAAGGAGAATCATTTTCACAGATTGCATAATTCCCCGCCCCTACCCCCACAATTTTAAGGCATGCTATATTTTTACTTGGCAAACACACATTTTAAAAGCAGAATTAATGCCCTGCTTAAAAAAACCCCCACAAAAACCCCCACTGTTTTGTGACCAGATTTTATTCGCTCTCTTGTTCCCCAGATAATAGGTTTTGCTTATTTCTACTCAGTTGTTGGCGTGTCTGCAACCATTTCCTTCACAGAGCCCAGAACACAAAAGCAATGTTTAATCTTTATTTCCATCCCAATGTAAATGGACATAGTGAATGGACATACAACACTGTACTTGTAAAGTCATAAGCAAAATGAAAAACAGACACTAACTAGAGCTACATGCATACCATACAGAACCTATCATCAAAAGTTAAAACAGACACCTGTAGATTTCTGGTGACACCAATCAAATATTTGTAAATAGCCATATAATGCAAAACAGTAATGTTTTAATGTAGGTTTCATGCATTACTGAAGGCAATAATCCGAAGTAGTACACTGTGTGATAAATGAAGATCCATAACAAAAATCAAACTTTAATTATGTATTTAGGGACAGTCTCCGTCTGTGAAAACAAAACAAAATAAATTCCTTCCAGTAGCAGGAATTTTTTATTTTGTTTTGTTTTGACTAAGGCTGACCAACACGGCTACCTACCTGTAACCTCCATCTGTGATGTTTAACATATGCTTTGGAGCTTTATTTAGATAATTCTGCTCTAAAACAAGTATGCTAGACAAAAAAAAACTTCTATCTGAAAGTAGAAGCCTGTGACAAAGGGGTTTCCTTCAAGGAATGTAATGGCTGCCCAACATTAATGTTTCAACTCCTGTCTAATGGCTATATGCAACCTCTAGGTTTAGGAGGAGTCTGCCACTAAATACCAGCAACTAGGAGCAACTTCGGTAAAAGAGCAACAGCTTTATTTCCTCTTTCTGGGGTTCCAGCAAAATTCTGGAATATTTGGATTTTTGGTCTGATCAAGCAGAGCTCCCAATATCTGCACTATTTATTCCATCAACTAAGCAAAAATTTTACTGTGGA